>NC_142743.1:12085406-12436656 GCF_051943395.1 Hippocampus bargibanti | reverse complement strand
CTGAGTTGTTTAAAGATGAATTCAGCTCAATGCTAGTCACAATCATTGATTCCACATTTATTATTATTATTATTATTATTATTATTATTATTATTATTATTATTTATTATTATTATTATCATCAAGCAATTAATTAACTAGTTGATGAACTCATTCACTGCCAGACGATGTGCAAAAATGTGTCCACTCCAGTGCCATGGTTTTTGTCATTTTCATTCAAATTGCAGGACCCACAGAATATTGAGTTTTAGGACTACATAAACATTAAATTCAGTGTAAGAAACCTGAGATTCTCTTCTTTCATCAGAAAAAAAGAGTTAATTCCCAAGTTATGAGTATCTGAGCTTGAAATGGGGGCGGCTGACCAAAATACGATACATACATATTGATTCATATCGCTTTGACAACATCTGAAGCTGTAACAAAGCGCTAACATGGACAAGAGGCAAATATATATATATATATATATATAAAACACTCCTGGAGGTTTGACCAGTGCTTTATCGGCATCCCTCGCAAGAAAAAAACAAAACCTGAACAAATTCGGGAATGGCGCTCCACGTCATGCTTTTCAATTCCCAAATTAATTCGAGAACGACAGTGAATGAGCTAATTAATTAGATAATTAATTTGCTTGTTTATTTATTAATGTGTTTATTTATTTATGTTGTGCTTTGTGCTTTTTTTCCCCCAAAAAAGTTATTATATATTCCTGTTATGCTAAGGTTAAATTGACTTGAGACGACTCACAGTGCGAGTTGACTCAAGTCCACGTAATAAACATTCCGTTCAGTTTTTGGATTAAATTGATATTTTATCCCTCCAGGATCTGCCGAAACCGAGCGAGGAGAAGATCAAGCTTGTGCTTAATCAAAGTGCCTGGACGTCCCAGTCCAACTGTTTCGCCTCCGGTCCGCTGAGGCAAGCCGGCAAATCTGAAACGGGCAAGACTGGCTTGGTCAACCTCGGGAACACCTGTTACATGAACAGCATCCTGCAGACGCTTTTTATGGCTACAGAGTAAATAAACTTAAGATATTATAATAAACCGTACAGTCACGTGTCACACTCATGTTTAAATTTTGATTTTGTGATGAAGTAGTTCTGTCTAATTTAAATGCGGATTTCAACTTTTGTGACCTGGACATTCAGTGCAGTATTGGCAGACTTTGCCAATTCGTTTACTGTAATTATCAATCAAAAACGGCAATCCAGGAAGTCATTTGAATACAAACAAGAGGAGTGACAAATCCTTCAAAAAGTATTTTAAAAGGTATTCAAATCAGTAATCTCAAATGAAGGGCCTTAATTAGCCTTAAAATTCCTCAGATCACACTTGTAAAAGTCTTTAAAAATATTGGTCTTAAGCTGTTGGAACCTGAAAACATTAAATAAAAATTAAAATGCCATATTTCTTTTAACTCATTCACTGCCAGACGATGTCCACTCCAGTGTCAGGGTTTTAGTTATTGTCACTTGAATTCCAGGACCCACAGGATATTGAGTTTTAGGACTACATAAACATTCAATTCAGCGTAAGAAACTTGATACTCTTTTTCATCAGAAAAAAAGATTTTATCCCGAAATTATATGGGTCTGGAGTTATATGAGCTTGGAATGAGTGTGGCTGTCCAAAATTCAAGGCAATACATACATATTGGTTTATATAACGCTTTAACAACAGCTGAAGCTGGAACAAAGCGCTTACAAGGAAAAAATGGGAAATACCGCCGCCTTGTGGAAAAGATAAAACATTGCGAGAGGTCTGACCAGTTCTTTATTCACATTGAGTGAACGCTGGCGCGAATGGCTGCCGCTGCTCACCCGCACAAAAAAATCCAGTGACTGTAAAGTGTCCTTGAGAGTTTTGAAAGGCGCTTAGAAATTAAATGTATCATCATCATCATCATCATCAAAAAAAAAACGGGAATGGCAGTGAATGCGTTAAATCTTATCTTCAATCAACAACTCAACTTGTCTTTCTTTAGTTTCAGACGGCATGTGTTGTCGTTGCGCCTGAACGGTTCCAGTACGCTGATGAAGAAGCTGCAGATCCTCTTTGCGTTTCTCGCGCACACTCAGGTTTGCGTGCGGAACACTGGAATGTCAATGGCGGGTTGACGTTGTGGTGAAATGTCTTTGGTTTCCCCCTCAGAGGGCGGCCTACGCTCCGAAGAACTTTTTGGAGGTGTCCCGCCCACCGTGGTTCAATGCGGGGTCACAGCAGGACTGCTCGGAATATCTTCGCTTTCTCCTCGATAGGTACAATCGATAAATAGTTGCGAATTAATGAAAGGCAAATGCCGGCAAACGCCATTTTGAGGAAACGGCGCCAAATGAAGATTACCGTAGTTAAATTCAAGTTAAGCATTGAATTTGGATTTTCAGTGGACTTGTTCAGTGGACCTGTTCCTATGTTTTTGTGACATATCAGTCGGCTCATAAAAATTGTTCCTGAATGCTCAAAATGTGCTTTTGCTTTCAAAAATTCATCTGAAATGCTTTTAACTCATTCACTGCCATTCCCGAATATATTCGGGAACTGAAAAGCATGATGTGGAGCGACATTCCTGAATTTGTTCAGGATTTGTTTTTTTCTTGAGGCGGGTGCCGATAAAGCACTAGTCAGACCTCTGGCAATGGTTTTCCCTTCCATGAGGGGGCAGTATTTGCCATTTGTTCATGTTAGCGCTTTGTTACAGCTTCAGCTGTTGTTAAAGCGCGACATAAATCAATATGCATTGTATTGTATTTTATTGTATTGTATTTTGTACAGTCGCCCCCACTTGAAGCGCAGATAACTCCAGACCCATATGACTTAGGAATTAACTTTTTTTATGATGAAAGAAGAGAGTCTAAGGTTTGTCATGATGCATTGAATGTTGATGTCCTAAAACTCAATATTCTGTGGGTCCTGCAATTTGAGTGAAAATGACAAAAACCCTGGCACTTTAGTGGACACATTTTTGCACATCGTCTGGCAGTGAATCAGTTAATATGCCACAGAATCCTTTCCAGTTCAGATTCAGGGTTTTCCCCTTGATGACTTTCTATCCAACGTTGTTTCTCACAGACTTCTCAAAAATAGTCTTTTCTTTTTTTATACCAAGGTTACACGAAGAGGAGAAAATTATTCAGGTGTTGGAATCGGCTAAACCAAGCGTTCCCACCGACGCAGACGACTCAAACGGGGAAAACGCAAGCACTCCAGCATCCCTCGAAGAAGGCGAAGCTTCCTCCCCGAAAGTGGACGACGACGACAGAAGGACCCTCATCGAGAGGACTTTTGGTGGAAAGCTCGTGACGGGCATCCGATGCACGCACTGCGACTGCGTCTCCGAGAAGGAGGAAGCCTTCACTGACCTTTCGTTGGCCTTCTGCCCGTCGCGGGATCCCTCCAAGCCTGACGAGTATAAAGCAAGTTGGCCTCTTTAACACAAATTGGCAAGTTAGCCTGTTTCACCCAGAGATCAAATTAATTTAGGAATAGCTACTTTTACGCAGAGATGCAATCCAGGAAGATGCAATTGGTGTTATTTGAAATGTGTAATTTATTACGGCTGTTTCAGATCGAGATGTGGAATTGACAATTTGGTAATTTTTGCCACGAATTGTCAGTTTTGCATTTTTCATACAGCGAACCAGCCAAATGACTATAAATGGGTAAATCAGTATTATACCCCAAATTAACAATAAACACTAAGCCGTTTTCCTCACAGATTTTCAACTAAATTACCTTCAAATAGCAACCACAGGACTGAAAATGAGTCGATTCGACTCTTTCACACAAAGACCTGGTTAAAATAAAATCAATTAATATCTTTCGTAGAGATTAATAATTTACCGTGTTTCATTCAAAAACATTGGTGTACACTTCGATAAATTAGCCTCTTTCCGACACCAACCCAAGCAACTGTACAGCAAATTTTACGCACAGAACCAATTGGTTGCCAATTACCATACCATTTCACACAGATTAGTCTCAATGACAACAAAATGGCAATTTTGCCTTTGTCATACAGACACCCATTTAACTTATTCACTGCCATTCCCAAATTTTTTCGGGTTTTTTTTTTTTTTTCTTGTGGGGGGGCGGTGCGGTTCAAGCTCCGATCAGACCTCTGGCAATGTTTTTCCCTTCCACGATGGGGCAGCATTTGCCTTTTGTACAGCCGCCCCCATTTCAAGCTCAGATAACTCCAGATCCATGTAACTTGGGAATTAACACATTTGTTCTTGATGAAAGAAGAGAGTCCAAGTTTTCTTACGCTGAATTGAATGTCTATGTAGTCCTGAAACTCAATATTCTATGGGTCCTGCAATTTCAGTGAAAATGACGAAAACCTGGCACTGGAGTGGACACATATTTGCACTGTGTCTGGCAGTGAATGAGTTAAATGACAGAACATTGTTCATTTCCCCTCTTTTTCACAAGGACCTATTCAGATAACCGCAAGTTTGCCTTTTTCACATGAGCATTGACCCAAATATTTTGTCATTTCGCCAATTTAAGACGTTTCATCCAGCGACTCAGCTAAATGACAACCAATTAGAAATAATCCTCTTGATCCAATTGAATCCGCTAAAGTCCGAACCAAAATGTGAGTACCGCACATTACTACTCAATCCTCTGTCAGAGATGTTCGATCGGACACTGTGGACAAAGGCTCGGACCCAGAAAGATTGTCTGTACTGCTAGTAGGAGACGCAGCCATTCATGACAGACGTCTGAATTCTGCAGCCCTCTGCCAAGCTATTTACTGAGAGCATATGTAAATTTAAGTGACAAAGGAGTATCCCATGTCCTAAATTCTGTCCAAGGCCAGATCTCCTAGATGAAGATGACAGTTTAACTTGCTGTGTCTGTTCACCTGATTGACTCCAGGTTGTCTGTGCTTCAATTGTGTATTCGAGTCACACATGTTTACTAAGCATATAACAGCATGAAACTTCTAAATATAACTTCTTATTCTCTATCATTCTCGTTTACCACACATAACCAATGTTGTCTCTTGTCTCCCCAAGTCTGACGAGTCCAAAGTTTGCCAGGGTTCCGTCAACGGTGGCAGCGAGACTCTGACGCCCAACGACCAACCCGCCCACACCAACGCCGTACCAGAGAGCAACGAGCCTCCTCTCTCCGTACCCGATCTGGTGGACTACTTCCTGGCTCCAGAGATCCTGGACCAGGACAACGCCTACTTCTGCGGCAAATGCTGCAGCCTAAGAAGAGCCGAGCGGACCCTCAAGGTGATGTCGGCCCCGGAGTACCTCATCCTCACACTACTGCGTTTCGCGTACGACGCCAAGTGCCACGTACGCCGCAAAATCCTAGATAACGTCACCATCCCACCTCACCTGCGCCTTCCCGTGCATCGCCCTCCGATGCCCTCGCCGCCTCCGTCACCTACTTCTTCGTCCCCCCCGGTGGAATCCCCCGAGAGCAGCGAGAACCTGGCCAAGAAACTCAAACCCTCCCATCGAGATGAGGAAGTACAGTCGGTACGTTACGTCCTCAGCTCCGTCGTCATGCATTCGGGCGTATCGTCTGAGAGTGGGCACTACTACTCCTACGGTTGCGACAGCGTAGGGCAAGGGGACGCCACCTGTCCTACGGAAGACTTGAATCAAGGGAAACAAGTCCGGGAGGGTCCGAGTGGCGCCGTGCCCCCCAACGACTGGCTGCTGTTCAATGACAGCAGGGTGACTTTTGCCTCTTTTCAGTCGGTTCAAAACATCACCAGCCGCTTCCCCAAGGACACCGCTTATGTGCTCATGTACAGGAAACAGGAAGCGGCGGGGCAGGACGCTATTAAGGGGACGGCGTCCGGCGGAACGAGACTAAGCGGCGAACCGCCGCTGCAGAAAGAACTGCTGGATGCCATTATCAAAGACAATAAGCTGTTTCTACAGGTGAAAGTCTTTGAAATCACTTCATACGGAAATTCAAACGTTCTGTCACTGAGAGATCAAATCGGGTTATTACAAATGAGCCATTATTTTGGGTGGCGGGGGTTCGAGTATTACAATGTTACATCTGGCGCCGCTTCAGTGCGTTTTTTAATGAGTATACAGACGCTCCCCTACTTACGAACATTCGAGTTACGAACAACTGTACATACGAACATTTTTTAAGTAACATGTATTCTCTCCAGTTGTACATGGGCATATATTTTATTAAATGTTTATTTTTCAGTACAAACCAATACAGGTTATTTATACAAGCCTTAAACATACTTATATAAGCCTTCAACATACATTTCATACAAAATATAGCACTGAAGCAACTTACAAACAAATTCACCTTCCGAATGACCGTTCGGATGATATCTCGTTTCATAAATTGGGGAGCATCTGTATACAACAAACGTCCTCGAGATATCATTAACTCATTCATTGCCAAACGATGTGCAAAAAATGTGCCCACTCCAGTGCCAGGCTTTTTGTCATTTTCACTCAAATTGCAGGATTCACAGAATATTGAGTTATAAGACTACATAAATATTCAATGCAGCGCAAGAAACATAAGACTTTGTTCTTTCATCAGAAAAAAAGTTAATTCCTAAGTTATATGGATCTGGGGTTATCTGAGCTTGTAGTGGGGCAGCGGTACAAAATACAATACATATTGATTTATATAGCGCTTTAACAACAGCTGAAGCTGTAACAAAGCGCGAACATGGACAAAAGGCAAATGCTGCCCCCTCGTAGAAGGGAAAAACATTGCCAGAGGTCTGACCAGTGCTTTATCAGTAGCCAAGCAAGAAAAAAACAAAACCTGAACAAATTCAGGAATGGCGTTCCACGTCATGCTTTTCAATAAATTTGGGAATGGTAGTGAATGAGTTAAAATCCCGAAGAATCCATGCAGCAATTCCACTGAACCGTACCTTCATCAAACGTCCACTAGAGAGAGTTGTTGAGAAACCTGTAACTGCTATTAACATTTTTCTGTCCTCCACCCGCCGCTCCAACAGGAACAAGAACTGAACGCTCGGACTCAGGCTCTTCAAGCCCCGTCGTCTTCCTGCTCCTTCAGGCCCAACGGCTCAGATGACAACAACCCACCAGGGAGTTGCGGGCCGTCTGGAGGGGGAGGGGGAGGGGGAGGTGGTGGCTTTAACACAATAAGTAGACTGGTCTTTTAAAGCGGAAAAAAAGACATACATTAAAAAGAAACCCAGAGAAAACTGACACAGGCACAGAGAGAAAACTCCACATAGGAAGGCCGGAGCTGGAATTTAATTGTTGTCAGGCTAACCACTGGACTACCAGGCCATTCACTAAAATACGTGTGTTTTTAAAACAACCAAATCATGTTACCTTAAAGGACAACTGACACCTCCGGACAAGTTGTGTCCATAATTTGTAAAATTACCTCAAATGACTTCCACCGAGCACATTTTACAAAGATTCCACCACATATAGCCATATTTTACGTTTTAAGACTCGCGCTGAATATTCAGGAAGTCTTGTTTTTAAGTTGATGACGATCCTCCAAGTGACGTCACGGAACGCCCGTGACCGAGAAAGTGACACACAATGCATTTTGGGTACTTTTTTCATCTGAAAACACCGTGTTGATCGCAAAACTACATAAATAACGCAATGGTGAATCGTTGTGTGTCGCAGCCAGTTGCTGTAGCACGCATAAAGAAGGTGTAAGTTGACACAAATTCCCAGCGGACAATCAGCCCATTTCCAACAGAGCTTTGTGCGCCATCTTGTGCATTTTCTGTGCGCGACATTGGACGGCTCGAATTGGTACGGAAGGACTTCTTTAATCGATTGCAAATATTTATGCTTTCCTCTTCAGAACTATTTGAATCATATTCATAACTGGATGAGTAACAAGAAATCATCTTCTCTGAATCTGAACATTTTGAAGCCATTGTTTTGATTCTGGAGCAAGGCAGTGTGTGACCAATAGGGACCTCACGAACAAGGGGGTGGGACTATCTGAATCTGCCCAGTTCTGAGCCCACTTTGTGGCGGTTTTGGGACACTTTAAGTCATTATTATTGGTGTTTTACATTTGACTAAAAATATCAGCCTGCGTGTTTTGGGTATTTCGATGCTATACAATGATTTTGTGATGTCAGTTAGGAAACAGAAAAATGGTGTCGGTTGTCCTTTAAGACTAGCCCGTTAGCTAACATGAAAATAAGTTCCGATTGGTGCTAAATGTTATCACTTATTTTCACAGTTTTACAACCCCTTAAGCTCAATATTTAAACACTGTTTACACGATGCCAAACATTTAGAAAGATGATGTAATGATACAAGCATATATTCTTTATCCTCAATGTAAAATGACAAATCTTACAGAAACCTACAGAGTTGTGTTAGAAGACTCGAACTATTCTCTGTGTCAGCATGATTGCATAAGATTTGCCAAGTTAGCCACACCACAATGAGCCGCACACTTGATTTGGATGTCAGCATTAAAAGACAACTGACGTCTCCGGACAAGTTGTGTCCATAAATTGTAAAATGACTTCAAATGACTTCTACTGAGCGTATTTTACAAAGATTCCACCGCATATAGCTGTATTTTACGTTTTAAGACTCGCGCTGAATATTCCGGAAGTCTTGTTTTTGAGTTGGTGATGAGTCCTCACCCTGCATCACTGAAGGAACGCCCCTGACCGAAAAAAGGACACATTGTAGCAGTCCTTCCATCACTTCAATGCATTTTGCTGCACTTGTTTGGTCTGAAAACGTCGTGTTGCACCAAAAAGAGGTAGAAGAGGGCGACAAAGCTCCATGTAAGGAATTTATCAGCCTGTGGAAACGGGCTGATTAATTCCTCACACGGAGCTTGGTCACCATTTTCTGCCTCTTTTTTGGTGATACATTTTCCCCCAATGTTGCCTCAAAATGGCACGGAATAAATTCTTTAATCGATTGCAAACGTATGCTTTCCTCTTCAGAACTATTTGAATCATATTCATAACTGGATGTGTAACAAGAAAGCATCTTCCCCGAATCTAAAGCCATTGTTTTGATTCTCGAGCAATGCAAGACGTCTTCGCGTGACGTCACGAACTGGGGGCGGGACTTTCTGAAAATGCCCAATTCGCAGCTCAATTTTTGGCAGATTTTGGACACTTTAAGTCATTTTTATTGGTGTTTTGCATTTCACTAAAAATATCATACTGCGTGTTTTGGATGCTATAAAACGTTTTTCTGATGTCAGTTAGGAAAAAAAAGTGATGTCGGTTGTCCTTTAAGTCATGATGCAAAAATTGTTTCATTCTTTCCATTCAATTAAAATATTATTACTCTGTTTTTATCAAATAGAATATTACAGAGTGTTAGTTGTTCTTATTACAAATAAACATTTCTTGTGTGTGTGCGGGAGGGGGTAGATTATTGGGATTTCCATTCCATTTCAATTAGAACAAACGATTTGAGATGAGCATGGCCGTGGAACGGATGAAAGTCTTATCTGAAGGCATTGATGTATTATTCTGAGAGGGTTGCCTAACCCTGGCAAGAAGCACTGAAAAAAACTGGACTGAAAATGTGCTCACCATTTTTTTATTTATTGAGATGTTTTTCTTTCAATTCAAAAGATTGATTACAATCAAATTAGTTTGTTTTTAATAATCTGGTGCATACAGCATATAACACGGGACAATGCGTTATGATACATATAGCAGATCCTCCACTTTGGAAGTTCCATTTCTCATTTGCATGCATTTTCATCTGTGGTGTGTTTCATTTTTTTCAGAATGGATTGACATTTTGGGCATTTGATAACTTTCATATCAAATATATGCAATAAATCCATTTGTCTTAAAATGGCATTCGAGGTGATAAATGGGAAAACAACACATGAAATTTCATCTTTATTGAAGCCGCTTTTGTTCCAAAGATGGATAATGATGGATTCACATCAGAGGAGTCTTGTGTTTTCTATGCTACAATTTAGCAGTCTGGACTTGTCATTGGAGAAGAAGAAAAAATGAAACATCCTTTACAGACCCCATGTCTGCCTGCAATACTGAGCAAGCAGAATCGACAGGTGCATCCATTTTTTAGGGGGAAGGGTTGCTGCCATATCACTTTAACCATATTGTTCTGCGCATCTGGAATAGTGTTTTTTACTTTGCTAAGCAGCCAATATGTTTTTCTCATTATGCCACTGCTACATGGCTTTACCTCCAATGGTAGCATGTGTCACTTTTTTTGGTCGTTATCCTATGACTATGTCACCTTATCCTTATTGACCAACGAGGCTAGCTATTGGCTACCGCAATGTTGACATTCTACATAAGTTTAGCTCTGTAGATGTATTGAGCCACAACAGACTGAAGGTATGATCACTTTTGTTTGGATGGTAACGCATCATTTTAGCCATATCGGAAAATAGGTAAGGGAGGCCGATAAGACAAAGTAATAAAGGAAAAGGAAGGCAGAGTAGTTAGTTAAACTCCAGGTGGTCAAAAAAAAATGGGTAGGAAATGCCAAGGGGGAAACAAGTATCAGAAGAAGCAAGTCAAAAGTAGATGAAATAGAGATGTGTCGTTTGCGAACTAACCGGCTCTAAGAGTCGGACGTTTGAATGACTGGGGCCGGCTCCTAATAGGGAGCCGCTTATAGGAGCCGATCTTTGGTTAAAGCCGCCCATGATTGGTTAAAATCTGTGGTAGAAGACAGGGTGGGTTTTACGCACATACACAAAAGGAGACGGGTTAGAGACAACGGCACACTTTGAGCAGCACATGAAAAGGAGAGATGGTGAGACGAGAGCTCGACAGCGCGACAAAGGAACAAATGACACGGTGGAAAGTGGTAAAGTGAGAAAACGGACAGGAAACAAAGTGAAATTTGGACTCATTTCAACTTAATTGATAGGAGAAATAGGATCAACCCCCTCAAAGTGGAGGCACTTGGTATTTCTTTGCTAAAGACTAGCTAAAACTTTTACCTGGATGCTGTTTTTTTCTTTTTGTTTTACAAATTCTAATGTATAATTTGTTGTGCGGTCAAAGCTTACTTATGTTGTTTTGATGCAAATAGTTTAAAGCTTATAAATACTGTATACACAATCGGAGATTGGAAATTTTGGTTGACCTTTTTTTGAGATGGGTCTTTTATTATTTTATATATATTTTTTTGTAGCATTCCATGTTGTATTCCATGATGAGCATGTTCAGAAGAATATAGTAAAGCTATATCAATTAAAATTAAATGTATATTTTTACACGAGTAATTCGTTTTAAATATACTGTAATTTACTTTATATTGGGGGTAAATTAATGTAAGTATTTTTTTTTAAAACTGGGGTGAGACGAGCCAGATCCGGTTCTCTAGAAAGCAATTTAATACCGTACCAATTTAAACTGTGCCTTCCCCAACCTGTGTAACAAAATCTCACTGGTGTAAGAGCCAAAAACATCCGGTCATGACGTTCACAATAAAATCCAGTTAGCCCATGAACACGCGATCTTCCGTTTAGGAGTTCTCACAGTGACGCCCGTCGGTTATTGGGTTAAAAAAATATTCATACGTAGATTAAAAATCCGAATAAACTCCGAATAAAATCAGCATCGTATATTACGAATGACAACTTGAAATAATTAACATTTGAAACAAGTAATTGACAGGCTCTCAGGTGTTGGCGGAAACTTGACGCCGCCATGTTCCAGAAAAGGAGGCGGGCGAGATCAGGGAAAAGACTGAGCCACACTGTCAATCACAATAAAGGAACCGCCGTAGGGGTAAACTGTTAGGAAAAGCTCGGCTGGCGGAGCCAGTCGATTTGGGGCTTGTTGTTGTACCTCGTGGTCGCGGCGCCTCCATTCCTGATTCACCGCCACGAAAGTACTACCACTGCCTCCGAAAACTATGAACCGGCACGACGCGGTGGGACCTTTGCGTCGCGTCCCGCCAGGCTGGACTCGCTGGAGTTTTTCGGGCTTCAACCACTAAACGGAATTTAGCACAGGTTTTTATTCTTGTCATTTTATTTTTGGAGGTGTGTTTTAAGAGTGTGGGAAGCGTCACCGAGGAGGCTACTTCGGCGTTTATTCGACATTTCGACTCCCAAGAGGCCACTTTCGAAGGACTTACTGGTAAACTGCCCCATTACAAGAACACGCAGCAAAATCTACAACACAAAATTGCGCTTTTCACTTGAAACGCGCCCCATAAAAACGAACTTTATTATCCTCTATTGAGTGCTTGTTTAGTTGTTTTTTTTTCTTTCCCAGGCACAAGAGGACACTCCCAGAGGGCTCCGGAGAGCTCATTTATCTTATCGAACTCCCGGACGGGGAGAAAAGCCAGCGAGCAGCAGCAATGAGCGGGGGAGACGTGGTGTGTTCAGGGTGGCTCCGAAAGTCACCGCCGGAAAAAAAGTTGCGACGTTACGTAAGTGCATCTTCAAGAAAGAAAAATAAATCTCAGTTGTTTGTTTTTTTACATTGCGACACCGGGAGGCACGTTAAACGGTAAGCGTACGTTGCAGTGTCAATTGTTTTTCTGGCGTATTTAAACAGCATGTCATGGTGCTGATTTCCTTGTGTTTGATTTATCAGAGTTTCGTTAGTACTAAAAGTTACGGACAGCTATCGGTACTTTAAGGAAGCACGTTGTTGTTTTCCTGGCGACTTTTACCTGGATCAACCTAATAAGAGTTCACTGACCTGTTGTTTATGTGTCAAAATCTGTTTTTTAATGTCATTGAAACAACAACGTGCAAGAGTGCAACGAAGTGCCCGACTTGTAGTGAAATGCAGTGATTGCTGCATGTGGCTCGCCGCGTCCACGCTAAGCACAGCTGTGCACTAGTGCATTCTGTTCTTTTGTTGTTAATGTTGGATGTTGTTGTTTGATACTGAAGCGTGGAGTAAACATTTTTGAATGAGCTGTGTCTTTTCGACGTACTGCAAAGTTGTTTAATTAATATTTTTCCTCATTGCTAGGCTACTTCCATGTTGTGCAATCTGTCAGGACGGTGAAGCCTGTGCCACTTTAGTTGCTTTGCTACTGCTCGGTTGCTTCAGCCATATTGTGCTGAGTAGACAGGATAGTCACGTGTGTCTGTTTTGTTGGTAAACTAATGATACATCGCCTTAGCAATTTACCGAGCAAATATATGAACCTAGCAACATTGATAATGTACAGTCAATTCACCCCATTTAATTTTCATGTTGCTTCTCAGCCATGACTAAAGATGATACCTCGCTGGCCATTTGTGACCACAGCTCGCCAAATGTTGGATTAAATGACTTTTGCGAAGCCCAGCTGATTGTCAGTATGTCAAGTGTTGGGGGGGGGGGGGGGGCAACAAATGCTGGACTCAATAAGAGTTTAGTGTTGTGAAATTTGTACAATTTGTTTGTACATATTTGTTCCGATTTGAACGAGATTTGTTGACTACGCATGTGCATTATGCAGGATGCCAGAAGCCAAGATGTGACATGTTGTCGCTTTGGGGTGAAAAATACTTATGATCAATTTCATTCAAAAGACTAAACGTAGCCGATTTCTATAGCCAACTTGCAAAATCTGAATCCTACAAACCCAAGTGTGAAACTTAACATCCAGACTGCCCTCGTAACTTGTGGTGTTGATGATAAATAAAGCTTTAAAATGTATGCCAGGCACTATTTTACCCATTGAGTCTTCCTCTCATGGGTCAGAATGACAATTAAAAAAAGCCTCTGGATTCTTAAAATAGCCTCACCTTTGAGCTCTCACAATCAGTGAGCAAAGTCAAAGTGTGTCTGATAGGAGTACAACACACAAGGGTTTTGGAAAAAGAACGTTTGTCTATACAACATCGTCTTCAGCTTCTATAGCACGTTTTATTTTTTTCCCATTTACAATATGTCTCCCAAAAATAACCATTCTAATAGTTTGTCATGTGACTTGTATGATCTTGCAATGTTAATTTTTGTTGATTTGCCCAAAATGTTTGGACGGGAAGGTAATTTGGGAAAAATGTAAACGTGTATAAAACACGAGACAATGAGAGCTTAGGACGATAATAATAATAAGAAGAATAGTACATTTTAATAATACATTTCATTTATAAGCGCTTTTCAAAACTCTCAAGGTCACTTTACATTCACAGGCTAATGTTTCTCTGGGTGAGCAGCTGCAGCCACACGGGCCAGCGTTCACTCAACCCTGAACTAACTCAAATAGATAGAAAGCTAGCTAGCTAGCTAGCTAATAGATGGTCAGCTAGATAGCTAGACAGTTGGATAGCTATATAGCTAATAGATAGCTAACCCGATAGCCAGCCAGCCAGTGAGATAGCTATAATGTGCATCAAATGATTACCATAATTCTACATGTTCAGAATTTATTCCAGAAACAAAGCTAGTGATCGTTCAAGATATGACTTGAGACCACTGTTGGAGTTTCAGAGGATTATGTCTGCACGATTATCTTTTCATTTGTCTTTTTGTTTATTTGTTTATTTTTTCTGTGGCATTTATTCCAAAAGGACTATCACTGTCTTGATACAAGTCATGTAAGGCCTTTGTTCAGAAAGCAGAAAAGATTAACGCTAAACGTTTTGCATTCTTATGACTTTGCCGGCAATATACAGTATACCAGGGGTGTCCAAAGTCGGTTCTCGAGGGTCGCCGTCCTGCCTGTTTTCCAGCTCTCCCAGGAGCAACGCACCTGATTCAAATCATCAGGACCATTTTGATGCTGCTTCAGAGCTGGCTGATGAGCTGATCATTTGAATCAGGTGTGTTGCTCCTGGGAGAGCTGGAAAACAGGCAGGGCAGCGGCCCTCGAGGACCGACTTTGGACACCCCTGCAGTATACGTTCTCATCATGAGGCGAAACCACAACGCCTGCCTGTAGTCGCCGGTCAGTTTTTGTCTGAAAGAGACAATAAATCACGGCTCTTCTGTTCCGCATTTGATGTGCTGCTTTCTTGGGAATGTATGGAATGTACAAACTGCTTCTCTCCCTGAAAGCGGAAAATTGTTGGGCCAACTTTACACCCGCCACTTTGTGCGTCGGTAACGTCGATGCAGATCCTATAGCTTTGTTTACTTACATGCTTTTGACTTTCCTTATTATCTCTGCAGTACAGTTTTAGAAGCATAATGTCATCTTTTTTTAACCATCACAGTCCAATGACACATGTGTCTTATCACAAAACATGTCAGAATAACACACCAGGAATGGGGGTGACACATTAAACAGACGTTCCACCAAATCATGTTTCCATTTTGGAGTACACCATTTGGCCAGGGGAATGTTTATTTTTTATTTATTTATTTATTTATTTATTTATTTATTTATTGTACGCTGAAAGGAACGATCGAGCACGCCTGTTCACCGAGATTCACATGTAACATACGCCACAGTTTATCACGTTGGGAAACAGTTGTTCAACCCAAAATGGCCACGTAGCAAAGAACACAAAAGGCTCTCGATTTAGTGGCGGATTCATTAAATCTGCTTAGCAAGTGGAACACAGAACAAACAAGCACTTTCTGTTCCCCCCCCCTCCCGCGCGCCTCACCCCCTCTTCGAATGCTCCATGAGACAAACAAGCCGGCCAAACAGGATGCGGCTACACACCGTTAGCCTCTTTCTCTTTCTCACTCTCTTAGCCTAGCAAGAATGATAAGCTGCCGGACAGGCGGCATCACCGCTGCCACCACCGCTACGCCTCCATTTGACGTCTGTGAAATGGCCGTTCCCCGGCCATTAATAATTGAATATCCATTCCAAACAAATAGGTGTGAATTATTCATAGCGGTGCTGCTACAATTGTTATCCTGAGACATCCACTTCAGGGAGTAGCATCCATGGTGGTCTACATCAACGTATCGGTTACACGGATCCACAGCAATATGTCAAGTAGTAGAGGAGGAATCAGGCATTTATTTGGCCGTGCTGGATATTTGGATTCAAGCAAATAATATTTTTGCTTCTTATGCTAAATCCTGAGACAAGAAAAAAAAATTGAGCGAGTCTCCCTTACAGAGTTGCAGTCCCGCTTCATTTTACAGCTCTAGTACAGAATCCGGATGGACTATTTACCCCCTGCTTTTGAAAGTCACTGGGTTGTTCGTGGTCACACCACATGTGATCAACAGACGCTCCCCAACTTACGAACATTCGAGTTACAAATAGCGGTACATACATTTTTTGCGGGTACAGCATGTCGGAAAATAAGTGCAGGCCCGATCCACCGAGCTCGCTTACAATTAGCTGTGTAGAGTATGTGGGAGGGGAGGAAATTCCTCTTCCCAGTTGACCCTCCAGGAGGACGCAATGCATCTCAAAAAGTAATGGCTGCTGGCACGTCATTCAGTAATTACTTGCTAGCCGCTTCAGTAATGGCTTACTGAAGACCGAAGGATATATGTACTACAGTAGGTGTGAATTTATTTGGCGACTGTTAAAGCGTCTGTGTTTTATACTTCCCCATCAAGTGTTTGACTTCAACATACATTCCATACAAAATATAGCACTGAAGCAACTTATGGTCAAATTCACCTTACGAACGACCGCTTGGAACGTATCTCGTTCATAAGCTGGGGAGCATCTGTCTAGCCCAAGATATTTACCCCGCCAGGGCAGGAGATGCGAGTGTCGAGTGTTAACCCCCGTCCCGTTGTCACTCTTCACGCACGGGCGATTGCTGGATTGTCATCGACACCAGCTGGTGTGACATCCAAAGAGTCAGACTTGTCGACAATTGCCACAGCAGGGCTGCAAGAGTGAAGAGCGAGTGTTGGGCGGTACTTGTTGGTCACAGACAATTGCTTCTGAGAAGCGACTTTTTAAAATACTTTAGACATTTGCCACGACAGAAGTGGGAGAAGTATTTAACCCTGTCCCGGTTATCACAGAATACCTGATCTGCTATCGGAGTTCCGGCCATGAGACTACATCAGAAGCTGGTTTGACATTGTTCTCGTTATGTCAGTTTTGTACAGACCGTTGACATGGGAAAACGTTTTGAAAAGAGCTGAGACCACCATGAAAAAAGTCAGATGTCACGATCAAGAAAAATCCAGACTGCGGAGGAATCGTGGTACAGTGATACCTTGGCTTCCGAACTTAATCGGTTCCCAGACAGAGTGTGTGAAGCGAAAGGTGTGTATCCCAAAAAATAATTTCCCATAGGAAGCCATTAAAATGAGAATAATCCGTTCCCAGTTCCCCATAAAACATAATTTTCTACTTTCTAATTTTCTAAGCCTTAAAACTACACAAAATATACCTTATTTTATGATTAATAAATGTTCTATGGTATTATAATTAAAGAAACAAACTCTACTGTATAATGAAGTCATTTTATTTACCTTTGTGATGGTCGTTGATGGCTTGATGGAATGGATAGCTTTTTGCATAAAGTGTCTCAAGGAGCTCTGGGTTGTACATCTTGGAAGTTGTGATATTGCAACAGATGCAAGCAGACACACTAGAAACATCATTAATAGCAGGTTACCTTGCTTGTCTTTTCATTTCAAATTGAACTGATGGCTAGTGCGGGTTATTTTGGAGCCTGATTGATGGGAATTTTAACCTTGCAGTCTACACTCTGCCTTTGAACTATCAAAGTTGAAACAAATGCAAATTTCACTGTTTTCTATCAATTTTGTCACTCTCGGCCGTCTGCCTGTCTTTAATTGTTAGACCACCTCCCCTCACTGCTGCGTTCTTGACCAATCACATGGCTTTGACCGAAGATGGGGCGGGGAATAGAGGACAAAAAAATTGTCAGCAGCCACTTTCTTTTTTGGAAAATGGCTTCACTCTTTATCTGTCTGTAAAACCTACTCACTGCTGTGTTCTTGACCAATCGTGTGGCTTTAACCGATGACCGGGGGCAGGGAATAGATCATCAATTGGGGGCGGCTCTACAAAAGGCATATGCTGCCCCCTCATGGAAGAGGAAAATCATTGCCAGAGGTCTGGCCAGCGCTTTCTCAACATCCCCCTGGTCCCCACAAGAAAAAACAAAACCCGAACAAATTCGGCAATAGCACTCTGTCATATTTTCAATTCCCGAATAAATTCGAGAATGGCAGTTAATGAGTTAATGAACTGATTAATTTATTCGCTAATTAATTTTTAAACCACTGTTTTCTCGATATCCCTTTTCTAAAGTAAATAATTTAAAAAACTGTCAGATTTGGCCACCGTGGAGGAAAAATATTAATTCAAATCGGACCATTTATTTGATGAAATGCATTCCCCAAGCGCTTGCAAAAAGCAAAGGGGAACTCCTTCAGCTCAATCCATGTGCTTGCGCCGATGAATATCACTGCCATCCCTGACCGGAGAGGATGAAGAGAAAGCAATGAGAAAACAAATACGAAACGGCCTCTAAAGCAACACCATGAGCCGGCCTCCGCAGAGAGTAGCTCTGTGTTCTCTTACCGCGTTTTTTTTTTTTTGTATTCTCCCTCATACCCCCGTTCCCAGCACCTCTTGGCAGGCGGCGAGTGCAAGGAATGTGAGTCTGTTCTATGCTCCGATCCTGCTCAGTGGAGACTGGTGTCTCTTTTACTACCATATCCTGTACAATCGCTGCATCACAGCCAAAACACCTTGTGTCTTTTTTTTAAGACACAACCTCGAAAAAGCAGGATATTGTCATGACAATTTCCCGTGATTGTCCTCATCTGGTTTGATTTCGAAAACCCTGGTGAGACAGAGATTGACATTAGCCTAACGTTCCTCTGCTAAGACTCTGGCACCATCTTGCAAAACCTTTGCAGTCAGCAACAATTACCATAAAATGGCAGGAAAGGGAACTCACACGTGTCCCAGCATCTCAGTCAGAAAATCGCCAGGTCAACTTTAGTCTCTTGTTTGAAGAAGATACGGTATTTTCACCATACAGTGACCGTCGCGGGTACCATGATGCGATAAGTGAGTGGCAGGTGTTTAATTCCGCATTCTGGTCTTTCCATCTGTCAGAGATATTTGTTCGGACACTGTGAACAAAGCCTCAAACACAGCAAGATAGTCTTTTACTGCCGGCAGGGGACGCAGCCATTCATGACCGACGGCCAACTTTTGCAGCCCTCTGCCAAGCTATTTATTGAGAGTATATGCAAATTTAAGTGATACATTAGTAAAACATAGTCTGCTTCATTTTAATCCCACGCCCCTGGATGTCCCAAGCACCAACATCCATAAACCAATAGAATGTAGACATTTTAATGGGTTGTCTTTCCATGAACTGATAGATTTATAACCTGGCTAATGACCTCTTCCTGTGAAGGAGTTTACAAAGTCCTAAATTACCCCCAAGGCCAGATCTGCCTGAGGATGACAGATTAACTGGCTGTGTCTGTTCACCTCATATTGACCGCAGATTTTCTGTGCTTCCATTGTGGGCCTTGTGTTCCGCCAACTAAGCATATAACAGCATGTAACTTTAAAATATGACAACTTCTATTCTGTCTGTTCTCTATCACCATCACAGAACACCTCTGTTGCTGCTCTGATAATAGCTGCAGAAGGTGGAAAATTATCCGTACAAGCCTCCTTAGCTCATTAAATGAGGATCCACAGGGTATGTCTTTGATACTATTTCACAAAACGTACAAATTACCGTATTGGCCCGAATACAAGACGGCCCTGATTATAAGACAACTCCTTCTTTTTCAAGAGTCAAGTTTGAAAATAATACTTTTTGAAGACCAAATTAATTTTTAACTCATTCACGGCCAGATGATGTGTAAAGGGTTTTTGTCATTTTCACTCAAATTGCAGGACCCACAGAATATTGACTTTTAGGACTACATACTGCAACATACAATGCAGCATAAGAAACCTTAGACTCTCTTCTTTTATCAAAAAGAGAGTTAATTCCTACGTTATATGGGTCTGGAGTTATCTTAGCTTGATATCGGGACGGCTGTACAAAAGGCAAATAATGCCCCCTTGTTGGAGGGTAAAAGATTGCCAGAGGTCTGACCAGTCCTTTATCGGCACCCCTCGCAAAAAAAAACAAAACCCGAACAAATTCAGGAATGGTACTCCACGCCACATGTACAATTCCCTAATAAATTTGGGAATGGCGCAGTGAATGAGGGTATCACGGACTTGAGGCTCCACAGGTACAGAATAACAGGGGCCTTCAGTGGTCGCGTCTGCTGCGACATGAAATACTTTTAGAGCAGCATCCACTGCCGTGACAAAGCAGAAGTCGGTACCGGGAATTGTGTAATGTGCTTGAATGTGTCTGATATTTCTTGTTGGTCCTACGAACGGCGACGTGGACAATAAGTATACATATGATAGATTTAAGAGACAGTTTCTGGGTGGACTTGCCCTGTAACGCGACCGTGTGATTGTTGGTTCTGCAGCGAAGGGGGGGGATAAGGAGCCGCTCCCTGGCGCCCCAGTGAGGCTTGGCCGCCCCTTCCTGTGAGAGATGCTGATGGTTACCAGATGGCGGGTCGGGCAGGGAAGGCGTGGAGGGGGGGGGGGGGTGGTCTGGGAGAGTCTTACACTGTATTCTTACTGTCCATTTGGGATGTGCTTGCAAAAATGAATTTCCCCTGATCAAGGGTAATTCGCAAAATAATCGGGGTGGGGGTTGAGCAGTTTCTGAATTGTCAATGAGTAAAATCAACGATCACTTAATCAGTTTTAATGGCAATGCCGTGGCTACATAATTCATAAATAGATTTGTCGACTCATCCCAAACCCGGAGCCAGACAAAAGCGATCTCGTAACAAATTAAACCTTGAACGCGTTCATCAGAACTCCACCGGAGCTAAATAGTCCGAAACAAATCATGGATGAAACGCATAAAAAATGACGCTGGAGAGAAATAAATCAATTAGTCTCCCAATAAGGAAAAAACCCTCTGGCTAAATCATCAAACAAGATCTGTCACAAAATAAGAATATGACAGAGTCGACCAAGGGTTAAACGGCCACCCGCTTACTAAATAGGATCATATTCATTCTTGACAAATGACCGCCATAGTTCTACAACCACATTCTCCTCAGACTTTTGTTGTCCTTTTCCACATGGACCGAAACTCCTTTTGTGCAAATCTTCATGGCAGTTTCCAACTTTTAGGAGGAGACTGCGTCCACAGAGAAATATGAGAGTCTACCCTGCTTTACTGAGCAGGTGTTTTCACTTTGTCACATATATTTAATATATATATAAAAAAAAGACGACATTCACAACTCCAGCAAATTCCAAAAGTTTTAAAAAAAATTCGGAAAAATTTAAAACAGTCCAGGCAGCTTGTTTGAGGATTGTTTACATAAAAACAGCGCTCTAGCAAAATTAAACACAAATAAATAAATTGATACATAAATACAGAAAGAGATGAATAGATAAATAACTAATAATACATTTTATTTGAAATGTATTAAATAGATAAATAACTAGATAGATACATTTGAGTGAACGAATAAAAAAAAAAATACAAAATAAACAAATAGACATGAATACACAAATATATAAATGCACAGATAAATAAATACACAAATAGATAAATAAATCAATAAAGGTGTGCTTATTTGAAGCCCATAATCATAAAAACTCAACTTTAATCGTAAGCGTCCATCCACAACAAGAACATTTAAAGGAGAACCAACACCATTTTTTTTGTTTCCTAACTGACATCAGAAAAACGTTTTATAGCATCTAAAATACCCAAAACACGCAGGCTGATATTTTTAGTCAAGTGAAAAACACCAACAAAAATGACTTAAATTCTCATCAAACTACTTCAAAATGATCTGAGAAAGTTTCATTTTCAGAAGGTCCCGCCCCCTCGTTCGTGACGTCACGGCAAGACATCTCTCCTTGCTCGAGAATCAAAACAATGGCTTCAGAATCAGAGAAGATGCTTTCTTGTTACTCATCCAGTTATGAATAGGATTCAAATAGTTCTGAAGAGGAAAGCATAAATGTTTGCAATCGATTAGTCTTTCCGGATCATTTTGAGGCGTCAGGACTCATGTGTAGCACCCAGAACATGCAGAAGATGGCGCCCAAGCTCCGTTGGAAATGGGCTGATTTGTCTGATGGGAATTTGTGTCAGCAAATATCAAATAGTTGTCTTGGTGCAACACACAACGATTCACCATCGCGTCATTTATGTGTTTTCCTTCTAATTTCGCCATCAACACGTACCAACACGAAGGTTTCAGACCAAACAAAGTACCCAAAATGCATAGTGTGTCGCTTTCTCGGTCAGGGGCTTTCCTGTCGTGACAATACGTCAGGAATCGTCACCAACTCAAAAGCAAGACTTCCTGAATATTCAGCGTGAGTCTTAAAACGTAAAATATAGCTATATACAGTGGAATCTTTGTAAAATACGCTCAGTAGAAGTCATTTGAAGTGATTTTACAAATTACGGACACAACTTGTCCTGAGGCGTCGGTTGTCCTTTCAGGGAAAGATGGAGCCCAGATCCAAATCCTGACCATCGGGAGTGTGATGTAGACGCGGCAACCACCCCTCCTTCGTGCCTTCTCCCCTCCCCCCATTTAGTAAGCACTTACATTTAAAAATGTTCAGCTGTTGTTACACAAACACTTGCGCATAAATACAGCTGGCTCTCTCGCTATGTGGCACCGTGAGATCTGACCCTCGCCGCCGTGTCTGCAGCCCCTAATATAGCCCACTGCTGTCAAGCTTGCGCAATACACACATGTCCGCCCGGCCCTAAGCCCTCACCAACTGAACCCATACACCCGTTGTGTGTTGGCCAACAAGTGTGCCTGTTTGTCGGGCCAGAGGAGCGTCTGTGTTGGATTGAAGGATGGTCGGTCAGCCTCGAGAGCCCATGTGAAAAATTGCCACCAATTTGTGTAATTTCCCTGTTTGCTGTGAGTCAGACGCACACAGGAATGGTCTCGGTAACGCATTGCATCTTTGACATAGTGTTTGTTGCTTTTGTAGCCAATTGGGTCAGGTGCTTTTTCATGATGTAGTTTAAGTGGCATTTACTTATTTATATTGATTTATTTTATTTGTTCTGGTGTGTGCCGTGGCTACACAATGAGATTGAAAAAACAAAAATCTGAATTAAAACTCTTTAAAATACAATAAAAAAATTTGTATGACTGATAATTGAAAAAAAATCCACTTCAGTTCAATTTTGAGCAAAGGACAGTAGATTTTCCTCTTCCTTTCATAATGTTGCTGCTGTGTTACTTCCGGTGAGAGTGAACGCTGGCACGAATGGCTGCCGCTGCTCACCCGCACAAAGAAATCCTGTGACTAAAGTGTCCTTGGGAGTTTTGAAAGGCTTTAATGTATAATCATTATTTTTATAGGCTATAATATACTGTAATTATAGGATGTATTTGGATTGGATTGGATTTGCCTTTATTAGTCTCGCAGTCGAGAAATTTACATTTCACAGCAGCAAAGTTATGAAAGAAATGAAATATATATTTAATCAGCTCTTTTATTATTTATCATTTTATTTATGGTTTTATTTTTCTGGTTTTTATTGTCCTTTTAATTGTAAAGTGTCCTTGGGTGCTTTGAATGGCGCTTGTAAATTCATTGTATTATTATTATTATTATTATTATTATTAGCAATATTTACAATAGCAATATTACAATTAGCAATATTGAATTTGAGAAAATGTCCATCATTCCTCAGTTGAAATTGACTATCTCGAGTCTTGGACTTGGACATGTCACTCACACTGGTCTTGGACTCGCACCCTTTGGGACCCAAACCTGATTTGGCGTCTACAACGGTGGACTTGACTAAAGGTCTGCTCTGAACATAATCAGTCGGCGAAAGCTAACTGCTATGTGCTAACAAAAGAGCAGTGTTGTCGATATACATATCGATCTGTCAGCATTGCGATTGAATTAGAATTCATTGTAACATTCAGGCATCTTCCAATGTAAAAAAAAACAAAAAAAACAACAACAATCCTAAAATGGCTTCCTTCAATTCCGCGTGACGATGGCGGTTTTCTCTGCGCTTACCCGGCGCAGCATCAGAAATTTAAACTATTCAACGATCGTCGACCCTTGCTGTTTTTCCATGTGGATCAAGGCGGGTAAAAATATTTACACACACACGCATACACAGACCGCAGCTCTGACGTCCATTCGCGGTCCTGTTGTGGCAACTGTCCCTCTTATTGCATTAGAGTTACTATGGTGCTTCGTGGTATCTTTGGGTTGGCTTCAACCCTGTCGACGTAGTTAAACCTGCACGCGTGTGTACTGTACACACACACACACACACACACACACACACACACACACACACACACACACACACACACACACACACACACACACACACACACACACACACACACACACACACACACACACACACACACACACACACACACACACACACACACACACACACAAGGAAATACGCAGTCAAGACTCCGCCTCCTACACAGTATTCTTTTGCAACCTGATTGGAAGCTAAGACACTTGGACGACCTGGACGACCTGCTTTGCTTGCCCAAAATGCGTCCTTGGTTTTAAATCTTTCATGGCACTTGGTGTTGTATCTGTGGATTTTGGCGTGGTTGGATAAACGGCAAGCAAGTTGATTAGATCTGAGCACTAAACTTAAGGTCAGTTGTTTGTCTGTCTTGTGTAGTTGATCTTATGTTGATTCTTACATTTGCACCCTAGGGGTAATGATTGGACAATATTTTGTTTTGTAATCAGCATTATTCCTTGATTTCATCGGCAGTGCATCACCTCTCAGAATGCTAACATTTTGTGTTCTTTGCTTGTAGGATACGTTTTTAACATAATTTAGATGTTTTTCTAGATTAAGCTAAAATCTTATTGGCTCTTTGTGCATTATAGCTATTAAATGTATACTGGTTTTAAGATTGGATTGGCCCAAGAACAAAACATAAAATAATCAACCACTCCATCAATAACAAACCACTCTTAATTTTTCTGGGGAATATGTCCTTGTATTTTGATTAGATTTAATCTGTTAGAAATTGAAAAACTTTTGAACGCAATCCTTCATGGAATCCGTATGCATGTAGGCATGTAGAAACCGCTGCCCCGCAATGGATTAAAGGTGACAATGCAATGAATCCACATTTCGGTTAATGGGCTCTTTTTGGCTAAAAAGCTATTTTCCAACCTTTGATTGACAAGAAACTTAAAAAATTGTCAAAATAGTGTTTATGTGACAAATTGATTTACTTTCAGAACATACATATCACTTAAATGTCAAGACTTAATTATTTTTTTTCGGGGTTGGGGGAATACTGAAATTCATCGGTCGACGCGGTCAATTTAAAATAACTCATTCACTGCCATTCCCAAATTTATTCGGGAATTGAAAAGTGTGACGTGGAGTGCCATTCCCGAATTTTTTCGAGTTTTGATTTTTCTTACGGGTGCGATCAAGCGTTGTTCAGACCTCTGGTAATGTTTTTCCCTCCCATGAGGGGGCAGCAATTGCGTTTTGTACAGCCGCCCCCAATTGCACCTCAGATAACTCCAGACCCATATAATTTAGGAATTAACTATTTCTTTTCTGATGAAAGAAGAGAGTCTAAGGTTTCTGATGCTGCATTGAATGTTCATGTAGTCCTAAAACTCAATAGTCTGTGGGTCCTGCAATTTGAGTGAAAATGACAAAAACCCTGGCACTGGAGTGGACACATTTTTGCACATCGTCTGGCAGTGAATGAGTTAACTTTCACCCAAAAATAGTGTTGATTTGTATCACGTGTCATTAACGTTTGAGCCATTGCCCTTTAACACATTTCTTGTATCTAAAGTTCAAAGCAGCATTGTTGCTTGATTTCATGAGCTCATGCAAATAAACACCAATAATTAGGCCCGAAGACGGCGGGGATAGGCTCCAGCACCCCCCGCGACCCTAATGAGAAATAAGCGGTACAGAAATAATTAGGCTGTAATTTTATAATTGATTTTGTGTGATTTGAGAAAGTATTTTCGTGGTTCTCACTTGCATCTTATTTGTTTGCTAAATTAATACTCTGGGCCTGTTCTCAAATTAGCAGTTCAAAGTGGGAATGGCCTGTTAGGCAGTTGTTCACCACCCACCTGTTTGTTCGACTCACGCCACCTGACCTTTCCTTCTCAAATGATGTGGGACAACCTTTGAAGACTGCGCTATGCACATCTACCAAAGATGGCTGCCCTCCACTTGTGCTTTGCTCGTCGTCACAGCTGAATTTAAACTACAATCACTGACGGCACAGCGGCATACGACGGTAGACGCAAAAAGCACAAAATACAGGTTCTTTAAGATAAGACAAGGTGTCTGGAGACAGAATAATTACCGAAAATTACACGCACCTATCGCCGCGGATTTTAAAAACACGTGACTGTCTCTGCCTGTTCTGAACTCATCCGTACCGCTCTTAATGCAAAAATAATAAATGACTGACTTTAAATTAAATAAATACATAAATAAATAGACAAATATATACATAGATACAAAACATTGATGAAAAGGTTTCTTCAGCCGTCATCTGTACTTTTTAAAAAACATTGCTAATAACTGCAAATAGCAAATGACTGACTTGGGGTCTGCTTTATAAAAAAATTAATACATAAATAAACAAATTAACAAATAAATGAATAAATGAATCAATCAATAAATAAATAGAAATGCAAATAGAAAATGACCGACTTGGAGTCGGCTTAATACATAAATTATCACATAAATACTGTAAAGTGTCCTTGAGTTTTGAAAAGCGCTTAGAAATTAAATGTATTATTATTATTATTATTATTATTATTATTATTATTATTATTATTATTATAAATAAATAAATAAATACATAAATAAATAGAAATAGCAAATGAGTGACTTGGGATCTGCTTTATAAAAAATGAATACATAAATAAACGCATAAATAAATACATATGTAAATACAGTGGGATCTTGGCCTACGAACGTAATTGGTTCCCAGAGTGTAAGGTGAAAAGTGTGTATCCCAAAACCATTAAAATGAGAATAATCCGTTTCCAGGTCCCCATAAAACACAATGTTAATATGTATAATAAATGTGATATAGTATTATGATTAAAGAAATAAACTGTACTGTACAATGAAGTCATTTTATTTACCTTTGTGATGGTCGTTAATGGCTTGATGGAATGGAGTGTCCGGTTTCCTCAGCATGAAACACTATGAGGAACATAGGCTTCTTTCACCACCTTGAGGAATGATGCCTTGGCGGTGCTTTCTCTGTGATAATTGTATCTAGTTCTTCATCAATTGTGATCTGTTTAGCTGGGTTGATAGCATTTTGCAGCAAGTGTACAGATGACTTGTGCGGGTTATTTGTGGAGCCTGATTGATGGGATATTTTAACCTTCCAGTCTACACTCTGCTTTTGAATTATCAAAGTTCAAACGAGTCTAAATTTCACTGTTTTTAATCCATTTTCTAACCTTTTTTAATGTTTTTCTTTTATTTTTCACTTTTGTTTTTGGGTTTAAAACTGTCATCTCCCTTTCATGTGTGTTTTCTCTCTCTCTCTCTCTCTCTCTCTCTCTCTCTCTCTCTCTCTCTCTCTCTCTCTCTCTCTCTCTCTCTCTCTCTCTCTCTCTCTCTCTCTCTCTCTCTCTCTCTCTCTCTCTCTCTCTCTCTCTCTCTCTCTCTCTCTCTCTCTGTCTGCCTGTCTCTTTAATGTTTAACCACCCCCCGCACCCCTCTGCTGGGTTCTTGACCAATCACGTGGCTTTAGCCGAAGACGCCATTTTCCTTTTTGGAGAACAGCCTCACGCTCTCTCTGTCTGTAACCCCATCCCCCACTGCTGCGTTCCTGACCAATCACGTGGCTTTAACCGAAGACTGGGGGCGGGGAATAGAGGACAAAAACATTGGCCACCATTTTCTTGTTAGAAGAACGGTCTCATTCGCGAACGACACATAACTCATTGTGGCAGCTCCATGTGTATCCCGAAAAATAGTTCGTATGCCCAGGTAAAATTTTCATGAATGGAACGTTTGTAAACCGAAAGGTTCGTAAGCCAAGGGGTTCGTAAACCAAGGTCCCACTGTACATAAATTAATAAATAGAATTGCAAATAGCAAATGACTGACTTAGGGTCTGCTTAATAAATAAATAAATAAAAATGCGAATAGAAAATCCGACTTCAGCTTAATAAATAAATAATTACATAAATGAACAAATGAATGAGCAAATAAATATATAGAAATGCAAATATCTAATGACTAACTTGGGGTCTGCTTAATGAATGAATAAATAAAAAGCAATGCATCTGTAGTTAAAAAAGGCCAATTTAAATTAATTTTGACATATTTTCCAAACGTTAATGCACAAAACCATTTTGCAAGGATTATTTCGTAGACACAAAATATTTTCTCCCGTGGGCCGCAAAATGTACAGTTGGCCAAATTATGGATTTGGACCTTGATTTTGACACCTGTAGCTCGCTTGAAATTGTTTTCTTTCGTTCTTCAAGTATCGTGGCACTTGTGCATACCTATTTTTTATAAAGTTTTGCTTTTCCAGAAAATGTGGGTCAGTTTTGATATGGATAGGTGGCTTGATCAATATGAGGGAAATTGGAGTCCATACTATACATTTAAATATCAACATGGCAAAACAGACTTAATCCTCCTTTTGTCTTTCCAATTTATTTTGAAAAAACTACTGGAGTTTCAGTGCGCATTTGGCCCGAGACCCTACTTTTGGAGTCAAAACTGGATTTTGTCAGTGGTCACAGCGAAAGCAGACTCTCTCCAGGCCGAAAGAACGTGTTGAATCCCAACCACGCTGTTTTGACACACGCATGTGACCAAGGCACAGTGATATGACTTAGCCAGACATGCAGTAAAACTTGGCATAAAAAAAAATCAAGGTTGTGACTTATCTGCTGTGTGTGTGTGTGTGTGTGTGTGTGTGTGTGTGTGTGTGTGTGTGTGTGTGTGTGTGTGTGTGTGTGTGTGTGTGTGTGTGTGTGTGTGTGTGTGTGTGTGTGTGTGTGTGTGTGTGTGTGTGTGTGTGTGTGTGTGTGTGTGTGTGTGTGTGTCCGGGGGGGGTCATTCTGTTGGGTCGGGAAGACGCAACAAACGGGAGATATGTCAGGAATGAGAAACATAAGATGGAAACACGCACTCGCACACAAGCGCACAGACACACGTTTTTGCTACATCGTGGGGACCCGGTGTGGATTTGCCCTGTGGGAACCCAATGTCAAACATGAAAAAAAATATATATATATTTAAGATGGACACACACACACACACACACACACTCTCCATAGAGTATGCGGATTGAATAGAGCTCACTGTGGGATTGACAGTCATTTAGCTCATACACTGGGAATTATTTTCAACAGCGATTCCTATTTGGTTCGACAAAGGGGCTACAGTAACCTTTGGGCACTTAATGTCGAGACACACAATGTGTCTGTAGTGTGTGTGTGTGTGTGTGTGTGTGTGTGTGTGTGTGTGTGTGTGTGTGTGTGCGTGTGTGCGCGCGTATGTGTGTGGGAATGAAAACAGCATGTAGTTGTTTAGCCATGTGATTTTTAAAAAATGTGTCTGGCGGTGTTGTTTCTGGCAGCCATTTTAGAGTTAGTCTTCGTGTTTTGGGCAAAAAAAATGCGGACTCGTTTTGGTCACGTTTTAGTCATTCGTATTTGTGATGGTTTTAGTCAAGACAAATTCAAAAAGATCAATTTGAGTTAAAAATACACTTACAAGCTTTCCTTACACCCAATACGAATACCTCTCTGATGTTTTGGATCTTACTGCTACTATTATCATACGAGGAATTCCCCACATTCTTCTCGCGTGTTCCCTTTCAACTGAAAGTGAAGTTGTATCGGCAGAAATGTCACAAGAGAGAGAGCGCGGAGGAGGAGGTGTTGCCCAGTTTCAGGGGACTGTCGACAGGTGTGTCGTGGAAGGTTTGGCAGAGGAAACAAGCCCGGGCAAGCTCTCGGGGCCTCACCTCTTGAAAGTTCACCCAGTGACGTTTACTCCTTTGAGATGAACAGACAAGACATCAGTTTCGAAGTAACCAGGCGTCGCTGTAATGTGTCACAAGTACCCCACTCCCCTTCCCCCTTCTTCCTTATCTACAGCTCCATTTGTATGAGTGGACAAGCTGCTTGCGAGAGAGAAGCTAATTAGATCACGGCCAAGGCAACCTCTCACTGACTGACAAATGTGATTTGTATTCCTTTTTATTGGAGTTGATTGGATTAGACTTTTGGAACCGGGATCAGTTAAGGGTGCCTGCCACACGCAGTGCGGCCGAATAACCAGATCTGAAAAAAAGGAAACAATGCAAAAAAATAAATAACATGCGGCAGAATAGAATATGGATGGTTGTTTTAACGATCGTCAATCAGCTCATAACTACTTGTAGCATCAAACCTGATTAGAAATGCATCCATCTGTTTTTTTTTCGACTGCTCATCCAGATTTGGGTCACAGGCAAAGCATCTTGGACAGAGAAGGCCAAATTTAGCCTCTCCCCAAACCATTTCGTTCTATCTTCTTGAAAAAAGCTTCAGTTTTGTCACACTATCCCTTCATGAATAATCAGTAAAACGAGCTCTAATTATTTTCGATTACTCTGCTGGGCCATTTTCAGGATGCAGTTGACATTTTCCACTTCAGATGCCGAGGGACGAAAATCCCATGCAAATTTAAATACAATATAATACATATTCATTTGTATATAGCGCTTTAACAACAGCTGGAACTGGAACAAAGCGCTTAACATGGACAACTATCAAAAAGAAAATTAGGCATTCACAAAGTTAGTATAAAGCACCATGGAGTGAAACCAAGCTCAATTCTGAATCATGCTGAGTCAAATGCCAAAGAGTAAACATAAGTTTTGAGGCGGGTTTGAAAGATGGGCAGCGAGGGGGGGCTTGCCGCATGTTCAGATGCAGGTCATTCCAGAGAGAGGAACCAGCAACGGAAAAGGCTAGATTCCCCTCTTAGCCTCCATTTAGTTTTTAACACATCTAATAATGTCTGGACAGGCTGACCTGAGGCGTCGGGAAGGTCTGTAGGGGTGGATGAGCCTGGAGAGGTAATTTAAAGAGGACATTTAAATATTTGAAAACAAAGAAGATCTTGAAAAGAACTCTAAAATGTATAGGGCACCAGTGAAGGGATGCCACAGTAGGAGTTACTGTGTATGCTTCCTCTTACTAGTATCAGTCAAGAGGCGAGCAGCAGCATAAATATCTCAAGAAGGAACACTCAATTGGACAGCGTGAGACCAGCGGCATGTTGCCGACTTCTCCAGGTAGTGACAGAAGGGCATCTCGAAGAAGACTTCTCACAGCAGTGTGAAAGGGGCCTTATGATGTGACCTTTGAAACCTGACAAAGACCTGGCAAAATTCCACATGTCAACTTCACCCCCCGCCCCATTCTGTGTTTTTCATACCTTGCGTGCTTGTCATTTTCAACCGATTTAGTCTTCTTCACTGGTCTTCGTTAAGGCTCATGGAAAGTAGGTGGGTGCAGTATTTGGCACGGGCCTGTCATTGAGTGGACTCGTGCCTTGATATTTTTGGTCACCTATCTTGTGAGAATGGCGTAGGCGTGCGCTTTGTGAAGAAGTGTTGCACGGGTTAGGTTGGGCAGTCTTTGCCCAGGGGGAGGCGGTGTGTGTTATTTTCAGTCCATTGTGTCTACTTCCTGTGGGTCAGGGGTTATTGGAGTAGGGTGTTGCAGACTGGACAGGAGTAAAAAGAGGAGGGGAGGGAAGTCGGTGCGGTCGGCAGGAAGCGCAGCCACACTCGACGAAAAACCCAAAAAAACGTGGGGGCCTGGTCGGTGCGCTGCGATTTTCACTCGGACTAAGCCGCCAATCCAAGAAACGTTTTTGAGATCACAAGTAAGTGATTCTTTCTCTATTTTGTCTCTTACTTAACTCGTTGACCGTCGTCCATCTGCAAAGTTGCTAGGTTATTTGTTAACCCCAATGTGCAGGACTTGAGTCAACAATCCGCCAAGAATTGACAGTAGAAGAAATCGTTTGGGACCTGAAGGCAATCTTAAGAATGTTCCAAATCGAACTCATAAAATAACTGTTAATTTCATACATTGCTGCCGTCGACTTTTGCGGCTTGCTCCTTATGGTAGCGCATGGCTAATTTCACGCGACCAACCTAAGATCGCCATCACGGTAGTTTTGTTGAACCTCCTGACACCGGAGGCAGAACCCACAGTCGCAATGCTTGCCATGGCTCAATACATTTCCTTGGCAAACGGTGATACTAATAGTGTGTGTGCCTACCTTAAAATACCCTAAATAGATACTTGTGCTCTTTGCGTCACTGATTTTGGTGTGGTACTCAAAACAAATACTACGATTAATGCTTCTACAAAATGCCATATCAGGATAAAGTATTAGTCATACACTGTTTATCCACCCAAGCATTTTACACGGAATCCTGCAAGGCAAGCGATTGCCACACGGCAAACGGCATCCCGCTACCACGTAATTACCGGTAGTCATTTACAGACCGCCTCCGTTATGACTCTGATACGAGGAAGATTGTTGCCGGGTTGACTCTCCATTCATTGTCATTGCAGGAACAGTGATTTTATTGCCTTTAAAGCTAGAGAACCATTGTGTGGAGTTTATTTAGAATAGCGATGTGGGATGATCCAATAAAAAAACGACAGCTTTATGGATAAATGCAGCATCTGATACTTGCTCTGGAGCTTTTCTGGTTACCGTGCCGCTACATCCAAATCTGAAATTGCCTGTTGATTTTCATGTCTAGCTTTGGTAGACATGAAAACATTGGCATGGTAGCTTTGTTCGGCCTCAGCATCCTAAAGTGAGAATTATATATGGTCTCAACAGGGCTAGTGACTCTAAAGTAGTTTTGCTGCCATTTATAGGGATGCGGGAGGAGGAGTGGGGGTGAAAAAGTTCAATCTTTTCTGGATCCAAGTCAGTTTATCAACTTCCACAATCAAATTGAGCCATTAGCTATAGCATTTTTAGCTAAATAGAAATTGTTTCTAAAGATAGCACCTGCCTCTCCTCACTAAAACAACTGCAGTGACAAAAGGAGGCAAAACAGGAAACTTAGTGTATGTGTGTGTGTGTGTGTGTCAGTGTGTCTGTGTGTGACAGCAACATATGAGCAGGAAGAGTAAAAACACGCTAATTACGCGGAAACTTCCACAAAGGGATGTTATTTTGTCTCGTGTGTGTGTGTGTATTTCTTTTCCTCTTTGGCACTTTCACAACCTATGTGCATGTTTTTGGAATTGCTGCAGGGGTAGTTGGTGACGGAGGGGAGGGTGTGTTTGAGGGGGTGGGGGCAACACCGTGAGCGCTTAAGCGCTACTTTGATGTGACGACGTTGGCCCGTGTTAATGTTTAAACCGGAGTTAATACTTGACCCCCCCTTTTTTTTTAAATCAGCTTTCTTGAGTGCCTGGATCTCGATGTTTTTACGGGCAAGTCAATGGAGGACAACGCACCGAAAAGAAAAAAATGCTTTTTGATGATTGGGGAGAAATTCAACGACTCATTTGTCTTTCCTCCCGCCGCCCTTGGCTTCTCTTATCCCTTCTCGCTCAGTCTTTCCCTCCCCTGCTTTGTTGTGTGACCGATCTAATGAATGATATGGAATGATTCTGTGACAGCGACGCACCTAGCGCCGCCTTTTCGAAGATGAGAGAAGCTCACACGGCGACCTCGGTTGACAATTCAAACCATTGGATTAACTCGCGTGCAGGTACTTGGCAGAAGGCCTTTTCTTCTTGACCTGAAAACTTGACTGTGGTAAGCATTGACAAGTTTGGTTAGAGATGGGGAGGGATGGTGCTTTCAGTCTGCCAAATCTAAAAGATTCACTACTAGGATCGCTCCACATTTTGTTCCAAATTATATCTGACTATAATGTGATTTCCCCCCCCCCCACACACATTAACATAGACCTGAGCGATCCAGAACCAATACCAGCAATTTTGAGTCACTATGTTTCACAAAATACAAATTTTAATTTTTGTTTAAAAATGAAATTGGATTGTTTCTGATTGAATTAAATTTCTTGAGATGCCAGTTTGAATTGCATTTGCTGTGAGATGAAATAATCAGAATTCTTTTTTTTTTTTACACAAGGAAATATTTCACCTTGAATGTACAGTAAAGTATTGTTATATCGATATCGGATATATCGATAGTCCCGGTTATATCGATACTATTTCTATGCACGCGCGGAGAAAATTACATGCAAACAGGGTCGGATATATCGATAGTCCCGGTTATATCGATATTTTTTCGGACTCCCTTGAATATCGATATAACGAGACTTTACTGTAGTTCATTTTTAGTCTGTGGTGAGTTTTCACTATTTGATGTGAACTACTGAAAAAAACCTTTTTCACAACATTCAATGTATTTATTTACTAGCTAGCTAATTCTACTTAAATTTGCCCATGTGAAAATGCTGACTTAATGCTGTGGGTTTTTGTTATGTTCATTTCTAACATACATATTTATTTAGCTAGCTAGCAAGCTAACTCTACTTATGTATGTCTAACATACATATTTAATTATTTACTAGCTAGCTACTGCTACTTAAATTTGCCCATGTGAAAATGCTGACTATATGCTGTGGGTTTTTGTTATGTTCATTTCTAACATACATATTTATTTAGCTAGCTAGTAAGCTAACTCTACTTATGTATGTCTAACATACTATATTTATTTATTTAGCTAGCTAGCTAGCTAACTCTAATTATGTATGTATGTATGTATGTATGTCTAACATGCATATTTATTTATTTAGCTAGCTAGCTAACTCTACCTTTGTATGTTACAAATAAACATAAAAACCCACAGCATATAATCAGCATTTTCACATGGGCAATTTAGTTTGTCACCAAGGACAATCAACTTTACCGACAATGACACTCGATCCATTTTAATTCTGATTTGTTCAACATTTGAGCCAAATTCTGCTGTTCCACTGTACTGTACTAGTAAAACTAAGTCTGCATATATTAAAACCCCAAGTTTTGAGGCACAAGTTGTGTGTGTCTGTTAAAATATGAATAAAAATGTATTGTTGGCCATTATTTAGAAAGTTGGTCGTTTGTTTGAGGTTATCTTTGAAAGGTCTGTGGCCATTTTCTTATCAGGGGTGTCGAGTGCGAATTTCACAGCTGCACATGAAAGGCAAAAGCGACCGCCGGACGGTAACTTGCCAGAAGGTTGTGGCTGATGTAAGGGTGAGGGGGGTAGGTTTGTTTGGATCGCGGCGGTTTATGGATCCATACGTTGTGGACGTGCAGAAATTGAATCTTTGTTGTTGATCCGCCGACTCACCGTCGTAATTCTAGCCGGTGCTAACATAGCTGAGGTTTTTTTTCAGCCTGTAAACAAACACACACATGTGCGCAGGCAGTCTATGCGTTACTCGCGGACGGATGGAAATTTATTTCTGGCAAAAAGCAAGAATATGCGAATGTGACCTCCGTCGAAAATATGCCAGGCCGCATACCACAAGTGCTATCTTTGGTCTAGTGCCAACTTGTTTGGCCTTGTTGTTTTCCGTGAGGGGGGCCGCTGCTCCTGCTGCTGCCGCCGGCTTAGCTTGCTGAGCTAGCAAGCACACAAAATTCTCAGCTTTAAATAAAGACACACAATATGTGACGTTTGTCATCGGAAAGACTGTTTCAGCGTTAAGCTATCAGCATTATAAAACATTTTCTTCAATATACAGGCAAAATAACATTTAATATTCTGAAATATTTTCTACCATCGCACAGTAAGAGCAGAGCTTCAAAAATAGAGCTATTCTCGCTTTGTTTTTTTCTGGAACAAGCAGAATTCTCACCCTTTACTTTCCTGACCCCAGTGTGGGAAGATGGGATGTGAGGATGTGTGGTTTAGTTTTTTTTTTTTATTGTATTTTTTCCACTCGTCCAACAAAGATTCTTTTTTGTTCGCTCAGTCTGAGGCATTAATACGCTTCCTCTAAACATGGGAGCAGCACTCGATTTGGGATGATATTGGATACGTTACAAAGAAGCATCCGTTCAGATCTTAACTTAGATTTGGCCAGCTTTGACTGCGTTTATTATTACGAGTCTCTTTGGCCTCTGTCCACAATTCTGTACAATATGTCACGCATGGCTTAGCTTTTTACAATCACGCCAATACGATGAACCATTATTAACGCAAACCAGAGTGGGATACGCTGGTTGCCGTTTGTCACATCTTAACATGTGGTCCCTACGGAATGTTGACAAGGAATCTTGTGTTGTTCCTGGAGACTGTGCTGAGCGGTTGCGCCTTCTCGGCAGCACGAATATGCCAGCACCATTTTTGATTGGGCGGAATGTCTGTGCTATTTGACTGTCATCGCTGAACAGTTCTGGGGTGATTGTGCCTTTTTGCGCCTGTAATGGGCAGCATTTTCACAGCCCCACTTTGTTCAGCGGAAAGGTCGGTGCTATTGGACAGTCTGCGGTTAGTTGTGTATCGCAGCAATCTACTGTCAGGAGACTTTTTTTCATTGGACCAATTCCAAACAAATATCAATGTCATTTTCAATGTAATATTCCTGATTGGGGTGGAATGTTATTTTTGGAAAGCTAAGTTGATCATGTGGGACTGTAATTTGTGGGACCCCAAAACCTCTGAATGTCGGCAGGAGTTTTCCTAAGTTACACACGCGGGGTGTGTTGAACCCTCGCAAAGAATATCACAATAATAATAATAATAATAATAATTCTGAATGTAGCGCTTCCCCCTGCATCTTTGATGCTGGAAGTCCCCGCTGGCTTCCCGTAGTTAGAAGACAGGTGGGGGCTGGGTGGAATGGTCCGAATGCCGTTGCACTTTTGTCCGCGAGTTAAGCGATTCCTGCTCGATGTAAAAATAGCCCACGGCGCAAGAATCCCAGCCATGTCGCGCAAACAAAGACGGATTTATACAAGTAGCGGCACCAAGTACTGACGAGCTTTTGTCGCCAAGAGGCGACCAGTGCCTAATGTGACGCTGTTTGTCACCCCCTCCTCGCAGAACGCCCTTTGTTCCCTGCGCAGACCCAGTGACCTGATAGTCAGGGCGTATTGGAGGCATCATGCGTACTTTTTGACTGCAGTCAAGCTGAATTGCTGTGTCATGGTAATGAACCGTGGGAGCAATTTTAAGACACAGAATCATGACTCAGGTTAAAACCTCAATCAACTTTGGAGTGAAACCCCTTTGGTGACTTTTTCATGCATCATGTTATGATACATGTTTAAAAAATTGTTTTGGTGAACTTGTTGTTTGGGGGCCATTTAAAAAAAAAAACTTTTAAACAGTTTTACAAATACTGTCAATAAACAGCTGGCACATCATGATTATGTTATTGCTCGATTTTTTTTCTAGAATGCATGTCTCGGCCACAAGGGGGGCAGGCATTAAACGACAGAGTGACCTTTTCACACAAAAAGATGTTCACAGCTTCGAAATAAGTAGCGTTTTATTTTTGTTGTCTGACAGAAAATTGGACATAATTGGGCAGGTTATACCCCTGGCTGTGAGTTAAAGGACAACCGACGCCTCTGACCATTTGTAAAATGACTTCAAATGGCTTCTACTGAGCCTGTTTTACAAAGATGCCACCGCATATAGCTATATTTTACGTTTTAAGACTTGCACTGAATATTCAAGTCTTGTTTTTGAGTTGGTGACGATACCTACCGTGATGTCACGGTAGGTATTGTCACTGACCGAGAAAGTGACACACAATGCATTTTACAGTACAGTACTTTACTTTGTTTGGTCTGAAAACTTTGTGTTGATGGCGAAATTAGAAGGAAAACACATAAATAACGCGATGGTGAATCGTTGTGTGTTGCACCAAGACTACTATTTGAGACGAGCTGACACAAATTCCCAGCAGACAAATCAGCCCATTTCCAACAGTGCTTGGGCGCCATCTTGTGCATTTTCTGGGACGCTACATTCCAGTCCAGATGCCTCAAAATGACACTGAATTACTTCTTTAATCGATTGCAAACATTTATGCTTTCCTCTTCAGAACTATTTGAATCATATTCATAACTGGATGAGTAACAAGAATGCATCTTTTCTGAATCTGAATCTTATGATTCTCGAGCAAGGCTAGACGTCTTGGAGTGACGTCACGAACAAGGGGGCGTGACCTTCGGAAACTGGCCATTTCCGGTTTAATTTTGAAGTAGTTTTTGGACACTTTAAGTCATTTTTATTGGTGTTTTTCATTTTACTAAAAATATCAGCCTGCTTGTTTTGTGTATTTTAGATACTATAAAACGTTTTCCTGATGTCAGTTAGGAAACAAAAAATGGTGTCGGTTGTCCTTTAAGTATTATCTATGTGTTGCTCCGCCGTCAGTGGTCTGTTATGGAATACCCATCAATGAAATTAATCCCAAACATTATTTTGGGGGTAGGTTGGAAATTGCAAGATTTTTTTTCGCCTGTTCAATCACAACAAGTTGTAACTCACACATTATATCATGACTAAATATATTCTGACGTATGCCAAATTTACAGCAGTTGATACACATTTTCTCCATCTCACCCAATGATTTATTTATTTGTTTATTTATGTATTTATTTATTTAGGGGGGTTGCCAGTGTAAATCATGCATGAAACCATTACTGATGCTCTGTGGGTGCACTTGTTAGTTTCTAGCTTGGATAAGATGAGAAGCAAAGATAATTAAAAAATAAAACACTATCATCTGACGTCAATGTGGCCTGGTATTTTTGCGAAGCCTTGAATCATGTCTGGTGATGTTTGCCAGCTGAATTTTTTTTCTTCCAGATACCAGCCGAGATGATATCACACATTTTTACTCATCCGCCTCATGTTTTTTTTAATGCCCACAAAACGGCAGATGAGCCACAGTCCAGATGGTCTGGTTACTCTGACTTCAGGCCCTCCCAATTCTGCATTTGGTTGAGTAAAAACTGATTTAAAAAAGTTAAAATGTAGCAACAGGTGTCATTCCACCTTGGGTATGGGTCTACCTCAGAATTTGGAAACGGGATCAGTCCGAACTTTTCACACGTGTTTCCCTCTTTTTTTCCCCGCTTTATTTCATTCTAAGATTTTGGTCAATTGCCCGGTTGACCAATCGAATTGCGTCATGGGAAAGCTTGGTAAAATGCAGACTTTTATTTGTAAAAGACTTCCCGGCTACAGAAGTGAACTTAGATATGGGCTAGCTTATCATTCCCCGTCAGCGCTACGGTGGACAAGTGTCCAATTTTGATTCAAATTAATGGACCCTCCCTGACGTCCTTTGATAATTGGATCTTGGTGCTCCGTAGCAGAGGTTAACTAGTGTCAATATTCAGGATAAAATTTTTCAGGTTGTCCGGTTCTCCACAAAACGTCTCAAAGGCGTTGAATCCTGATTTCCCCTCTCTCGTTAAAAATGTGACTCAACTCCGTTGGCATCTCAGTTTGACCCATCCTAACCTCAGACCCTCAATACCCCCTCTGTTTGCCCCCCCCCCTCAGGCTGTAGGAATTGGGTGGGACCACTGGATGGTGTCTTCATTCTATCAGGAGACCAGGGCGAAAAAGTGGGAACGAGGGTTTTGGGACAGCTGCGATGCCAGGAAGAGCGGGGGCGGCCGGTCCCCCAACCCTATCCAGCATTGTCCCATGTGGTCTCGTTCCCGAACTAGCGACACGGCATTTCTATGGATTTATTTTAAGATTGGCCACCAAAGATGGAACATACTGAAGAAAAAGCTCAATCGTTGCAGGCTTCATATTCCTGAAGGTATCCCCACAGGAGGGTTGTAGTTACATTTGGTGTCGGATTATTTTGATGCGTCTTTTATGGTATTTAGACTAGCCAATCCAAGTGACTCCTGTGATCCCAAACATCATCACTTGGTTCAGAAAGGTATCCCTGACCATTAAATGGTTAGTTAACGGTGATTGCCTAGACTTGTTTATGGCCAATGAACTGATTTGTTGTTAAAGCGCTATATAAACCAATATGTACTGTATTGTATTGTATTGTATTGTCACCCAAGTTGGCGTTTAGCATGAGCTTAGAAAAAAATCACGGCCACCAGTTACTCGATTGACTATTGATGTCTTAAATATATGCGGTAGATCATGATGAACTGCTTTTGTTGGCTGTACATTTTATGGCTTCTTTTTTTATTCCGGTAGAAGTATTTTTGAATTTGTGAACACCCTCACACTTATTGTTGTAAGCTCATTTGTGAATGAGTGTCACATCTCCAGTTTTAATAATGGTCTTAAATCCTGTGTCTGGTTTGTTTATTATACTGAAACTGCTTACTGTCCTCATTGGTATTGTCCTCATCATTGTCTTCATCCACAATCCCCAGGCTGTTCACCGGGCTACGTTATTTTGTAACCGTAGCTCTATATCACCTTTAAATCCCCAAGTGCGTAACTTGACCTAAAACGGTTGTTTCATTTTCAGAGGGCAAAGCGAGAGACTTCCCTTTCTGCACACAATAACAATAACACAAATGATTTGGTGTGAGTTATTTTTGTATGTTTGTTTAATCACAGGAAGGCTCAATATATTTTTAAGTTGGGTGCAATCAATGCTTACATAACAAAACAATTGTTTGTGTTCCTTTTACTTATAATATGAGAATTTAATTTTCGGATGATAGTGACTACCTTTAACGCGTGCACCTCCATTCAGTGATCAAGCGCTGGTCAGACCTCTGGCAATGTTTTTCCCTGCCCGAGGGGACAGCATTTGCCTTTTGTACAGCCGCCCCCATTTCTAGCTCAGATGACTCCAGACCCATATAACTTAGATATAGAAGAACTGAAAGACGAGAGTGTAAGGTTTCCTACGCTGCATTGAATGTTTATGTTGTCCTAAAACTCAATATTCTGTGGGTCCTGCAATTTGTGTAAAAATGACAAAAACCTTGGCACTTGATTGGACACATTTTTTGCACATCGTCTGGCAGTGAATTAGTTTAGGGCTTAGAGTGCATTTGGACTGTTTTGAAATGGATGCACTCAGCGATTCAGTGGTTTTAACTCATTGAAATGGAAAACGGACCATTGTAGGTCTTTTTGTTTTGACTGGTGGTAAAATTTTAATGGCGTTCGGGAAGTCTGTGGCTGAGTCTTGGCCTGCTCACAAAGAAAGACCCCGGAAAAGCTAGTGCTTGTCCTCAGGCTTCAGCACTTGTCGTTCCCAAAAGTGACAATAAACAAAGCTCGTTGTTCAAATTCAGCACACAGAGTTATGTATGCGTCCTTATCTGTCCAAGCTCTGTGTTTTCTTATGTAACAGTTCTGCTGACTGAAATCACAAAAGGCATGTCGTGGAGCGCCATTCCTGAATTTGTTCGAATTTTGGTTTTTCTTGCTGGAGTGCCAATAAAACGCTGGTCGGACTTGCGGGGGTGCCAATAAAACGCTGGTCGGACCTCTAGCAATGTTTTTCCCTTCCACGAGGGGGCAGCATTTGCCTTTTGTTCATGTTAGCGCTTTGTTACATCTTCAACTGTTGTTAAAGCACTATATAAATCAATATACTGTATGTATTGAATTGTATTTTGTACGGCCGCACCCATTTCAAGCTCAGACAACTCCAGACCCATATAACTTAGTTATTAACTCTTTTTCCGATGATAGAAGAGAGTCTAAGGTTTCTTACGCTGAATTGAATGTTGATGTAGTCCTAAAACTCAATATTTTGTGGGTCCTCCAATTTGAGTGAAAATGACAAAAATCCTGGAACTGGAGTGGACACATTTTTGCACATCGTCTGGCACTGAATGAGTGAATTCACTTTTTTTTTTCATTATGCAGGCATGGAAGAAGCGGTGGTTTATGCTTCGCAGTGGCCGTTTGACAGGTGACCCAGATGTGCTGGAGTACTACAAAAATGACCACGCCAAGAAGCCCATCCGTGTGATTGACCTCAACTTGTGCGAGCAGGTGCACACTTGTAATTTTTTCATTTTTATTCCAGTAAATTCATTTTATTATTTTTTTAAACACCAAAGTCGCATGAAATGACCTTACAGGTCACGTAAATGTCACCTCCGTTGAACGTGCTAACAAATCCCATCCCTTGTCTCTCCTCAGGTGGATGCCGGGCTGACGTTCAACAAGAAGGACTTGGAGCACAGCTTCATTTTTGACATCAAGACCATCGACCGTGTCTTCTACTTGGTCGCTGACACGGAGGAGGAGATGAACAAGTGGGTACGCTGCATCTGCGACATCTGCGGCTTCAACCCTACCGATGAGGGTAAGAACCATATCTCTTTATGTACATTCCTTAATTGGAGCAATTTTCTGTATCCCCTCATATTTCGGCAAACAGTCAAAGTCACCAATGCGCTTTCAGATGTTTTTCGAAAGGGCCAAAACAGTCGGACGCAAAACAAAAGCTTTTTAACTGACTTTATTATATAAATGAATAATGATTATATAAATGATTATTCACCATAAATAACAAGTTTTGGGCTAATTAATACCGCTAATTTATTGACTCTTTTTATATGATATTGTCAGTCTTATAACGCTAGCTTCGGTTAAAAACAGCCGTGATAGAGCGTGCGGAAGAATAAGCCGTTCGGGACAAACATTCTGGCACACGACCTCGCGGTTCTTCTCACAAAAGAATGTCCTTGGTTCTTTCTTCTGCTCTCGCTCGTGCTCGTGATTGCGGTGGCGTGTATGTGTGTGTGCCGCTCAAACGCTAAATCATGGCGCGGATGCTACGAGACGGTCGGAGAGAAGTAAGAGTGGGAGGTGGCGATGTTCAACGGGCACCCTGTGATTCAGTGCGGGGTGAGCAAGCCCGTGCACCTTGAACGGTGAAGAAAAGTTGTCATCGAGAATGCGGATAAAGTCATTAGGGTGGAAGTGGAGAGGTAGAAAAAGCTGCTCTTGGTGTTCAGTTTGAAATCATCACAACACACAGTCAAAATTTTGTGTGAATAAATTATTAGCTTCCAGTACAAATAAATAGAATAAAATTAAAATTACAAACATTCAATGTCTATGAAACCAAAGAGTTTGATTGTTGGATCAGGTGCTAATCTGTATTAAAATGCAGATGGATTGGTTTATGGCCAGGCAGTCAGCTAGATAGTTAGCTGGCTCGCTAGCTAGCTAGATAAGCTGGCTAGTTAGATAAGATAGCAAGGTATGATAGCTAGCCAGCTATATATGGTAACTAGCCAGCTAGATAACAGAGCTAGCTAGCTAGATAAGATAGCTCGAGTAAATAAATGAATGTAATTTAATTTAAAAAATCACAACATATAGTCAAGTTCCGAATCGGCATGTTAGGTTGTTCATCGGTGTCTTCGTCTTCCAGCCAGTCATCCGATGCGACATGACCTCCACTCTGTCTTTCATTTCCTCCTACACGCCAAGAGAACGGTTGCACAAATAAAAGGTTGGAAAACTTAATTTCCTGTCCCCACGGCTTCTAAGTATCATCGTGTGGCCTTTCTTTGTGTCATATTTAATGTCAAGATGGCACCTTCAACAGCTGTTGCCACCCAGATCACATGCATACCGAAGAGGGATGACTGGCAGTCATATAAACCACCTTAAATTGTGTTTGTTTCAATAATTTCAATAGAAATTTACTTGAGATGACACATAATCTTCATAAACTAAACTAAGACAATCAATGTTGGGTAAATGTCCTTTCTATCTGTCAGTGAATTTACACAAACTTTTGAGGTTCATTTTAAACATATGTAAGTGTTGCTATACCTCCATAGCTACAAACAAAGGTCAGTTGTTTGAGAATTTCGTGAATTTCGTGAAGTGTGTGTGCCTTTATTTACATTTTCTTGAAAAATACAAAAAAAAAATAAAATGAACCATTTTAAAATGTGTTTAAAAACTAAAACTTAAGTCATGAAAAAAGCATAAGTCTATTCCACCTGAGCTAAAATGGCTGCCACCGTCTTTCCTCCGCTGTCTTTATTCAAGAGGCTGCCAAAGCTGGCCATCAGTCGGCCATCGGGGGCCTGGTGGTGGATACCCCTCCGCATACGGCGCTCGCTAACGCAGTGGGCCCTTTGGCGGGGTTGCTGACCGCCATGCCGCCTCCCTACCAACCGGTCAGCGTGCGCCATCTTGACTCCCAATCCAGCACGGAGGAGCCCCAGGATTACTTGTGGCTTGTCAATTGTGAGAGCAAAAAGCCAGACCCCAACAGGTAAGACCCCTCCAACCCCCACCTTTGCACTTTTCTCCCTGCGTTGCTTTTTCTTCCACCTTTCTTCATACCTGCTACGCCTCGTGTAGCTCGATGTTGCTACGCTTGTCTCTGGAAGGAGACCAGGAGTATTTGCTCCTGGGGGAGTGCGAGAGCAGGACTCTTCCTCCACAGGCTAGTCTGTGAGTGGCCGGCTATTCAGCTTGAAAGTTTGCGGTGTTTCTAAACTAATACACATTTCCACATCTTCCAGAAGATGGTTTCTTTCCATTTGAAGTGTAAAGTAATGAGTAAAGCTCCATAAACCTTCACCTCAACTCAAACGTCCCCCTCCCCTTCCTGCGTTCTCCTCTCAGAGCCCACGCCGAGTGTTCCAAGTCTACCTCTTCCGAGACGGACCTGAACGACAACGTGCCGTCGCACCGAACGCCCACATCGTCCACATCGTCCACCAAACACAGCTCTCAAAACGGCTTCTTTCCTGGGCACCCGGCCCCGGCCTCCGCTTCGTCTCTGTACGACTCCCCTCCGTCGCGTGGCGCCTCCCTTCTGAGTGACAACGGCCTTTACCACCTACCCCGCAGCTACTCTCAGGTAGGAGTAAATTTCTGGTGAATTTACGGGGCCATCTTTTCATGGATGAATTTTTGTTTATCATGACTCAAATTTATTATCCATGCGATTACTAGCAGAAAAGGGATCAAGCGTGTTGCTCGCGCGGCGAGTATTAGCATCGCGAATCTCTCTCACTCACTCTCTCACCACTAAAGTAGTAACTGTTTAAAATCAAGGTAAAATAAATACAAGCCAAAGATAAGAGCGGTATTCATTCACGCTTTGAACATGTGCAAGGTTGTAACGCAGCAAATGGGGGGGCTGCAGCAAAATGAAAGCTGCCAGGCGTTTGAATTTGATATTTACAAGGTCGCTTTGTACTAAAAAAACAAGGAAGAGGAGTGTTCAAAGCGCAGAGATGAAGAGCAATGGCAGTCGTTTGGAGCAGTTGTTTTAAGTGTGGAATGAATGCGGGAAATTAATGATTCATTGTTTTTATTCATTCGTAATTTCAATATCCAAATAATATTCATTATTATGACTTTTTTTCTCTCCAATATTCGCCCAGCACTAGTAAACAAGGCCCGCACTCCATAAGGAACTTTACAATGCAATTGGATTTTGTTAAAACATTGCCAAAATGGAAGTGCCTTGCCTTATAAAACTAAATTTCAAATATACAACGTATTTTTCAAAATTTTATATTAACTAATTCACTGCCAGACATGTGCAAAACTCCAGTGCCAGAGTTTTCGTCATTTTCACTCAAATTGCAGCACCAACAGAATATTGAGTTTTAGGACTACATAAACATTCACATCAGCGTAAGAAACTTTAGAGTCTCTTCTTTCATCAGAAAAAGAGTTCATTGCTAAGTTATGAGTCTGGAGTTATCTGATCTTGAAATGGGCCGGCTGTACAAATTGCAAATTCTGCCCCCTCGTGGAAGGCAAATAAACATTCTCAAAATCTTACCTCCCCTCTTTTAGGACACCGTGCTTCTCCCCAAGTCTGCCTCGTCCCCCACGTCCCACCCGGACCTCGGCGGCGAGGGGTCCGAGCTGTACGTCTTCAACACACCCTCGCGGAAGGCCTCCGTGGAGTCGCAGATGCGCAACCTGTCCATCAGCTACGACATCCCGCCCACGCCCGGGGCAAACTCTACCTACCAGGTCCCCCGCACTTTGTCGTCCTCGGAGGGAGGCGGGGACGTCGTGCCCCCTCCCAGGCCACCCAAGCCCACCTCCGGACCCCCGCCGCCCCACGCCGAGCGCTCCCCCACAGACACTTACTACTTGCCTCGCTCGGCCTCAGAGACCGACGGAAACTACTGTGTGCCGACAAGCGCCGGGAATAAAGCTTTACGCAGCAACACGATCGGAACTGTCGACTGTTCGCGGCTACGCAAAGGTTTGTGTTCTTCTGACATTTATTTATTTGGGGAAATCTGCTCAGGAGTGTTATCAGGCCCATATTGACGGAAAAAAAATATTACTCCGATATCCTACTTGCCTCAATCATTTTTGTACGTTTTTTGAAAACTGAAAAAAATTAACATATGGGTCCAGGTTCTTCTATTCAACGTTTCACAAATTACCAGGATCTAGATGACTAATAATCTACGTCACTGGTGTCAAAATTGAGGCCCAGAGGCCAGATCTGGCCCAACACATCATTTTATGTGGCCCGGGAAGGCAAACAATATATTGTAATCTAGCTGGCTATCTAGCGAGCTATCTATTTGCTGTCTATTAGCTATCTAACTAAATAGCTGGCTATCTATTTGCTGTTTATTAGCTATCTAACTAACTGGCTGATTGTCTAGCTATCTATGTATTAGCTAACTATCAAGCTAGCTATCTATTAGCTAGCTATTGATTAACTAGCTATTAGCTAGCTAGCTAGCTTTCTATCTGAGTTATTTCGGGTTGAGTGAACGCTGGCGCGTGTGGTTGCCGCTGCTCACCCACAGAAAAAAAAACTTATGCTGTGACTGTAAAGTGACCTTGAGAGTTTTGAAAGGCGCTTATAAATGAAATGTATTATTATTATTATTATTGGCATTGAAATTATTACTATTATCATTATTAGTTTTATTATTATTTTGTTTTTGTTATATTTTTTAGATTTTGGTTCCCAGGACTGCTACGATATTCCCAGATCATTCCCATCTGACAAGAGCTGCTCATTTGACTTCAATGAAAGTTTCAACAGCTATTTTGTGAGTTGTACACGTCCACAACTACTTTATGACCGCACGCACACACGCAGACACACACACAGCCATCTCACCACAAAAGAAATATATATATATATATATATTTATTTTCCTTGTAACTGCAAATTCACCGGTGATTTCTAGAAGAACAAAGGCATGGTGCCCGTGGGCAGCCAGTCCACTGAGGACGTGGACCAGAATTACGTTCCCATGAGCGCCAACTCCCCATCCCACCATCATTCAGGCAGCCTGTCTGAGCCCATTCACGAGACCAACTACGTGCCCATGACGCCAAGCACCATGGAGTTCTCTTCGCTGGGCAAGCAAGTGCCACCGCCTGCCCACATGGGCTTCCGTTCCAGTCCCAAGACGCCACCGCGAAGGCCCATGCCCAGCGATTGCCAACCGCCACCCGTGGACCGAAACCTCAAACCGGATCGCAAAGGTGGGCTCATGCTATTTCGCTGTTATGGTGGTACCTCCAAGGTCCGACGAATCATCATGTTGAATTTGGCTCACTGCATGGGTGATTTTTTTCTGAAACTGTTTCACCAATGACTGAGACAATTACGCTACCATAAAAGTGGATGTCACTATTAAGATATGACCAAAGCTACTTGCATCAATATTAATATTATCATTTTTACTTGTTAAGTAATTCATTTTAAAAATATACAAATATTTTTTCATGCAACTTTAGTCTCATCAAAATGCACATTTTTACTCTTAATATTTTATTTTTTTCAGCAATTAATGACCTTTTTATTCATAATTTTTCTGTTATAAAAGAAACCTCTTAAAATGTCAATTTTTTTCCCTGGTCCCACTTATGACAAATGAATGATTTTATTTATTTAGTTATCTCATGAAAACAAATCTTTTATTTTTTTTTCATGAAATTTAAACATATCTTCCGAATAATATTATAACTTTATTCTTGTAAAATTAAAACTAAATTCCAAATTTATAATTTTCATCCTCATTAAATTACAAAATGGATTAAGTGTAAAATGACCTATTTTGTGTATGTTCTATTTTCAATTTAATAGAGGAAAATTATTGTTCTTCCTTGTAAAATTGTTTTGTAGCATAAAAGTACAATTTTACTCAATTTTTTTCTCGATTTTTAAAATTAGAATTAAAACATTTTTCTCATGGAATTCTATATCTATTCTGTTCTAATGTTAACATTTGCCTTTGGCCATTTTTGTCTTCTAAAAGTACAGTTTGCTGTAATTTAACTTTTCTATTTTTCTATTTTTTTTTTGTTGCAATGTTACAAATTATCTTTCAACATTTTCATTTAAAAAGATGCCTCTATTTTTGGAAGCTATCCAAAAATATACTTGCTTGTTCAATTTCACACTCGCCGGGTCAGCATTTTAATATTCATATAAAAAGTACATTTTCCGTCGTAAGACCACTTTGCAAGAACTTGAAGGTACCACAGTCGATCGTTTGTGGGTGCACGTCTGAATTTGCAGTACACGTCCCTGACCAACCATTTTTATTTTTGACCAAACTAATGTGTGTGTCTGCTTGCAAGTCAGTTCTCAATTGCTTTAGGTCGCAAATGTTCTAACCTGCCCATCTTCCCACACCACATAAATGAATTTGAACTCTGGCGACATCCTCTGAGAATCCAAAACACACCCCGGGCACCTGAAACCGACGCGCTGCAGCTTTGTTTAGCTAGAAGCGGTCTGAGGTGGAGGCAAATGGTTGTTAGGTTCTTTCCTCGTGCCATGGGGTGGTTCAACTCAGAGTGGTCACCTTCCATCCCCTTTGTTTCCCGCGTGTGAATAGAACTCTTTGATGAGGAAGCCCAAAGCGAGGGGGGCTGAGTAAAAGGGGCCGGGGATGGCGGGGTGGTGTCAGAGAGGACATTGAAGTCGGATGCGGAAATCCAACAAGGAAAAAAAGACTTGGGAGAGGCTTGAATCCTAATCCTGGAAGAGTTGGAGGGGGTTATCCGTATTCAGATTTTTGTGGTACAGTTTTCACAGTTGCAACAAGGAAGGAACATAGTAGCCAAGCGACAGGAAGCGTAATGGCCCACGTCAATTTGGTAAAATCACTACAGAATTCTCATAAATCCACACCTGATATCATAAAATGACGATTCGCGTGTCATATTGATGAATCTTTCTTGAACCATTCCATCATTACACCTGTATAAAATCGTTGTTTTTCACATCATACTGTTATTTTTATCAAGTTATGATGCGAGTGAAATTATGTTTAAAATGTTCTTCATATTCTGACTTTATTCTGACCTGAAAAATAGAGCCTTATTTATTTTTTTGCGTCAATGATCTCGTAAAATTCTTCTTGTAATATTCAGAACTTCCTTTGGACCTCATCCAACGGTAGTATTGATGATTCTTTGGGACTTTCTATTCTTGTTACATTGCAACTTTATTCACCCGAGAGTCATTCAGACCGAATCTATTAGAGAAACAAAGGACAGTTAATAGCCTGTCTCAACTATTTAAAATTTACTTTGGATGGACTGAGTTAATAATCTAAAACATTGTAAATTGTCAATCTTGCATGAGCGCCATGTCCGTGTCAGTTGAGAACACATCACTTTCTCCCCCACCGCAATACGCCTCCGAGGACTCGCCGTGCTTCGGCACAGCTCGTCATTGCATGCACAGCAGTGATGTCAGTCTTTGTGTGGGAAGCCGTTTGGCGCATGTTTTTTCAGGGTTGGCTGAGGGGCAGCATGGCTCTTGTGTTTCCATGGCAATCATAATCAAGGGTGGTGCATGGAAAATGGTGGAGGCGGTGGCTTGATTTGGACATCCAGTCGCTTTGCATGGCATGGAAGTTGGCAATGATGTGATGATTGAAATGATTCCATCTTCTTTCGCCATTCAGGTCAAAGTCCGAAAGTAATAAGAGCAAAGGGTGTCGGTTTAGAGCGAACCGACTCCCAAACTGTAGGGGAGTTCCCGCGGGGACGACGCAAGGGTAGGTACCCCTCACAACCAATGAAGTCCGCTTGTCTTTCTTTTGACATGTTTGCGTGTTGACAATGGTGTTTGCGTTCTGTCGTGACTGTCATAAATGACCAACATTTTCCCCCTTTCGATTAGGGTGCAAAACTCTGATTAGGTCTCTCGTTTGAGTGGGTTACACCATCATTACTAACTCTTTGCTAACTCTTATTTAGACACTCATCAAAATCACCATAAACGTGTAATTTTCTCCATACTTCTGTATAATCCAGTTTAGCTGGTATTTGTTATCATCTGAGTGAATAATAATAATAAAGATTCAAAACATTACAATAAAATATTGATGCTTTTAAGTACTGGTTTAAAATCGCTTCTCTCTTCCCCAGATCTACGATTAAGGGTTTTTAACTTTTGCTTTGAAATCCATTTAACTTTATTTCAATGTTGTTTAATTACAGCATGTGAATCCTTTTTGAGTTACGTTGTGGATGAAGCGCACCGTGAATTAATGATTCGATGTTATCACAATTCCAAGGACTGTTTTGGGTTTAGTATTGGTATATAAAATTATAATATAATAATAATGGCTGTAATATGATGTCAAAGTCGTGTTCGTATGAAAAAAAATATTCACAAAATCAACAAAAATACATCGAAACAGACACCTGTTCATGGCCACAATTGCCCTCAAGTCACGAGAATAGTGGCTAACAGGTTAACTAGCAACCACCCCGTGAACTCTCTACTCTCATTCGCTGAATCGCCTGTCACTCAACATACCAGACCACGCCTTTTAAAGTTATACTCAGTGATTCAGGAACGGAGTCCCAATAGCTTTACCTGTGTCAGTGGCCTTATATTTGACATAAAGTGAAATATACCTCCAATACTCATTCATATTATCAAATAAATAACAACGCACCCCTTTATCGAGTAAATAACCATTATTTTTAGATATTGGCCTGAGGTGAATCATATCACTCGCTGCTTGCATGCCCGACACGTCAGGCTCAAATGAGTTCTCAAATGAACCCCCAACCAACGTTGCCTTGTTTTGCTTCATATTCCAACAAAGTTAGCCGCCGTGTTGTGTCAGTGACCCGTTGTGTTGTTTCAGGGAAACCTGCTCCACTGGAGATCAAACCACTGCCTGAATGGGAGGAGTCCTGCACTCCGGTCCGTTCCCCCGTTACTCGCTCCTTCGCTCGGGAGTAAGTGCAACAGTTGTCGACGTATTCATTTATTATGATTGTTTTTTTTTTTCTTCAAATGATAAAGGTGACGAGAACAAAAGGGTGTGTTCACACAATTACGACGTATGATAATGTATTGTGTTTGCTCTCACGCATTAATTCGCCAAATATGTAGCTGTAAGAATAATCCCCTTTGAATTGATAAAAAAAATTATATACTGTATTTTTCCACTAGATGGCAGTGCGGTTATTTTTATGAGTATATCCGACAGCATCGTCTGACTCGTCTTGCCCTTTACTGAGTTATTATTTAGAAAGTGACAGAATATTTGTGGATATAGAAATTATATAAATATATTTTCTGCAGTTAGACATGTCAAAAATGATGGCCACTCCCAGAGTAGTAAAATGGCTTATTATTATTATTAGTAGTAGTAATATTAGTGGTATTTATTTATTTGTGTGAGATTTGGTCACTTTCTTCCTTGAGGTTTTTTTTTTTTTGTGGGGGGGGTCTCAGGAAATGCCCCAAGTGTGAACACATCCTTTGTTTTGTTTTTTAATACACCGTTCTGTAGTGGATACTAAAGCAGCCACTAACCTTTCATGTATTCGTGTAGTTGATTTTGGTGACCACAGCACGGCTCATCTCGGGGATCCCCCAACGTTTATGTAACACTGCCCGCCGAGCGCTATTTTTGTATCAGATGTCACGCAGGGGCTGTTGCGTTTTTCTTTATTTTTTTTTATTTTTTTTTTGCCAAAGAGGGGCTGTGTGTTTGCCCGGTCAGTGTGTTTGTGTGTAAACATTGTGAATGCTGCTCAGTCTCTCTAGGTTCCCCATGCCCGCCCGGCCCCCGTCAGTGCATAGCACCGCCTCCAGCACTGACTCCGAGGACAGTGATGAGAATTATGTAGCCATGCTCTCTAATATGAAGAACCAGTCAGATGAACCAGTATGTAAACACACAACTATCTATGTTTGAAATACATTGCACACATGATTAGAAATTTTCAAATATGATCGTTTTTATGGGTTACTGTTAAAAGGTGCTACCTCCAATTTCTTCAAATACCTCATTGATGACTTTTATTATCTGGTGGAATTATATATATATATTTTTCCTACGTATGTCATTTTCAACAACAAAGTACAAAATATTGTAATATATAACATGTAATCTAGTGTGCATTTTAGTGTACTAAGATGAAGGTATCAGATGTGACATCACATGTATAAGATTCCAATTGATATGACGCACACGCATATTATATCTCGCAATATGTGGCAACTGAGCTAAAAATACTTTGCAACGTGTACAAGACATAATGCTAAAAGTCCAAAAATAAAAGGCCTCCCGACACTCATTCGCAAACCCAAATTTAAAATGATGCAATTTTAGACTTTCCTATGTGATTGCATCATATGCGTTCCCTTAAAGAGACAGTGGCCCAATTGTCAAGTCCCTGCTCATCTCCCAAAGCCAAACATTGACAGTCAGTGTGATGGACACTCCAGATGGACTCCTCCTTTTTTTTGCTCCTCTTCCACTTTGTTCTATTTTGCTTTTTTGATTCTCTTATTCCTCTTACTTTTCAGGTTTTCAGTTCTGGGAAGAAATGTTATATTTTGGTTGTGCGTGTGTGTTTTTAACTTTTATCCTTGAATGGAATTCCTTTTAACTCATTCACTGCCATCCCATAATTTATTCGGGAATTGAAAAGCATGACATGGTGCGCCATTCCCGAATTTGTTCAGATTTTTTTATTTTGCGGGGGTGTCGATAAGGCGATGGTGAGACCTCTGGCAATGTCTTCAAATCACTCATACATCAATCATACATCAAAATGTATGTATTGAAATAAAATGTATTATTATTATTATTATTATTATTATTATTATTATTACTGTATTTTGCACAGCCACCCTCATTTCAAGCTCAGATAACTCCAGGCTCATATAACTTAGGAATTAACTTTGGTCTAATGGAAGAAGAAAGTCGATGGTTTCTTTCACTGAATTGAATCTTTATGTAGTCCTACATCTCAATATTCATTGGGTTTCCCAATTTGAGTGAAAATGACAAGAACCCTGGCACTGGAAATGTTTCCACTCATTTTTGCACATCGTCTGGCAGTCAATGAGTTAACATCCGCAAAGTCATTGTGATGTTCTGTTGCTGTTTTTGAAAGGCTTTTTGTTCTCCCTTTTTTTCCTCCAGCCACTCACCAACTTCCTTGCCGCTCAGTTAACCCCTTTTGATGTTCATTTTTTGCCTACATTTGTTTCTTTACCTTCTCTTGTCTTCTTTCCTCCGGCTGCCCCTTCCTCCCATTTTTTTTTTTTATGGGGGTGTTCTTAGAGATGAGTCCTTCTACTGCACGGTCCCCATCACCCCCGTAAAGAGGGAGGTGGAGGAACTTGACACCATAGAGGAGGTGAGCAGGTTGGCCTGGTTTGGAACATGTCAGAGCCACTGATTGGGTGTTTGGTGTATCTTGAAGTGGATTTTTATTTAATTTTTTTTCATTTGATTTTGATTTTTCGTGGTGATTAGAGGTGTTGGTTGCACGTTATCTTGGTTAGCATTTCACCATCCTCGCTCTAATGACTCCACCTTAAAGATAGTTTGCACAATTAACACACCGCCGAGGTCCGATTACATTGTGTTGTCACAATGGCGCAAATTTTTGGGGGGAAAATCATATTTTTTCTATTTTTGACTCACAGTGGACCAGCCAAAGTCTTTCATCTGAAAACATTTTTTATTCTTATTGTGACAGCACAAGAGTGCCTTTTTTAAATCACTGTCGATGCCTTGTTCCCCTCCCGACAATAACATTTTTTTTTCTTTGCGTGACTGCAACTGTAGAGCACAAAACTAGGCGCCCCGATGACGATGGATGGCGGGAGCAGCCCCATGGTGAAGCCCAAAGGAGACAAGCAGGTGGAGTACTTGGATTTAGACCTGGACTCGGGCAAAACCACTCCACCTCGGAAGGTTTGTAAAAACCTCATCTAACGTTTGTTTCAAGTCTTCAATGAGCATTTTGCCCTCCATATCAACATTTTATATTTTCGATTTCTGCCAAATACAAAGTGCGATCAATATTTTTGACACAATTGTTTCAGATTATTATATGCGCCTTCAATGAATGGCCTGTTTCAAAACTATTTTCGTATATCGGTGAAAAAGTTTATATAAAAGTGTCCGAGATATGACAGTCAGACACTGTGGACGAAGACTCGGAACCAGAAAGATTGTCCCTACTGCCGGCAGGAGACGCAGCCATTCATGACAGACGTCTGATTTCTGCAGCCCTCTGCCAAGCTAGTTATTGAGAGTACATGCAAATTAAAGTGATACTTTAGTAAAACATCGCTTTCTTGATTAGAATACCACACATCTTGAGTTCTACGCACCAACAGCTGTAGGCAATAAATCATTGTTTTCCATGAATTGATAAATTTGTAACCTGGCTGATGACCTCTTCCTGTAAAGGAGTTTCAAGTCCTAAATTACTTCTGTGATAAGGAGTTTCCCAAGTCCTAAATTCTGTCCAAGGCCAGATCTCCTAGATGAAGCTGACTGTTTAACTTGCTGTGTCTGTTGACCTGATTGACCCCAGGTTGTCTGTGCTTCAATTTTGTATTGAGTGTTGACTAAGCATATAACAGCATGAAACTTTTAAACATGATAACTTCTTATTCTGTCTAATCTCTATCAAACAGTTTATATCTAAAAGTTATTATAAGGTGGATAGGAAAGAAGCTACAATACTGGTTGCAGTCGTGCGATGCATCCACTAAATGGACCCATGCCAAACGGAATACAATACAATACAACTTCATTTATATAGATAATATTTTTTGGGGGTGTGTTTTCCCAATTGTCTGTATTTGTATCTTTTTAAGATGAAGAGCAACGGCTCCGGCATGGCGGTGTCGGACGAGCGCGTAGACTACGTGGTTGTGGACCAACAACGGACGCAAGCCCTTAAAAGCACCCGCGAAGCCTGGAACGACGGTCGCCAATCGACAGAGACAGACACGTCATCCAAAGGAGCCAAGTGATTTTTTTTTTCCTCGTCCATCACTGCGTTTCCGTAGGCACACATATTTTCTCGTTTCTGCACTGTCGGCGGGATTTGGCAGATGTCGACGGGACCAACCACGCTCATTCATCAACTTTGACTTGCACATTTTTTTTCTATTACCACTGTTCGAAAGACGCTAGTTGCGAATGGGAAAGAAGTTGTTGTTGTTGTTGTTTTTTTTTTTTTTTTTTTTTTTTTTTTGGGGGGGGCTTTGGAGCGGGGTATGTCACCAGGGGCTTTGTTTGGAGTTTTGCTTGTGATTGCAGTCCGTTGACGTAGCGGACGACTGTACAAAAAGTGTTATGTATATAAATCGTAAGTGTGCTTTTTTTGTTTGGAATACTTAGCATGTTTGACTCGGAAGGTGCACAGATTCTGCAGGGTTGAATCTTGGTGTACAGTGACGACGCACCGTTCTTGTTGATTATGGAGATTTATCAAGACTCGTTGACTGTGAACTTTTGCAACAACGCTGACATTTTTTTTCCTAGAAGTTGTGCAAAAGTTAGCAAACAGTTTCCCGATCGTTGAAATCAGGTACGCATACTAACAAACTGTAAAAGTCATCACTAATTTATTTCAGCGTAAGTATTCTCTGGATGTCGAATGTTTCCATGGTCCAATCGCCTCATTTCTGACCCCCCCTCCCTCAGGTTTATTTCAAACTGGTTACTATCGTCAGGAACATACAAATGGCCTTACTAACCTGTGAAACGTCCCAAAAGTGTGCCGTCAAAGCTGTACATATTATTTTTTTTGCTATTGATTAAATTTAAAGTGTATCTTTTTTAAGTGCCTAGCTAAAAAAAAATAAACATGACCTTCATTGGACTTTTTGGTTCCGCCTGCGGTTTCTTTGTGAAATGGACCCTCTCCACAACCACCCTCCCCTTTTTTATCTTGCAAGAAAAAAATACACATTTCCAAGTGAACTAAATAATATACAAAACTGAAGCATGGGTGGTCATTTATTGACTAATTATACGTTTCCATACTGTTCGCAATGCAATTACAAATCTCAATGTTGACTAAGATTGACGTCCTTACTTACTGTGACTATTTATTTTTTACTTGTTTATTTGTTTGTCTATTTATTTACTTCATTTGCTTCATTGTTTATTTTTTTCTGAACATATGGTAAGTTACAATAGATGGCTCACAACACAACAGTATTGAGGTAAAAAGTCCAAATACTGTCACATTTATGCCATGCTTCCATTTCAAAGCCATGTCTGACCTTTGTTTTTTTTATTATTGTCGTCAGTGGTTCTTCACCCGGGTTCGATCGACAGAGCCTCTTCCATTGAGGGTAAGATACACGACACTCAACATGTTACTTAGTTATGATATGCCCGTTTGACCATCGCTGGTTGCAGATAATCATTGACATTGCTTGTCCAATCAGTGCTGTGGGAAATTTAGTTTGCTGTGCGAATGTGGTCATTGTACATTGGAGAATTTAAAAAAAAATCATACATCTTGAAAATTTATTTAGTTTTTATCTGTATTTAATAAATATTTTTATATATTGAAGTTGAAGTAACTACTGTAGTTGGGTTTATTTCCTCTAAAAAGTGAAGAACCACTGATTGTTATTCTTTCCGTGTTTTACTATAAATGAGCGCTAAATGGTGGTGCAGTGTCAACAACAGAACTGTACCGAGGCAAAACAGTTTCACTGGCATATTGCAATATTTTTATTCATTTATTTATTTTTTTTAATGTTTGATGTTACCTCAGTTTGTGTAACTTATCTTATCCTATTCGGGTCTGGCCTGAAATGGTGGCATTTTACCCCAAAATGTGAGGGTGTAATCAGTCATTTTTTTCATCTATTAGAATCTGCAATTATAAAATCAGCTTTTTCTTTTTCTTGTAATGGGCTTCATAAATGCTTCACACTTCCAGCCCACTTTAGTAATAAAGTGAGAATGAGTGGACTAATTATTATTACGAGACAATTTACAATGTGCAACTCTAAATGTAATATCAGTGGCCATTGTGCTCTAAGTAAAAAATAAAACCTCGGCTTACAAACGCTTTAGCTAACGAGCATTTCGCCTTACGAACATTAAATTCGCGAGAATATAATCTTGGCATGCAAACTACTTTTCGACGGGAACCATTTGTGGGAACCAATTAAGTTCGTAAACTGAGGTATCCTGTCATCATGTCAAGGTCATTGCTACCATCGTTTCGTTTTAAGTGCCTTGCTGCCCTCTTGTGGTTCATACTGTGCAATTACAAGCTGACTTGAGAACCAGTGTGGAGGGGATGTCAAGTTTTTCTTCTTTGGTAATCCTGAAATTTGCGTTACCCGGAAGTCGACGCGTCACACGAAAACAGTTTAAAAATAATACAAAGACGGGTGAAAAGGCGGCATATGCTTAGCTGTCATGGTTCCATCGAACAAAACGACGCCACATGTTTAGCAATTCCGTTTGAGCGAATCACGGTGGGGGGGGGGGGTAGTCGTGGGACATCGTAGTCCAATCTGCCGTACATCGACGTTAGCCAACGCAACGGAGACATCTGCGTTAATCACGCAGCTGCCGAAAAAGATAAATACAAAAGTGTCAATCAATGCTCCCACCCAAGAAAGAAAATACTCTTGACATTTGAGCGGGGATTTTGTTACATAACATAATTTGTTGCCATGTCTTGTGTTAATAATGCATTTGGGTATGGTATTAATGGGTACGACGGGGCGCTGGCGCGGAGAACAACAACCCGTCCCTCACCCACAAGGGTCCCGTTTAGCCTGCAAGGCCTAATTGGGTTGCGTCGCTCGGTGGCCAATTGATGCGTCCTCTACCGAGGACACTTGGAACCAGAACCAATACTAATTAATGCTTAGCTAACGTGCCCGTCATAGCGAATGACCCCGGTTTCAAGTTTTAGCTGTTGCTTGATGAAGAACAGATATTTTCATCATCAAATCGTCTTTCACGCTATGCGAGAATAGTGTTCAGTGGGAAAATTTTGGGTTCACATCGTACCTGACTTTAAAGGACAACCGACACCATTTTTTTGTGTCCTAACTGACATCAGAAAAACGTTTTATAGCATCTAAAATACCCAAAACACACAGGCTGATATTTTTAGTCAAATGCAAAACACCAATAAAAATGAGTTAAAAGGACCCAAAACTACTTCAAAATGACCTTGGAGATGCAGAGTTTCAGATAGTCCCGCCCCCTTGTTTGTGACGTCACGCCAGGACGTCTTGCCTTGCTCTAGAATCATCAGTTAATAAATTTGTCAAGGAATGGCTTCAGCAGATACTTGGAGAGGAAATGAAATAGATTAAAATAACATGCACTGTGATTTATCTTGTCTGTTTTTAATAAGTTTCTCGAAGGGGCAAAGTCCACATTTATTGAAAAATGGAATCACTTTCAAAATTCAAAACATATTATTACACAACGAATATTCAAGCTCATAATACAAATAAATCATAGATGGTTTGTCTAACAAACTCCTCACTGACGCCCTCGCCTAACGCACAAACAAAACACGCAACACAAACATGACTTGCAGTTGAAATTTGCACGGCAGCCAATCAGAAGCCTTACTTTCGCAAGAAAAGTCGTGCAATTGCATGTCATTTTCGCACAGAACCTACCAGAAGAAAGATTCAAAAGAAGCTTCGCTAAAAAACGTAAATTTACATTAAACGTGACTGTAAAGTGTACTGAGACTTATGAAAGGGGCAGTGGCTCGTAGGAAGCAATGCAAACGTATTGCACCACAATGACAATCGACACTGCAGCAGATTCTACAGCCATGCACAACCGATTAAGCAAGCGTAGTAGGTGCATTCTTGATTTAAAAAAAACTTTATACTTTGTTACAATGTTTTTTTTAATGTGATTAGTTGTCTCTTTGTGCTTCAAGTTGTGAAAAATGGGACAGGCAACTTTTCAGTTATCTGCCCTGTTGTTCGCTAACTTTTTGTCATGAGTTTTACACACTGTTTGTACTATAATTTGGGCAAGTTCGGCGGGCCGGATTAAAAAGCCTAACGGGCCGTATGTGGCCCGTGGGCCGTAGTTTGCCAATGACTGCTCTAGAATCAAAACAATGGCTTCAGATTTGGAGAAGATGCTTTCTTGTTACTCATCCAGTTATGAATATGATTCAAATAGTTCTAAAGAGGAAAGCAAACATGTTTGCAATCGATTAAAGAAGTCCTCCCGTATCAATTCGAGCCGTCAGGACTCCAATGTAGCATCCCAGAAAATGCACAATATGGCGCCCAAGCGCCGTTGGAAATGGGCTGATTTGTCTGCTAGGGAATTTGTGTCAACTAGTATCAAATAGTAGTCTTGGTGTAACACACAACGATTCACCATCACGTTATTTATGTGTTTTCCTTCTAATCTCGCTATCAACACGGATCAACACGATGTTTTCAGACCAAACAAAATACCCAAAATGCATTGTGTGTCGCTTTCTCGGTCAGGGGCGTTCCAGACGTGACGTCACGTCAGGCATCGTCATCAACTCGAAAACAAGACTTCCTGAATATTCAGCACAAGTCTTAAAAGATTGTGAATAAATAAAAAAGATGCAGAACATTATGCAATTTGTCTGATAAATGAATGAATAAATACACACGTACATACATAAATACCTACATACATAAATACGTACATACATACACAGATAGATAGACCCACCCAATGGAAACTTTTTTTTTTGTCATTTGTCCCGACAATTTCCATCAAAGTGTTTTGTGGGAGTAGAAATGCAAATATGGCTGATAAATGAATGAATAAATAGGTACATACATAAATAGCTACATACATAAATACGTACATATATACACAAATAAATAGATTGATAGACCTACCCACCCAATGAAAACTTTTTCGTCATTTTCTCCTGCCAATTTCCATCAAAGTGTTTTGCGAGAGTAGAAATGCAAATACGGCTTTACATTACAATGGAACTAACGACGTCCCCCGAGCCGACAAAGCGATGCGTTTTGATTACAACTCCCGCCTGTCTCACCCACACCGGAGACCACTGCCTGCCTGCTGCACCTCCCCCTCGTGAATACGCACGTTTTCATGTTTTATGAGGCCGATCCGAAACCATCCAGGTGTCGTGTTAAAAATAGCACGGACACCTGGGACTCTTCATCGCTTTCTTGCTGTTTTGCGGCACTGTCAATATTTTTTTTTTGTTCTTTTCTTTTTTTTTTTCTTTTTGTTGAGGGACTTGGCTTCTTAAAAGAAAAAATGTCTGTCTTGAAAAAGTTGTTTGCTGTAAGTTACAACTTGAGCAAATCCTTCCTGAAAAGCATATATGTTGTGTCAGGAAGGGCATCCAACGTAAAATGCTGATGAAACCGGCCACACCATTCCATCAAGCCATCAACGACCATCACAAAGGTAAATAAAATGACTTTATTATCCAGTACAGTTTATTTAATTATAATACCATTGCACATTTATTATACATAAAATAAGGTATATTTTGTGTAATTTTATGTCTTCGAAAATTAGAAAGTAGAAAATTATGTTTTATGGGGACCTGGGAACGGATTATTCTCATTTAAATGGTTTCCTATGGGAAATTAATTCTTGGGAGGCACACTTTTCACCTTACACACTCTGTGAACCAATTAAGTCCGCAAAGCCAAGGTATCACTGTGGATGTATATCTGTATCGCCCTTACGACCCTTTTGAAGATAAACGTTTCAGTAAATGGCTAGCTGGATGGATAATGCTACTTCCTCTTCTTTTTATAAACAACTGTATTGCAATTCTTTTTTTTTGAATGCTCGAAGTAAGGGTCTCTTTATTCTGCCCTAGGCGGAGAGCTGCATCTGTGCAGACACCCATACATAAACATATTGTATATTCCCTCTGTCATTGAAATTCATGAGGAGAGAGTGGAAGGAAGGGAAAAAAACCCAGGGCCAATGTTTCAAAAGTGGGTTCACAAGCGGCGGGCTATTTGTAAAAAGCTGTTCAGATGAATACGCATGAAACAAATGTTAACTCTACTGACAGGCTATTAATAAAAAGGAACCCTTGTTTGATTTAGAACCCAGGCCGAGGAATAAGGGCGTGAAGATACGTCAGGATGGATGGAAATACGTCAGTGGGCTAATGCCAATGATGCTTTATCTTGGGCTAACTCGAGGGAAACGACAATTGTATCTTCCTTGAGACATTCAGCGAATATGATGACATTCGTCTTTATGTACTTGCTTCTTATAACCGTGTTTCTGTAACAGTCACAATTGTTTTATTCGCGACAGTGGTAATTAAGAAGTACACGTGCGCATGTGCGCACACGCACGCACACACACACACACCGTCTGTGGAAAAGAAGAGCATGTGGTGACTGACGGCTGCGATCGACAGGCATGCCAACACAGAAGACACGTCAGAGGTTCCCAGGTGTTGCTTTGTCTGACAAACACCAGATTCGCGTAACTACCCCGACTTGTTTATTTTTTTTTTATATTAACTTTATATTTATTTTTTTCAGTGTGCATTACTTGTGGAGCTTTTATTTTGAACCATTTTGTCAAAGCACGCTGTTATCAAGACGGAACGTTTTTGATTGGCAAATACAGTGATACCTCAGCTTACAAACTTAATTGATTCCCAGAAAGTGTGTGTAATGTGAAAAGTTCGTCTGACAAACATTTATTTCCCATAGGAAACTATTAAAAATTTAAATAATCAGTTCCCAGGTCCCCATCAAACATAATTTTGTCCTAAATAAGCCTTAAAACTACACAAAATAAACCTTATTTTATGTATAATAAATGTGCTATTGTATTGTAATTAATGAAATAAACTTTACTGTATAATAACGTCGTTTTATTTACCTTTGTCCATTATGATACGCTTGCGGATACATATACGTATGTCCATTATTATACGCATACATGTACTCTACTCCCCCCTGGTGACCATCAACTGTAATACAAAATGGATCAATTTCACACAATGACCAATTATCAATTATTTTGTGATGTAATGTAGGGAAAGAGATGCCCATTTCACGGTAAGATCAGAGCATTGTCATCAAATGGTGAGTATAGTACAGAACACCCTCAGCCACACGTAGCAATGGCCGACTTAGCATACTGGGTCACACAAACGCACACCTCGTTCATGTTTTTCAATGATCTCCTTCTGCTCGACTGTAATTTTCTTTTGTGTCCTCTTCATCTTAACACTAGCCTGAAGTTGGGTCTTTTCCAGTCCCAAAAAAACTGAGTGCACTCAAAGAATGTGGGTGTGGAAAACTAGTCCGCCAGCTATACCATGGCACTGTTCAGAATCAGAATCAGAATCATCTTTATTGCCAAGTATGTAGAACACACAAGGAATTTGTTTCCGGTAGAACACGCGACCGTGTTGTTTGTTGTTCTTCCGCCGAAAACTAGTCCGCCAGCCATTGTGGCGCTCCGTGTGTTTCTCGAAAACAAGTTCTTATGCCAAGATTATATACTCGCGAATTTAATGTTCGTAAAACGAAAAGTTTGTAAGCTAAAGCGTTTGTAAGCTGTGGTATCACTGTAAATACATTCAAATGTATTTGTGGGCTGAATGAAAAAAACGATGTAAAATTATATACCGTTTTATGTTTGAACTTCATATTATTTCATATTAAGATGACCTAAATTACGTTAATAATTATTTGGTTTTTTTTCATCAATAGCTTCTAATTGGCTGACGAAAAGGAATCCAGGAAGTGATTCAATTGACAAAAAGGTGTCTTCTGTTTCTTACTGCGGTGCAGACATTTGGAAACAAAACTCCGTTTAAAGGACAACCGACACCATTTTTTTTTTTTTTCCTAACTGACATCAGAAAAATGTTTTATAACATCTAAATTACCCAAAACATGCTTGCTGATATTTTTATTCAAATGCAAAATAGCAATAAAAATGACTTAAAGTGTTCCCAAACTACTTCAAAATGACCTCAGGAAGTTTGTTTAAAAACGTCCCGCCCCCTTGTTCATGACGTCACGCCAAGACGTCTTGCCTTGCTCGAGAATCAAAACAATGGCTTCAGATTCGGAGAAGATGCTTTCTTGTTACTCGTCCAGTCATACAAATAGTTCGGAAGAGGAAAGCATAAATGTTTGCAATCGATTAACGAAGTCTTTCCGGATCATTTTGAGGCGTCTGGACTCCAATGTAGCACCCAGAAAATGCACAAGATCGCGCCAGAGCTCCGTTGGAAATTGGCTGATTTGTCTGCTTGGAATTTGTGTCAGCAAACATGAAATAGTTTTCTTGGTGCAACACGCAACGATTCACCATTGTTGCGTGTTAAAGGACGTTATTTATGTGTGTTCCTTCTAATTTCGCCATCAACACGAAGTTTTCAGACCAAACAAAGTACCCAAAATGCATTGTGTGTCGCTTTTTCGGTCGGGGCCGTTCCTGATGTGACGTCACGTCAGGAATCGTCACCAACTTGGAATCAATATTTCCTGAATATTCAGCGTGAGTCTTTGGAATCTTTGTAAAATACGCTCAGTAGAAGTAATTTGAAGTGATTTTACAAATTATGGACACAACTTGTCTGTAGGCGTCGGTTGTCCTTTAAACGTAGCCGCTCTCTCCTTCTGCTTTATCTTCACGTTGAGCCAGCCATTCATATACAACTAACAATTGTTTTTGGATTGGATTGGACTGGATTTGCCTTTATTAATCTCGCAGTGGAGAAATTTACATTTCACAGCAGCAAAGTTATGAAAGAAATGAAAGTAGAAAAGCAAAATACAGGAGCTGCTGCAAAGGCACCGTCTTGAAGTCAAAAGAACAAAAAAACTAAATAACAAATAACATTTTGGTTGTATTTTATCGTTCTAACTCGATTTTTTGAATATTATGAGATTTTTATGGTGGATAAAATGTTGCCATTTTCCGTCAACTGAAAATGACATCACAGTTGCTCACCTGTTTTCTCAAAGTACCGTATACAAGTGTTTTAAAATGGATGTATTTCCCCCTCTTTTCTGCTTTCAAGTAAAATAAAATGGTGACGAACATATGGTGGGGTGGCACTTCGTTGATCAGCTGATCTGCCACTTTGTTTCAAGTCTTTTTTTTTATCCTACTTGGGCTGTCTGTTTTTTCTTGATTTCTTAACCGAGCCACTTCTTGTGCTCATCTTCCCGTTGAGAATTAATTATATCGTGTGCTCCAGGCATACAGATCCGTCACCAAGTTTTAATTTGTTTTTTTTTTTTTTTTTTGATTCTATTTTATTGTATTTTTTGTCGTCCCACCACTGAGCTGCCTGTCTCCCACAGCAGCTTCAGGCTGATCGTGGATGTTCCACTCTGCTTTTCAAAAGGGAATACGAGGCGAGACCGTCTGCTGTGTTTGCCTCTCGGCATCGCCCGGAAATCATTTTACCCTCCAGAGTTAAACTCTTCGGTTGGTCCTAACATATCCAAATTTGGGCGGACAAGACTCATCCCCCTTGATACTGCCGAACCTCGAAGATATTCGCATTTTCTTTCACTATGAACTCAAAGCAAACGGTTTTGATTCTTGATCGTTCAAATACAATACAAAGGAAAGATCACAGTCGCGTTTTCAGAGGCGCCTTGTAACGCACTTCATTGACTCAAGTAACTTTTGGAATAAATCGGACTTGTCAGAATAGTTTAAAAGACAACCAACATCACTTTTTTTGTTTTTTAACTGACAACAGAAAAACGTGTTATAGCATCTAAAATACCCAAAACACGCAGTATGATATTTTTAGTGAAATGCAAAACACCAATAAAAATGACTTAAAGTGTCCAAAATCTGCAAAAAAATGGAGCTGCGAATTGGGCATTTTCAGAAAGTCCTGCCCCCAGTTCGTGACGTCACGCCAAGACGTCTTGCATTGCTGGTGAATCATCAGATTCGGAGAATATGCTTTCTAGTTACACATCCAGTTATGAATATGATTCAAATAGTTCTGAAGAGGAAAGCATACATGTTTGCAATCGATTAAAGAATTTATTTTTGCAATTTTGAGGCAACATTGGGGGAAAATCTCTCACCCAAAAAAAGAGGCACAAAATGGCGACATCCTGTGGCCACCTCCGTTTCCCCAGGCTGATAAATACCTTATATGGAGCTTGGACGCCCTCTTCTGGCCTCCTGGCGGCTTTTGGTTGCAACACGAGATCCCCAGACCAATCAGGTACAGCAAAATACATTGACGTGATGGAATGACTGCTGCAATGCGTGTTTTATACAGTCAAGGGCGGTCCTTTAGTGACGTCACGTACGGACTCGTCACCAACTCAAAAACAAGACTTCCTGAATATTCAGCGCGAGTCTTAAAACGTAAAATATAGCTATATGCGGTGGAATCTTTGTAAACTACGCTCAGTAGAAGTCATTTGAAGTGATTTTACAAATTATGGACACAACTTGTCCGGAGACGTCGGTTGTCCTTTAAGTGCTGCATATATCAGATCAGAATCAGAATCATCTTTCTTTCCAAGTATATAGAACATACAAGGAATTTGTCTCCAGTATGTGTGTATATTCAGGTAAAATCCAACTGACGACCTATTTCCATTCCGACCAAACGGTTGCAAGTCAAAATGGTCGTAAGTCAAAATCCATTCAAAATGTTGAATAGAGACTCAGAGGCTAAATGACTCGCAAACTCCCCACTCTGGTGACATCACACGGTCGATTGCTGTGCGAGAGTGAGACGCTGGCTGGCTGCCCAAAATTGTCGTACGTGTTGCCGCCCTGCTACCGCATTGTGGTGCCAGGCGTAAAATAAAAAACATTTAAAATAGGGTCTGGAGGTCGTGGTCGTAAGTACGGGTGGTCGTGTACTTGGTGGCTCCTATCACCAAAAGCCACACAGTACTGTTTTTTCAGCAGATCATATAAAGTCATGTAAAATCATAAAAAGGAATAAGGCCACTCCATGAATATTACAGCGGTATTAATTTGTCTGCTACTCTGTGTGGGGCTGTATTCAAAATGGCAGCATAAAGATGGCCTGTAATAACTTTCCTGGTCGCCGGGGGAGCGTTTTACAAATGGGAACGCGCGTCCCGGTTAAACAAGAGCCAGATCAGCATTGGGGCATCGCTATTGAAGTGATTACTCAGTATGTATTAGTAGTAATTAAGCAGACATTGTTTACTAAGCCAACACATGTTTTGGTTTATTTACTGTGGGAGGAAAAAAATATCATCACAGAACATTATGCTGTTTTGGTTAGCAATAGAGCTCAAATGGGCTATTCCATCTTAACTATGAACGGAGACCATTACATTTAATGTTGTTTTTCTGTTTCATGGCGTTCTTTTGGGGGCAATGTTTATTGGAGGTATGTATCATATTCACTCATATAGGCTCTGTGTTTCGAAACAAGATTCATCAAGAAGAGCGAATGTGTGTTCACGTGATAGCCGCTAATGAGTGCCGCCAGTGTGGGTATCATGAGCTCCCCATTATTTTTAAATCATTAGAACAGCGGAGGCTAAATTGGAAATTTAAAATGGCAAGGTAAAAAGGAAAACAAGGACATGCATTAGCGTAAGGATGCTCTCAACTCCTCCATGTCCTGCAGAGACAAATGATAAATTTCAATGACATGAAAAACGTATATTGTTTTTTTTTTTTCGAGAAAGGGTCACAATCTTATCAGAATAAAGGTAGAGGATTGGGGGAACATAGTGTAAAGATTCCTGGTAATTGAAAGTTGTATTTTATCAAGATAGGCATTTGACAGGAATGAAGGCTGAATTCCACCCCCCCCCCCCCACACACACACATATTCCTGTTTAAATGGTTTTGTGAGGTCCGGATAACTCCAGTTAAGGAGTGAGGACCACCGATGCTGATAAGTTTAGAGAAGATGTAGTGTTACATTTGAACACTACATGTCACCCAATTTCCCACTTACAACTTCTTTAAAAACAGAAATAAAAAGTGGACTTGAAACTGAAATAACAGCAGTAGTGAGGTTTCTGAATGGGTACATTCAAAGTCCTCACCCCTGTAGTGAATTTGGTTAAAATATCATTTTACTTTTTGTGGTATGAACATTTTCCTCTCATTAACCACGCACATAAATACACGCAGTGAGTAAAAAGTGTGTGTATCAAGGTGAAATGAAAATACACACCAAAAAATCATTTTGGGTTAATTTATGAGGACCTCTCTGAAACTTAAACAGATGCATGTATAGACCCCCAAGAAGCCTTTAGAATGGAAAACTTGTGAGGACCGGCCAAAAGGTCCTCACTTGATAAAAATGTCCTCACTACGTATGGTATAAAATGTTAGTGGTCCTCACAAGACTGGTCATGCACACACACACACACACACACACGAAAGTGGATGGGCAGACTCGGCCGTCGCTTTTTAGTCTGGCCCGCGTTCAAAAATAAGTGACACGTTGTTTCTCAGCCAGACTGGCGTGAAAACAAATGGGAAATACAATCTATTAAGGAGGGATGATGGATTCGGTGGTGCGCAACACATGCATCAGATTTCACTATGCACTTATTCATTATTATTTCCGCGCAGGACAGCTGGGTCATAACTCTCTCACACATGAGTGGAGAAAACAACAAACACATACACAGACACAAACACACCCCAAAAATTTAGGTTGGGCTTTTAAAGGGTGCATCATAAATCACCGGCAAACTTCCAATGCACGCAATCAAACCTAAAGACCATTTAGACTCTGAAAAGTTGATTTGACAGGCTACATTTTAGGAGGTTCAATCAAGCTATCACCATGTTTTTGCGGAGAACATCTCAACACGGGAAGGAAGCGGGTGGATTTGAACCCAAGACCTCTGAAATGTGATGGGGATGTGCTCAGCCAGGGGTGTCAAACTCATTTCACGTGGGCCACATACGGCCTCGGTAGATGTCAAGTGGGCCGGACCATTAAAATTATACCATATTTGCTATAAATAACTAACATTCCGAAACTTGTTGAAAACACACCAAGCACAAAGGTTTCCCACGCATCTCTATAAGAAAAATATGACGTGGTCCATTTTTCATTGAAAATTCTACACTCCTTATTTACTTTTCACCGTTTGGATAATGACATTTTGGCTAATGATGGTGTTGAAACCGCGGTTGAAAAAGCACCACTCTGCCCCTAATGGACAATCCTTGAATTGCACCTCATTAAAAATATCACAGTCAAAGTCAGCTTTATGAATTCCATATCATTCATGCATTTTTTCCACTTTTAAATTGTACTGCGGGCCTGATCAAACTTCCAAGTGGCTGGTTCTGGCCCGCGGGCCGTATGTTTGGCACCCCTGTGCTAAGCAGGCTACAAAACACATTTTACAGGCAAAATACAACCGTAGAAAATCATTTCAGATTAATCAAAAGCAAAGTACAGGTATGAAACGTCGCTCACTAAAGTTATTAAAAATAATTATAGAAGTGAACTTCAATATATATATTAATAATAATATTATTATGATAATTAAAATTAAGGTCTTATCAAATTTCGCTATTTCAGATAATGTGTTGATATGTAAACGTAACCATGAATGTTTAAAAAAAACGTATTCGACTTGAGAGTTAGCAAACGGCTTGGTTCAACGCCCATGGCGTCATTAATTCCCACTCCCTTGATTGGTTGAATCGTAGCGGAATCGGATTCAACGCAGGTGACGAAGCAGGGGAAGATGAATTTCGGACATTATGACCAATTTTTATTTATCACGATGGACTTTTCAAGAAATACTGAACAGTGCAATAATCAGGTTGGACAAATATTTGTCGAGTTGTCATATTTCAATTCTGCATTTCCAGATAATGTTGACGAACAAACTTTGGGAGCAAAAGCAAAAGGATTTTGCCCATAAACAACAAGCATCTCAGGTGAGTACTTAAATAGTCTAACTGACCAATGTATTCACTATGTCATGATATAAATATCGATTATGAACAGTCATACTACAAGTAATATGTTCAGAGTTTATGCTTTCTTGCCATTTCGCTTTGCTGGGTTTTATGGTATTTGAGTTAGTTAACGTCCACACAAGTCGTGCTTTTCGTTGTTTCGTGAAAAAAAAACACAAATAAACAAAAACTCATGATTATTCTGGCTCATGAGGTTATTGAGAATTCCGTTGTGTTAAAAAAATATACTCGAAGTCCTTAAACTAATGAGAACGATGTTGCTTTTTCAACCATACAGTCAAGGTTACACACAAAAAAAAACAATCCTATTTATATGCAGTACTAATTCTTGACTAATCAAGTACGGCCATTTCATGATTAAAAAGTCGCTTGAAATAATCCACAACTGCTTTTTACAAACTAGGGATAATTTAATTAAGCTTTCAAATTTCAAATTGATATTGTATATTTTCACCTGTATTTGTTGGGACGTTTTTGTTAACAAACAACCAACTCGCAAATGCTAGATGACTAAACTCGGACTACGCGTGAGCTCGGGGATGATGTCATATTCATAATTTGTTTATAAAACAAGAGTTAATCAATTAATTCATTGACTTGGTGATTAATTTGTTGGTTTAATTAGTGTGGTTATTTGCTTTATCAACATCGCAGGGATAATACTAGTGGGCCTAAATCTGCAGTACATCTGTACCTAAAAACCAGCAAACACTCATTTCATGACAGTGAAGTTAAAATGTGAGCTGAATAAAATAGATGGTTTGACGGAGGAGTCAAATAAGCAATTTTTGTAAAACAGCAAAACCCTTCACTATTTGTGATGTAATATAGGGAAAGAGATGCCCATTTCACGGTAAGGTCAGAGCACTGTCATCAAATGGTTAGTATAGTTTTTGCTTTTTTGAATGTTGCTGTGCCGATGACCATTTTGTGTTTGGGAGCCTTTTACTGAGCTAGTTGCTTGTTCGGTAGCCACGAAGGGACATAAGTCTTCTTGTGCTGGTCCCAAGCCCGGATAAATACAGAGGGTTGTGTCAGGAAGGGCATCCGACGTAAAAGCTTGGCCAAAACAAACATACGGATCAAACCTCCGAAGATGGAGGACACTGATTTGCTGTGGCGACCCCTTGAAGGGATCGCCGAAAGGAAAAGAAGAAGATCATGTACGTCTTTGTTCAAACATATCTTGTTTTGAAAGTGTTCAGCAACAACTTCCCCAAAAAAAGCCAACGAACAGGGCAATCGACTCAATCCGCTGCTCTCTTCCACAGCTTTTCATGCAATTATCCCCTGCGGTGAACTGCGTCGTAGTGGTGAACAGTTGAGGCATCCCTTACCTAATGGAGAAAGACAATTTCTAACCAGCCACCTCCCACCCCCATGCCGCTGCTCAATATCGCACGCATCCTCTTCAGTCTTGCCAATTTGCTCGATCCCATAACGACCCCCCCCCCCCCGAGATCGATGAAGCTTACTAGCATCGATCCTCTCATCGCGTCCGTTAATAGCTCTGGTTCCAGTCCCAAAACCGGAGGTCCATCCATTTGGACTTTTGAATTATTTAGCATTCTTGTACACCCGCGGATCGAGTCAAACACGCGGCAGATGGAAAATGACCCCCGCCCGCGCTGTCCCCCAATTAAATTTCTGTTTGCTGAGTAAACGTGTGAGCGAAAGGCAAAGAGGAGGTCCTTCCTTGTCACTTTTCTGTGCAAAGCGGACAACTCCTTCTCGTGCGATAACACCGTCAAAAAAAATCTCATCAGCTGCTCGCAGTGCAATGAAGGCAATTCAAATATTGGGAGTACTTCAAATTCACTCGCATGCGTGGAACTCAGGCATTGCTGGCTCAAGAAGCATAAAATACCACACAAGCTGGCATTCGTGGTTGGCAACATCTGGCGTGGAAAGAAAAATTCTGTACTAATTTTCATGCCCCATATGACAAATGTTTGATGGATTATTAGGAATGATTGAATCAAACCTCTGAAGATGGAGGACACTGATTCACTGTGGAGACCCCTTGAAGGGAAAAGCCGAAAGCAGAAGATTAACGCATTCACTCCCAGACGTGCAAAAATGTGTCCACTGCAGAGCCAGGATTTTTGTCATTGTCACTTGAATTCCAACAACCAATTAATATTGAGTTTTAGGACAAATTAAACATCCAATACAGCGTTAGAAATTTTAGACTCTCTTCTTTCATCAGAAAAAAGAGTTAATTCCTAAATGATATGGTTCAGGATTTATATGAGCTTGAAATGAGGGTGGCTGTCCAAAATACAATGCAATATATACATATTTGATTTTTATAACGCTTGTCCAATAGCTAAAGCTGGACAAAAGCGCTAACATGGAAAGAAGGGAAATGCTGCCTCCTAGTGGAAGGGAAAACATTGCTAAAGGCCATGGCCAACGCTTTATCGGCACCCAAACAAGAAAAAAACAGAAAACAAAATAAGTCGGGAATTGTACTCTACGTCATATTTTCAATTCCCGAATAAATACGTAAATGGCAGTAAAAATGAGTTTAAAAAAATAAATAAATAAACTCAAGCAGCAGAATCACAAACAAAATCCAAAAGAAAAATTCACGAGCAAAAATAACACCAAAGGCATCGAGACAGGATTTCTGTACTTTGCCATTTCGTTTAAAGTATTTGTATATATCTAGAAAAAAGGCAACTGTTAGTAGAGAAACACACAAATAATAAAATAAATAAAATAATGCACACTCTCGAGATTTTAGTCCATTTTTAGTACATTCCGGTTTAGGACTTTCAAAGTAAAATCCCTTTTTTATTTTTTCTCGAAAAAGGCAAACCAGCTTGAATGGAGCCTACCGAATATCCACTTCTCACCAACCGTGTCGTTTTCTTCTTTGGTGGCTCCGAAAAAAAGCACAATAAAAAAAAAAGGTAAGAACACCTCCCCACTCTTTCCTTTCCGCATACCTTCCGTCGACAAGTTTTCCATGAAAAAAAGAATTCCCTTCAGTCGCTGCAGCAGTTGTACATGGAGCGAGAGAAAATAGTCCTGCTTTTTGTGTGTGTGTGTGATTGTGTGGATTAAAGAACCCTCTGCGGTAAATATGTAGGCTATGAATACACACACGCCATACAATTTATTCAGGTGACCGCACAGAAGAGACCACCAAATTGTGGGATCCACAAAAAAAGAAGTTACATTTCTATGACTGCAAAAAAATTCACTTAAAAAAAGGATGGTATATATAGTAGTGGATCAGTCTTCTGTTTGTTGTCTATTTCCCTATAAAAGTTTCTGCGAGGGAGTCACTAAGCATTTTATGCAATGATGTCATTGTGGTTTGGATGATTGACATCTGGGGATGCGATTGCTATTTCATTTTTTTTTTTTTTTTTTTCGCATTATTCAATGGATTATTAAAATATACCCAGCCCACATCAGATAATTTGTGTAAAATGTAATTGTAGAAAGTTAAACTGTATTCTCAAAACAGACTTGCTTTTTTTTTGTGTTTGCGAGTTTGGCTTTTCTCTCCGAAAATAATTGCAATATTTATAAATAAATACATAAATAAATACATTTAAAAATAAATAAATATAACAATAAACAGAACAATAAATAGATAAATAGACATAAATAAGTAAGTAAATAGGTAAATAAATAAGTACATAAATAAGGCAAATAAATACATAAGTAGGCAAACAAGTAAATAAATAAATAATTAAGTAAATAAATAAGTGAGTAAATAAATGAGTGAGTAAATGAATATCTAAGTAGATGAATATGCAAGTAAATGAATATTTAAGTAAATAAGTTGGCAAATAGGTAAATAAATAGCTAAATAAGTAAGTAAATACATAGGTAAATAGATAATAAATAAAGAATATGGGTAAAAAATAAGTCAATAAATACAGTAAAGTCTCGTTATATCGATATTCAAGGGAGTCCGAAAAAATATCGATATAACCGGGACTATCGATATATCCGACCCTGTTTGCATGTAATTTTCTCCGTGCGTGCATAGAAATAGTATCGATATAACCGGGACTATCGATATATCCGATATAACGAGACTTTACTGTATATTAATATTAATAATAATATCTTGTTTTCTATCCTTTCACTCCCACCCCAACCCCATCCCTCTTCAATTGCTGCTGTGGACTGCAAATTTCCCCATTGCGGGACGAATAAAGGTATTCTGATTCTGATTCTGATTCTGATAAAGAATCTACACACACTTGCATGTAAAATTGTTCATCCTGCCCAAGGTTATCGCTCATTTCTTAAGGAAAATTTCACTTCACCATCATTTGAATTTCAAAAACATTTTTTTGCAACAAGATATCTTTTGTCTTTATTTAATTTGACACACTTGCATCTGTTAACAAAAAAAAACTCCAGTCCAAAATTATTTTTTTGCATCCCGATTCTCTCAAAATTAGATTTAGTTTTGTAAGAGTACAACATGAAAAAAAAGCCTTCCCTGTGAATTTACCCTCTTTTTAAGGTGGGGGTCGGGGGGGTTGACAATGTGATTGTACGACGACAACAGGAAGCAATATTGACAAGATATGCATAGCAATCACAGTGAGAGCACTCGAGGGACGCATGAATGGCGCACACCAACGTCATAACCTTGTACTTGAAACGACATTGCAGGTGATGGTAGTCCCGATGCTTTTATGAAGCATCTCGTGCTTTGCTCTCGCCACTCGTGTGCGCTTTCATTCTTTGCTCTGCCGACGAGCAGCTGCAGGGAGAGGAGCTTGATCCCCTTTTGATATTTTTTTCCCTCAAACATTGCGAAAGTGGGCTCATAGAATTATGCAGCCGGCGTCCACATCAAATTAGCTTCTGTTGCCAAAACAGGAAAACAAATCCCCAAGGAGTGAAGTATGGAGCTTTGGCGCCATCTTGAAAAGTCAAAAGAATCATAAATGGAAATTTGTTCTGATAGCAAAGTTCCGCTAGCAAATAAATACAATACAATACAATACATATTTATTTCTACTGTATAGCGGTTTAACAACAGCTGATGACAACAAATAACAACTGATGGCGCCAAAGATTATATTCCTTGAAAATTACTTGAGCCTCATCAAATGATGATTTGTCTTTTGAAAATCAGCTAATTTATTCTCATAATATTAGTATTTCCCCCTAATATAATAAATGTATGAGTTTATAAAACAAAACAAAAATATGGACTTTTGGGCGTGGGGGTAGGTAATGCAGTTTTAATATGAAACCATTACCAATTGATTCTCATGAGATTATGATTTGAAGAAATTATATTTTGGCGGAATTAGTTGGTCTCAAACAGTAAACTATTCTTATACGATCAACAACACTTTGTCTTCATTCCTGTAAAATGCGGTGATCTATGATGGGCGCTCTTTGTACTCTGAAACAAAGCATATTGACGAACAATTCAGTTGACCAAATCAAGTCCAATTTGGCTCTGATTTCGACTTCCTGTTGTTGTTCCAACTCTTGCAAGTGTGTTTGAAAGATTTTGTAAATTAGAGTTTGATTTGTTGCGGTTTAACCGCCAAGTAACAATGTAGACGGCTATGTTAGCATCTTGTGCTAGCGCCTCGTTACCACAGTGACTAGTTATAACTTCATAAATGTTGTTCCTTTTGTGGAATAATGCTAATAAAAAAAAACCGCTTAGCTACAGAGGAGCCATTGTACAGTGTTCTCCTACGTCCCCACACAATCACTCAACACGTAGCCTTCTCACTCTAAACCGCCTTCAACAAGTATACGCCCCCCCCCTCGAGGTGCAAATATTGAACTTCCAGTGACCAATGTGAGAGCACTAACAACAAATTTAACACACCTGCTCCCCATTCACACTCGAGACCTAACTAACAAGTTACGTGACACTGCAGAGGTAAAACGGCTAATTGGGCCCAGTGTGGTCATTTTCACTTAGGGTTTATACTGCACTCGCTTTTTTTGCCAGCAGTTTAGACATTAACGGCTGTGTGTTGAAGGAACAGTGAATTGACAAAGTACAAGCTGTACAAAGACCACCTTAAAGAGTAAAGATCACTAGGAAAGTAGCATTTCTTCATTACTTTTCCATAGAACGATTTGATATATTTACAAAACCATAAGGGTTACGTGGAGTCACGGGATTCAAAGTTTCTTTGTTTTGTTTTGTTTTCTTTTGTTTTTTTCCATGTGTAGCCGGAGTACAAAGCAGTTACATTTCCTTTGTCCTTAGCTAATATTTTCCATGTGTGAATGTAGTTACACCTCTGTACCGTACAGTAGATGTTGGCGATTATCTTTGTTTCCCGTGCTTGCTGCTAGCGAGGCCGTTCCGATGTTTGAACCTTAGAAGGAACCGTTCCAAATGGAAGTGATCAAATTGTGCCGTTATTTTGCTGTTATTGAAACAAAAATAACCAGTTGAGTTAATTTAATTGGTTAGTTGTATTATTTTTGTAGGCATCAACTTTCTTTTCGTTCTCACAAAGAAATGAGCCTGCGTGTTGGAGAACACTGTACACTGGATACTTTTAAGCTAAGTTTTTTTTTTTACTACTTAGATTTATCCCATGAAAGGAACATATGTATTTAGGTCTTTGTTTTTACCACATTTGACAATAAAAGAGCACAGAGTGAAGAAGCACTTTTGTATCAGCTTCTTATGCTCGCGACGATAGCCACTATTTGGACGCTCGTAAATATCATGCCAAATATAATTAAACTCTTTTGGAAAATACATTCTTTGAAAGTTGACCAGTTGGAAAATTGATTTTCAAGTCTTGCTTGGCTCACTTCATGCAGTATACTTCATAAGTAAGGTTCGCTTTCCTTTTTCATTTTTTTTTCACATCATGTTATTTACAGTATTTCATGTACTTACTTTTTCACCGAACAAAGAAAGGACAGAAACAAACTCTTAATGGAGCCTTTTTGCAAGTACCTGTTCTTTGAGGTGCTCTTAAACCTCTTCAGACTGCTCAATACCACATCCTACTGATGCACTTTTACACCAAAAACAACACAGCAAATAAAACCATGATTTAGAGTACCCTTCGTGTTTGAAGAGCCTCCACGATTTTTTTTATGATGGCGCTATACCTACCTATTGATTAAATACTTTAGTTCAGCCACACACTAAATCACACAGGAGAATTAGTCAGAGGAAATGTTGGCAGCGATATAAAATCAATTCTGGACCCTGGGGCAGATTGTCTAGAAAGGTAATGACCCTTTTTTTTTTTTGGGGGGGGGGGGTCAACTAATCCATGTTTGAGACACATTGTCTTCATTAAAGTCGCTTTGATTTTGAAGCATGATCTTGCTTGTCTACTCGAGGCGGAACCTTTTTTTTAATAGTTCTGTGGAGTGTGTGGACCCGAGTGCATATTTACGATATCAAACACGAGTTTGTGAATTATTAATGATTTCAAATGGAATCTAAAGGCCCCCGCTGGATTTTTTTCCCCCCAGGGAAAAACATGCCGCAAAGGATTTGTTTTTTAAAGTTGCTTGATTTGTTGATGAGAGGGATGGACAAACCTGATTTGGGAGATGTTTGGATAAAGCCTTTATTTGTACCAATATATGTACATATACCAGTTTGGGTAGACATTAATTCTGATTCCACAGGTGCATCATTCTCAATCAACCCAAAATGCAGTGATGGGCTGTGCGTGTCACTCTTAGGCCTTCAGTAGTGCTTTAGTAGGAATATTATTTGCTATTTTTGCTAGTATCGGAGCTGTCCAACCTTAATGATGTCCATCTATTCTTGAAAAGTCCGTCTTGAAAATGGCTTTAACAGTATATCTGCAACCCAAGGAGCAGAGAAAGAAACTTTCACGAGCACTCCGGTATCTTAAATAGAAGGAAAAAAAATCAATGTGTATCCGTACATGCTCCCTCCACCATGGTGTGGGATGCTTTGGATCATGAGGCTTTTTTATCCTTATATCCATTTTTTTTTTCCGGGGGCCACATTTCATACAGTAGATATCAGTTATGACCACAGGCACCCGGAGCCCTAAAGCGCCCCAGATTATGAATTTGTCTCACTCGGGTGGTAATTACATGCCGACTGTGATGGTTTTTTTTTCCGGAAGAGCCAGCCATTGTTCATGAAACCTAAGATAGTGCCTCAGAGCATTTCCTCCAATTGTTCCTTATTTAGAATATTTTCGCCCTTGCTTTTATATTTGAATCTAAATGTCTGATATTCTCTAGTACCCTTCCGTCTTTGATCCTTTATTGAAGCCAGTCGGACATCAGTATTGATCGTTTTTTTTGCTTTGCATCTGAAAATTTCTCAGATTGAGCAAACCTATAAAATGTTGAAGACGTGACATTTGCAATCCGAGTTTTAGGGCAATTGTCTGTTGACAGCAATGGCCGATATTTGCCAGATTGGGAGACTACTGAGATGGATTTTAGCTAAACCGCCCAACACTTGTTTACTTCGGATCGGTTTGCAGCAGCATAAGCCTGCCAATAAATATACTGATCAAATACCGCAACTAAACGACCAATTGACCAGTGAACCTCCTGATACATTCTGTGTCACCACGTCACCTGCATATCGCAGTGACTGCTGAGGTTGTCGGTTGAAGAACTAAACAAGAACTCTGGATCTTGTGGTTTACAATTATTAATGAAACCAAAAAAAATCTGAAGATACTCAAAGGAGTGGAGTAGCAGTACCTTACATTGCAGTCCTTTGGCAACACAAAATTCCTACTTATTTCAAACCGAGAAACACGTTAAGGCAAAAATTAGTGCATCCAAAAGATAGGCTGCCAAATGAAAAACAAAGTAATGTAGTTTATTCAATACATTGTAAAAATGAAAATTGTAAAGTGCAATATGTAGGGGAGACTAAACAAATTCTCAAGAAAACATCCCAGGGATAATACTAGTGGGCCTCAATCGGCAGGACATATACACCTAAAACCTAGCAAAGCTAGCAAAGATTCATTTGACGACAATGAGGTTAAAATCTTGGCGAGAGAAAATGGAATGTTCGGAAGGGGAGTAAAAGAAGCTATTTTCATAAAACAGCAAAATCCTTTCATAAAACTTTCATAAAACAGCAAATCCTTCATTAAACCGCCATGGTGGGGTGAGGTTCAATTTGGATCGTTCGTACAACAGACTTCTTGGGCAACGCAAGCTTAGTTATACCAGAGCAAATGGGGCAATCAGGTTAGCTGTAGACCTCATACTCAGGCAGGACAATAGAAGTATTCAGTCAGGACAATAGAATTAATCAGTGTAGCCGCAGGGAGTAGTCCTCTGCTCCCCCCAACCTGAGAGCAGGGACCAATCATAGCAGAGTCCGGCACCGCCATGTCTGGACAGTAGGGATATATATATAGGGCCGAAACTACCAGCAAAAAGACTTTAGTCCGCTGACGAAGCATCTTGGATAAGAAGCGAAACGTCCGACACCTTCAAAGAAGTACAGATGATGGCTGAAGAAACTTTTTCATCGTTGGACCACGCCTTAGAGCTTACACAGACGTGTGCTAGTACTGCATCATTGGCGATAAAAGTGTTTTTGTTACGTCAGAAATGTGTCTTTAAATGAAAGACATTTAAAGCTCTCAGTGAAAATGGTCACTGTCGGTAGAGAGTGACAGCCTCGATATGGCAACTCGGCTGATCCAACAGGATTACACAAGTTTTAGGATTTTCGTTATTGTGTAAATGTAGCATAGCGGCAAACTTTGATGTCTTTCCGTAAAATCCCCAACTTGAAACTCCCTAACTTTTTTCCCCTCAAGCTGCTACGCTACTCTGCAGCATCCATCAAGATAGTTTGGAACACTTTTTTCCAATTAGTCGTACATCTTTTTTTTTCCTGGTGATTAACTTGGCTCCCTTAAGTCTTCCCATGACACTTCTCAGGGCTCCTTGTCGTTCTTTTGTTGCTATTCTCTTTTCCTGGGTTGTCGGGAGTGAAAAAAACTAATTATCATTAGCTCCCCATCCTTCTGCTCATTTTCCTCCTGCCATTAGCCTCATCGCTGGGATTTAGCTGATAATGATTTGGTGCGGCAGTGTCAAGCCTAATAGCTTCATTTTATCTTCAAAGTGTTTGGCTTGGCGAGTTGTTGTCGCTTAGCTGAGGTTCTAAGCATTTATTTGGGTGATTTTTATTCATTTATTTTTTGTGTACTACACAGGCTTGATTACTTTGTGTCTAGCGCCCGAAGCTAATGTCGCTATCACCCGAAGCTAATGTCGCTAGCGCACGAAGCTAATGTAGCTAGCGTATACCTTTATTCTGTGCTGCTAATTGTCAAACATTACAAACATAGCCTCAAATTCACCACTAGAGTCCAAGATGAGGCATATGAAAGTGATTTGCTGGTTTTGTAAACAAATCGCCAATAGCTTCTTAGCAGCTATTTTGAGCGGTCATTTCTCCTTTTCTTTTTCATTGCAGATAACTCTTCAACGCCGGTGACAAACTTTTAATCACAATACTGTTTTATGATGCTTTGTACTCTTTTTTTTGGTATTTGTGTCAAGCTTCATACAAATAACTGTATGAGCCTGACTGATATGCCATACATTTTTCATCCCGCCAAAAATCCCCAGTGACCGCACTGTACTGTTCACCTTGTACTTTGACCCCTCCGCACTACATTCCAGCCGCTTCTATCGGTGGAATCGATGTCATCGATTCTCCAGGGGTTAATGGATTTTTTTGGAGCCAAGGTGAGCGAAATGCACTTTAATCATGGGAGATCTTAAATATTTTATCAGTGCCAGCCAAAAGGTTTCCGAGATGGAGTCGACGATGATGGGGGGGAGGGGGACGTCGTGCTTCTCGCACGGCATGTTAACAATGGGCCGGTGTTTCCACTCCGCTTGCTCGGTTGGAAGATTTGAGTGCAGTAAATAGTAGTGAAAAATATGTAGAACTCTTCGTTGGAATTATTTTTTTGGATTATGCACGTGGATCGAAGTAATTCAATGAAAACATGAATCCGAGACAATCCTTCTTAAATTCTGCTCGGACCATCACAGGTTGTTTGGTTGGACCAATTTCAGTAGGCTAGTTAGCTTAACTGGTGAAAAATCACAATCATGCAATTGACTGAAAATAAACACTTGTTTTAATATTCATAATTTTACACTACAGAAATGTTTCATCTGATAAACACACATATAGTTGCAGGTTTTGTTGACTGCCCCTTTTGAGGATGCATCTCAATGTTGCCGTGTCTTTGTTACACTGTGCTGTACATTCGAATGGCAGCACAGCAACAAACCGGGAGCCCCGCGTTGTTTGCCAACCCAAAAGTCGCTTTAAAGCCCGGCCGCATTTCAAATTGTTTTTGTCTGTGGTAAATATTTAAACATTGTCTGCGCCTCTCGATCGCAATCCATACTTCTGCTCATCGTTACTCGCAGGAAGCCAGTCTTGCATACAAAAAGCATTAAGAAAAACATTATTTGCTAGATGAGTAGTTGGTTGGTAGTTTAGTTTGGTTGGCCAGTGTATTCGTTTATCAGTCAACGGTTTCGAGATCAACATTTTCACATAGTTGATCTTTTCGTGAGCCAGTTGGTCAGTCAGTTCGCTTGTTTTAGTCATCTAGCTACTTTCCTGACTGCTTGGTTGATCATTCAGTCCGATAGAATGGTTAGTTAGTTTTGTTATTTTTTTGTCTATTCTGTCAGTTAGTTTAGTGGTGTTCAAACCTGGTCCTCGAAGGCAGCAAAATAAAATGAGTTGGCGGGCCGGGCCGTATCTGGTCCTTTCCCCTTGAGTTTGACAACTATGGTTTATTTTTGTCATGCCATGGTTGTTTTGGCTGGTTGGTCAGTTAGTTACTGTTGCTTATTGGTTGATCCGTAATTTAGTTGGTTTATCTAAAGGTCTGTCATTCAGTTGTTATTTTTCCAAAAGGCATCAGAGCCGCTGTCGTGACAGCCTACATATTGTTTACCAACCAACAAATGACCTTAATGCATTGCTTTTCCCGCCGGAAAAATAGTTCCCTTTCTCACTACTCGTGAATATTTCAACACCACCTCCCCAACAGGAAGCTGTACCTTGACTCATCTTTTACCCCTTTCCTTGGAGGAAATGAAAAGTCAGGCACGCTGGGAAGTTTTCCATATAAAACCCACAAGCAGCCACTTGCCATTCTTAAGCCATCGTTGCGAGTTATTACAGAGGCTTGGCGGTGATTGCCAAATTGGATTAACAAAGGAGGACATTTGCATGAGGTCTATTCTTGTATGACACTTTTCATGTCGGCTCTCGTATTCAGGCCTTTTTTATTCGGGCAGCGATAACGAGGAAACGCTACGAGTCATTGAAGAGTTGACTGCTTCATGGCTAGTTCTCCGCCTACCTACAACTCCTGCAAGTTATAAAAAAGGCGCAACAAAAAAAAAATGGATACTTGACAGTGAGTCAGCCTATAAATTTTAATTTGATGGGGATTGTATTCTAAATCGTCAATGATGCTGTCAAGTATAAACAGACAAGTTGGTTGTTTATGCCTTCACTTCATCTCATCGTATCTGCTACACACATTTTTTTTTGCGAGTGTTGTTTACTGACATGTTGAAGGAATGTGAAGGTAAATGCTAATTTTAATCGCAAAATCATTTAGCATATTTTGATAACGCAAACTGTGTGAATTGTGTATGGATGATGCGCAAATTCAAGATTTTTCCTGACTTTTCAAAAATATTTTTTTAATTGAATGATATATAGAACATTGCCATATAAATGAGTTTTTGAACTGTACTAAAATAGATGTAGCCAAATCTTAAGAGTTATTTTTAGCACGTTGGTTAGTCTGTTTTCAGGGTAGTTAATCGGTTGTTGCATTCCTCTGGTGGCATGATCATGATTTAAATTGCGTCTAAATCAATTGTGTGGATGGTTGGTGAGTTATTTAGTTATCGCTTGTTGGTGGGTCACTTATTTGGGTCGTTCCATTGCTAGTTGTCTGTATGAAAAAGCCAAAAAGTGACTGATCTCGAAAATAGCTTCGTACGTATTTTGTCCACGTGAAGTCGTAGTTGTTTGGAAAATAAAGGCCTTTTTTGAGTTGAAACGGGGCCGCGTTTCGACCTCTATCATCTCCCTGCCAGCAAGAGGTCTGACCTTTACTTGCAAATCTCAGCATGCCGTTCATCTGAGAGCACCGTGCGCAGTTTACGTTCTTGTCTTCTCTTAAGGTTTGCTTGACACATCAAGCCAAGCCGCTTGTTGCCGTGTTTGTAGAGTGTTAATGCAGTCGGACTTACCGGGTCAATGTGGAGGTACAGTACCGGTAACTGGAATGCCCGTTAGTCAGGCAGAGAAAAAATACATTGACTAGTTAAAAAAAAACAACAACAACCACTAAAATGATAGAAAACTACAATCCCTTTAAATATACCTTTGATAGTAATGCTGAATCGAGCTAAAATAACATTTTGAATGAATATACAAAGTATTTTGCACAACTTCTAATGGGTCTCAAGTACTTTGTGGAGGGGGTTAATATAAGAATCCATATTCCATGATAGGCTATGTTTATTTTCTCCATCGCGATATACTTGTACTTGTCTCCATCTGCAGTTGACTTTTCCTATTGACTGACACCCACACACCCCAGCGTTCTTTTGTCGTCAGATGTCTCGCCTTCAAAAAGAAGCTGAATTGGAATTTTAATGGCTGGACGTTTCCATTAAGAAGACGATAGAGGTGCTCATCCTGTTGTGTTTGCAGCAGAAGAGGCACGATGAGAAGTGAGGAAGAAGCCCTCTTGTATCGAGTGGGCCCACCTTGTCTTATGGCGCCATCGGGAAGCAATTTATCTTCATTCGGCAGCGACCCTAAATTAGACCAGCTACCTCCCCCTCACCTCTTCCTCCCACGCACCACCCCGGACAGTGTAATACGCTTTGCTTCAGTTAAATACCTAATCATCACAAAAATGTGACTTTTAACGAGTACTATGGATTTCACTGTGTTGCTGATGATCATGACATTTTGCCAGTGGTAACCGTTCTGTGGCGGTGGCATCCATGGTGAAAACAGATTAAACATGCTTAGATGTTCAGAAAAAACAAAATAAAGCAACAATTGTAAGTAGAAATGACAAAAATTAACAAACCAGGCGAAAGTAAAAAAAAAAAAACTCCTGAGCCATCAAAATGGCTAGCTAGCTAGAAAGCTATCATGCTAGCTAAGTAACCAGCTTTTTATTGAACTAGCTTAGAAACACTTCTGCCCTTTTAAAAAATTATTCACGGGCTCAAACCAAATAGCATGACAAATTTTCCATTTCTGTCAGCCTTGAATCTATTTGAGAATAATTCCAAACACAAACTTAAAAATACATGAAATTCACACCTGACCCAATTTTAGATATACATATTGCACTTAAAGGACAACCGACATCACTTTTTTGTTTCCTGACATCAAAAAAACGTTTTATAGCATCTAAAATACCCAAAACACACAGTATGATATTTTTAGTCAATAAAAATGACTTAAAGTGTCCAAAATCTGCAAAAAAATTAAGCCGGAAGTGGCCAGTTTCAGAAGGTCCCGGCCCCTTGTTCATGCCGTCACCCCAAGACGTCTTGCCTTGCTGGAGAATCAAAACAATGGCTTCAGATTCGGAGAATATGCTTTCTTGTTACTCATCCAGTTATGAATATGATTCAAATAGTTCTGAAGAGGAAAGCATACATGTTTGCAATCGATTAAATATGCATTTTGCTGTACTTGTTTGGTGTGAAAACTTCGTGTTGCACCAAAAAAAGAGGCAGAAAATGGCGACAAAGCTCCGTGTAAGGAATTAATCAGCCCGTTTCCACAGGTTGATTAATTCCTTACACATTGCTTTGTCGCCCTCTTCTGCCTGTTTTTTGGTGCAACGCGAAGTTTTCAGACCAAACAAGTACAGCAAAATGCATTGACGTGATGGAAGGACTGCTACAATGTGTCCTTTTTTCGGTCAGGGGCGTTCCTTCAGTGACGTAGGGTGAGGACTCGTCACCAACTCAAAAACAAGACTTCCGGAATATTCAGCGCAAGTCTTAAAACGTAAAATATAGCTATATGCGGTAGAATCTTTGTAAAATACGCTAAGTAGAAGTCATCTGAAGCCATTTTACAAATTATGGACACAACTTGTCCGGAGACGTCGGTTGTCCTTTAAATCACTTGAAATCTTCCTATGAACATTACTTCTATACCACACGCGTATGCTCTCACTAATAGAGATTAATGATGAGCAGCGTATCTCCAGAAAAAAAAAACTTGATAAATTCATATGCGGGAATGTAGAGAGGTGAAATAATGTTTCTTTTACGCTGGCTTAAGATGTATGCCTCATCGACATTATAGGACAAAGCTCCTCTTTAAATTAATGGTCTGTGCTATAGAAGAAGATATACATCCGTGATGGGTAGTTTGAGCACGACATGACCTGGAATCGTTACACTATGGAATTTAGCATGAGAAAAAAAGGCCACTGTCACTCAGTGCGGGAGATTATTTCTTTATTTTCTTACAGGAGTAACCTACATTGTGTCGTACATGACATTTCATCACCGTGCATGGCGCCGTTTTATTAAACCAAACACGCACAAACAAACGAGATTGAAAAGCCGCATCGATTTGGTGGGCTCTCTTGTGCGGTGACCTTGGCAGGCGCACCCTCACAAATGCCGACATTGTTTTGTGAGCATTGGTGGAATGTTGCTGTAGAGAGTAAGAAGAAGATGATTGCTTTTAGCGTCTGCAAACGTTGCTTTCTACTTTGCCAATTAGCTATTTTCTTTCAAACTAATTTGTTAGCTAAGTCCCCCACTTGTCACGAGTTGTTTTTACTAAATTATCTAATTAAGGGTTGGTCAAATATGAAGGAAACTGTACTAACTGTTTTTCCCCTTTAATTCATGTTTGCAGGCTATTAATTACAAGATAAGCCTAAGGTTTGTCACTCGTTGTTTTCACTAAATTAGCTAACTAACGGAAGAGTTATTGTGGTTTGCTAGCTAACATGCGTTGAGATCAAAAAACAGCGGTATGTTCACAGTGATTTTGGCTAGTTGGCTGTTTTTCATTATAGGTTGAGCCAAATATTACGGAAACTGTACTAAAATTGTTTTTTTCCCTTGATTTCATGTTTGTTTCTGTTATTATTCTCAAAAGAAGCACCAATAGCGGCCTACTATAGTTGTTTCAGAGACTAAAGCCCCTTCGCTCCACCGCCCCAGTTTCAATCACTCAACTAACTGTTAGCGAGTTAGCTACTCTTACCCATGTGCTACCATCTCATTGACTATTTTGCATATTTTCTAACTGTTTTTCTTGTTTAATTCAAATACCTTGTGGGCTAACTAAACAACTATTCGGTTTTATGTGAGATTTGCTTGTGTATATTTTTACACGCAGTTACAAACAGCTCAAACATTTTAGCTAACTCGCCCACTTTCAGGTTGACAGACCAGTGAGACCAAAACATTGACGACCTGTAAGATCAATGTGCTGGATTGAGTAAAAATATACCCATTTATTAAACAATAAACTGTCTGACTGACTAGTGTGCGTACAAACCCAAAAAAGTAATGGACTCACTATAGCTAGGTCAAACAACCAGTATGGAGATCACTTGCTACTTTGACAACTAGCTACATGGCTAATTATCAGATTTACTAACAATCAAAGTAGCTGACTTAAAGGACAACCGACGTCCCTTTTTTGTTTCTTAACTGACATCAGAAAAACGTTTTATAGCATAAAAAATACCCAAAACACGCAGTATATTTTTATTCAAATGTAAAACACCAATACAATGATTTAGTGTCCAAAAAATTGAGCCGCGAATTGAGCATTTTCAGAAAGTCCCACCCCCAGTTCGTGACGTCACGCCAAGATGTCTTGCATTGCTGGAGAATCAAAACAATGGCTTCAGATTCGGAGAAGATGCTTTCTTGTTACACATCCAGTTATGAATATGATTCAAATAGTCCTGAAGAGGAAAGCATACATGTTTGCAATTGATTAAAGAAGTCCTTCCTTGTCATTTTGAGGCATCTGGACTGCAATGTAGCGTCCCAGAAAAGAGGCAGAAAATGGCGACCAAGCTCCCTGTGAGGAATTAATCAGCCCGTTTCCACATGCTGATAAATTCCTTATATGGAGCTTGGTCGCCCTCTTCTGGCTCTTTTTGGTGCAACGTGACGTTTTCAGACCAAACAAGCACAGCAAAATGCATTGACGTGATGGAAGGAATGCTACAATGTGTCCTTTTTTTCGTCAGGGGCGTGCCTTCAGTGACGTCACGTACGGACTCGTCACCAACTCAAAAACAAGACTTCCGGAATATTCAGCGCGAGTCTTAAAATGTAAAATATAGCTATATGCGGTGGAATCTTTGTAAAATACGCTCAGTAGAAGTCATTTGAAGCCATTTTACAAATTATGGACACAACTTGTCCGGAGACGTCGGTTGTCCTTTAAAAAAAGGAGTATTTTCAAAATATTTATATTTTTTTGTGGAGTCAGGAAAAATATTGAGTCGCTTAATGCAAAAGGTTGACTGAGCACCCCATTGGCTAACTATCTAACCGGTGGCACCCTGGTTAGCTTGTTTATCTAAAAAAAATAACAGAATCAGAATGAACATCTACATTCAGTCAGGAGAGAGAGAGGAAGATAGTTTTGTGTGCGAGCGAGTGAGCCTGCTTTTTGGCATAGTGTGCTGTCATCTCGGCGTGCTGTGACAGCCCGAGATTAATGGATAGAGCACCGTATCGCACATAACATCAATTCTGTCCTGCTTTTTCTTTCAATCCAAGTCACACTTCCTCATCACTCTCCACCTCTACAACCCCCCCCCCCCCCCCCCCCCCCCCCCCCCCGACTCTAGCTGGTCCCTCTGCAAAAGGTATCTCGGATGCTACTGGAGGAGTGCGGTCACAGATCTCTATCGCCGTGACGGCAGCATTCCCATCCAACTGTCGAGGGAAGGAAGAGGACCGGATTGGATGCCGGTGTTCTGCAGAAGAAGCTGGAAACGAGGTGGAGGACCAGAAGGGGGGAGCCGGACAGATGGATGGAGCTTGGGACGAGGGATCCTGTGTGATTGACCTGAAGGAGCTTCACGGCTGCCCCAGAGAGGAGCTTCCTCATGCCACCGGTGAGCCTCCTGCATTTTTTTTGTCTTGTCATTTTTAACTCCACTTCCTCCACCTGTGCTGAATCATCCCGATTACATCCGTTTTATTTGAGTGCATTGCTCTCTAGCCATGAACACAAATGCCATAGAGTGTGTACAGGTGGAAAGTTCAGAGTCAGAAAGAAGTTCAAAAGAAAAATATTGTACTTCACAACTCGGTTTAGGTGGTTCATGGATACACTGTGGCATCTTATCAAATGGCGAAACATTTCCGGGCAATGTCTAAATTCCTGGGACATTTCTGTATGTGTTTGTATAATTCCCCTGCGGTTGCCGTGAAAAGTTTGAGACACTATTTTGCAGAAGTTACAAACTCACTCCAAGTTAGAATAAGCAAAACATGAAACGAAGCTCCTCAACTGACATTGACAATTCCCCTTCCCACTGCCAGACTCACCGAACTCTGAGGACACGCTACACGCTGTACTCTATTTTTTGTTCTTTCTCATTGTCTCTGCAAGACCTCACTTCAATCACTTCAACCCTTTCTTGGTGTTTGTTTTTGCATTACTACATTACGTCACTTTACACACGTCACTACCTCACTTTACATTCAGAATTACATGTATTGTCTGTTGTTAATTGTATGTCTTTTTAGCTGGCTCCGAGAGGACATTAATTTCATCTGTGCTGTATGTCATGCATATTAGCATATTTGACAATAAAGCTGACTTTGACTAAAAAAAGGCAGTGCAGTATGAGGCAGCTTTTTGAAACAACAGTTGTCGATTTTTAACTGTGCTAGAGGCGAAGTGCTCAATTCTTTGCATTCACACAACCACCGATTTGCAAATGTTGCCCCCCCCTCCCCATGTCACAGTGCTCAGTATTGTTTTTGGTTGGTTGGTCGGTTGGCAGAAGGTATTTTTTCTTTTTTTATGCAGAACGGCTGACTAAATCAATTGTTAACTAATTGCTGCCCACCTACTGTTATAAATGTCGGATGGACACGGACAAATGGAAGAGGAAATACATTGATTTCTCGGCTTTGTACTTGATGCTACTTATTGAGCCTTAATTAGCCTTTTGGTACATCATACTCATGTTTGAAAGTGTAGGGAATGATCAAGGCGAATCATCATTCCGGAAATAAACAAGCTATGGCATGTTCACATGTAAACATTAATCATGTTGAAAATAACTGCGGCCCAAATTACGGGTATATCCAATCAATGATGAGCTTTATTAAGTTTTCGTAGCTTTTCAGGGCAACACACTTTTTCGCGGAACATTTTTTTTTCTGTATTTTTTGTTAATTCACAAATGCGCAATTAAATCCGTACACAGAGATTTGCATTTACGCATTTCAACCCCATTTTGAACTCCTAAGTAGGCAGGTGTGCGCATTCACTCACATTTATGGATAACGTGACAGATGTGCTAGCGGAACGCTTGGTCACCCTGCTGTGCTGTGTCGTTTCTTCGTTTTTGTTTACCTGAGCAGAGCAAAGGGAAGCGCATAATTAGCATGTTGCGCACGAGAGACGGACTTGACAGACCCCTATTATCGGTGGCAAGGTGACATAGTTTACCACCTCCTCCTCCTCCCGGGTGACAGCGCAGGGTAGCGGGTGACGCTCACTATTTGGAAAGGTGGAATTCGATGTCAATTTGACATACTTCTTACCATGACATTATGCTAATTTACTGGAGGCTATTAATTACAAGATGAGCCTAAGGTTTGTCACTAGTTGTTTTTACTAAATTAGCTAACTAACGGAAGAATTATTGTGGTTTGCTAGCTAACATGCGTTTAGCTCAAAGAACATAGTGGTATGTTCACAGTGCTGTTGACTAGTTGGCTGTTTTTCATAATAGGGTTGGCCAAATATTATGGAAACTGTACTAAAATTGTTTTTTCCCTTTATTTCATGTTTGTTTCTGTTTTTATTCTCAAAAGAAGCACCAATAGCGGCCTCCTATAGTTGTTTAAGAGAGTAAAGCCCCCTCTCACCACTGCATAATCAATCACTCAACTGTCAGTGAGTTGGCTGCTCATACCCACTTGGCACCATTTTGGATTGGATTGGATATGCCTTTATTAGTCTCACAGTGGAGAAATTTACATTTCACAGCAGCAAAGTGATGAGTCAAGTCATTGACTATTTTGCATATTGTCTAACCATTACCATAACTTTGCTGCTGTGAAATGTACATTTCTCCACTGCGAGACTAATAACGGCAAATCCATCCATCCATCCATCCATCCATCCATCCATCCATCCATCCATCCATCCATCCATCCATTGTTGGTGTTTAATTCAAATACGGTGATACCTTGGCTTACGAACTTAATTGGTTCCTAGAAAGTGTGTGTAAGGCAAAAAGTGTGTATTCCAAACATTAATTTCACATAGGTAACCATTAAAATGAGAATAATCCATTCCCGGGTCCACATAAAACATACTTTTCTACTAAATACGCCTTAAAACTACACAAAATATACCTTATTGTATGGATAATAAATGTGCTATGGTATTGAAATTAAAGAAATAAACTGTACTATATAATAAAGTCATTTTATTTACCTTTGTGATGGTCTGTCATGATCTGGTTGGCGACCAACGGGGGGCGCTGTCGGCCCTGCCTGCACCTGCACAGGTGCTGGTCGTCCCGATCAGATTGGCGACCAGCGGGTAGCGACGTCAGCCCTGCCGGCAGCCTCGCAGGTGCTGGTCGTTATAATCAATGACACTTAAAAGGACACCTGGCACGATCATCCGGTGCCGATTCATTGTTTGTTTGCTGCTTGGTTGCAGCATGCATCGTGTACGTGTTTGTTTAACCTTGGCGGACTTTTACACTTGGTTTTCTTTTGCTACTTTGTATTTTTTCCATTCAGATCATTTTGATGTTTTACATTTTGTTCCTGCTGACTTTATTTTAATACAATTTGTCAAACAACCTCCTGCTCCCTCCTGCCTGCTTTTTGGGATCCGAACCCGCCATCACCACCTCGCAAACCGTGACAGAATGAATCGGCCAACGATCGGATCCCGCAGGTACATCGGACCCGTCTCATTTCCACCCTGTGCCTGGCAATGCTACGTCCACGTTAGCGCAAGCCTCGTCGAGTTTGAATTGCGTCACTCGACGAGCCGCAACGTCCACGTAAACGTCCGGCCGAGACCTCCTTCCAGGTGGCCGTCCAGGGTGAAACTGGGTGACTGGCATTGCACGCCCACGTCCAGCCACGCTGTCGTCGTGCATGACGAATTGAGTCTCATCCACGACGAGCCGTGCAACGTCCGCGTCAACGTCAGTCCGAGACCCCACTCACCGCTGGATCCCGGAGCGGCTCTGGACTGGTCTCGTTCCCCCGGAGCCGGGCAGTTCACGCCCACGTCGGCGTCCGGCCGAGACCTGGTCCCATACGGCCGTACGGGGTGCCATTCTGCGCCTGGCAGTTCGACGTCCACGCAGAGCCATGCGCCGTCGCGTGAACGTGCGAGAGGGATCGCACTCACGCCCACGACGATCCGTGCCGCGTCTTCGTCCACCCCAGGTCGAGTCCCGTTCCCATCAGGCCGCCGCCCGTCGTATGCTGGAGAGGCAGCGGTTGCCCTCTCCACCGACCGTTCCCTGGCGAGTGGACCTTTTGGGAGACTGTTGGGACTTCTGGAAGCAGCCCCTTGAAGGGGGGGTACTGTCATGATCTGGTTGGCGACCAACGGGGGGCGCTGTCGGCCCCGCCTGCACCTGCACAGGTGCTGGTCGTCCCGATCAGATTGGCGACGTCAGCCCTGCCGGCAGCCTCGCAGGTGCTGGTCGTTATAATCAATGACACTTAAAAGGACACCTGGCACGATCATCCGGTGCCGATTCATTGTTTGTTTGCTGCTTGGTTGCAGCATGCATCGTGTACGTGTTTGTTTAACCTTGGCGGACTTTTACACTTGGTTTTCTTTTGCTACTTTGTATTTTTTCCATTCAGATCATTTTGATGTTTTACATTTTGTTCCTGCTGACTTTATTTTAATACAATTTGTCAAACAACCTCATGCTCCCTCCTGCCTGCTTTTTGGGATCCGAACCCGCCATCACCACCTCGCAAACCGTGACATGGTCATTGATGGCTTGATGGAATAGATGGATTTTTGAATAAAGTGTCTCAAGGAGCTCTGGGTTGTGCATCTTGGAAGTTGTGATATTGCAACAGGAATTGAGGTAATTAACACATTACATTCGTACAACTTAGTGTGGCTATTTTACTGTTGTGTAAATTCCTTGAGAGTTTTGAAAGCCGCTTAAATTAAATTTACTATTACTACTACTACTACTACGAAATTGGACCCTCTATCCATTTGTTTTTGCGCATACAGCCTGCTTGTTTGATGACAAGATAGCTAATTGTTTACATCATATCATATGACTATGAGCTAGTTATTGCTCATTTTTAGGATTTTTTTTTTTACAGAAAACTACTCCAGCGTAATCTAACAAACCGCCGACTATCTTTATATTTGTATATTGATTATTGCTGTTGATTTTTTGCGGGGGAAAAACTACTTAAGTTATCTCAGTTATGTACATAAATAAATGCTTATTTTTATGCTTTATTTCTAGCTAGTTAGCCAAGTGACCAGATTTCATTTCATTTTTGTAAGGTTGCTACATGCGGTGAAGTAATCCATAATTTTATGGTATTTGTACTCTGGATGGTTAAACAAGAGGGGCGGCATCTCTCCCGTGGTGGTATTTGTAATCCAGTGACAACTGCCGGGCAACATCAAATATCCGTGGTGAGCCGGCTACGCACGCATGCACGCGCGCTCACTCACGCACACAAATGTGAATTATTAATATCATCACCAAATCCAAAGTAAATAGCATTGGGAATATAAACAGGTCTTGTTTAGAGGCTTGGCCACTTCCGTGTAATATGTATTCATGAAGAGGTTAAGGGAGGATATAGTCACAGGGAGGACTTTATCAAAGCTCAATGGAAATTACATGTTGTTCTTATTGAGCCAGCAATATACGTTGTATTTTTCAATATATTTTTTTTTTGTGGAGTCAGGAATTTTCAGCATTTCTTTAAAGGACAACCGACACCACTTTTTTGTTTACTAACTGACATCAGAAAAACCCAAAACACGCAGGATGATATTTTTAGTCAAATGCAAAACACCAATAAACATGACATAAAGTGTCTAAAAACTACTTCAAATTGAAACCGGAAGTGGCCAGTTTCAGAAGGCCCTGCCCCCATGTTCGTGGTGTCACGCCAAGACGTCTTGGCTTGCTTGAGAATCAAAACAATGGCTTCAGATTTGGAGAAGATGCTTTCTTGTTACTCATCCAGTTATGAATATGATTCAAATAGAAGAGGAAAGCAGAAACGTTTGCAATCGATTAAAGAAGTCCTTCCGTCTTATTTTGAGGCGTCTGGAGAGAAATGTAGCACCTACAAGGTGGCGACAAAGCTCTGTGGAAATGGGCTGATTTTTCTCCTTGGAATTTTTGTCAGCGAATATCAAATAGTACTCTTGCTACAACACACAACGATTCACCATCGCGTTATTTATGTGTTTTCCTTCTAATTTCACCATCAACACGTAGTTTTCAGACCAAACAAAGTACCGCAAAATGCATTGAGGTGATGAAAGGACTGCTACAGTGTGTCATTTCTCGGTCAGGGGCGTTCCTTCCGTGACGTGACGTAAGGACTCGTCACCAACTCAAAAACAAGACTTCCGGAATATTCAGCGTGAGTCTTAAAACGTAAAATATAGCTCTATGCGGTGGAATCTTTGTAAAATATGCTCAGTAGAAGTCATTTGAAGTGGTTTTACAAATAATGGACACAACTTGAAAGCTCAGGTAGCTTTTAAACCTACAGAATATAGCAATCAGGTCACGCAAATTGTGAATAAAAACAAGGTAATTAACCCCCAAAATGTTGATCCAACCAAATATACGGAAATCTATAAGTTCAAAACTTTTTCATATAATTTTTTCCCCGTTTTACATTTCCTTTTACAATAAATATGCTTTATGGCAGGGGTGTCCAAAGTCGGTCCTCGAAGGCCGCCATCCTGCCTGTTTTCCAGCTCTCCCAGGAGCAACACCCCTGATTCAAATGATGAGCTCATCAGCCAGCTCTGAAGCAGCATCAAAATGGTCCTGATGATGTGAATGAGATGCGTTGCTTCTGGGAGAGGTAGAAAACAGGCAGGACGGCGGCCCTCGAGGACCGACTTTGGACACCCCTGCTTTATGGGGACGTAAAAATGGACACACACAGAAGTAGCGAATGTCATCTTCGTAATTTCTGCTTATAACTTTGGCTCAATTTAACATTTTAAAGCTTGTCTCCGTTGAATTTTAGCACTTCAAAGTACTTCTTTTGACAATTTGCATTCAAACGGGGCTATGGCGCCATCTCCGTCCATCATAGGAAGTAGAAATATGTTCCATAGCTGACGTCTAGCCAATGCGTTAAAGAGGCTGCTAAACCACCACCTTGTCCAGCTACGCCCCTCAGGCAGGCACTACCGATCCATGCGCACCAAATCCAGCAGACATTTAAACAGCTTCTTCCCCCAAGCCATTAAAAGACAAACCGACACCATTTTTTTGTTTCCTAACTGACATCAGAAAAACGTTTTATAGCATCTAAAATACTCAAAACATGCAGGCTGATTGTTTTTGTTAAACGCAAAACATCAATAAAAATGACTGAAAGTTGCCCAAAACTGCCACTAATGAGCTCAAACTGGAGAGATTCAGAAACTCCTGCCCCCAGGTCGTGACGTCACGTCACGAACCTCCTTCACAAACTGACTTGCTCCAGAATCAAAACAATGGCTTCAGCGAGTTCAGATTCGGAAAAAGATCCTTTCTTGTTACTCATCCAGTTATGAATATGATTCAAATAGTTCTGAAGAGGAAAGCATACATATTTGCAATCGATTAAAGAAGTCCTCCCGTATCAATTTAAGCCGTCAGGACTCCAATGTAGCGTCCCAGAAAATGCAGAAGATGGCGCCCAAGCTCCATTGGAAATGGGCTGATTTGGCTCCTGGGAATTTGTGTCAGTGAATATCAAATACAGTAAAGTCTCGTTATATCGATATTCAAGGGAGTCCGAAAAAATATCGATATAACCGGGATTATCGATATATCCGACCCTGTTTGCATGTAATTTTCTCCGTGCGTGCATAGAAATAGTATCGATATACCCGGGACTATCGATATATCCGATATCGATATAACGAGACTTTACTGTAGTTGTCTTGGTGCAACACACAACGATTCACCATCGCGTTATTTATGTGTTCAATTGGGTGATATGTGGGATATAAGGACATGAATAACAAATAGTAAGCTACCAGATGTCAACATCAATGCAGATTGTTTACTGGTTGTGCATGCAAAACGTTGTTTAAACTTTCAAGATGAAGAATTTATGTATGAATGACAGCGCTTATCCATCGCTAACTCCGGTTAGCTCCTTGTTCCAGCAGCTGAATGTTTGTCAGATAGGTTTGCTCCACTATCATGACGATTGCTCTCTTTCACCACTGGAAGAGACTTTCTGCCCATTGTTGGGCTGAGGGCATAATGTAGCCACAAGGGGGCACAAGCCAGTGTCTTATTGTGCCGGTCCCAAGCCCGGATAAATACAGAGGGTTGTGTCAGGAAGGGCATCCGACGTAAAAAATTTTGCCAAAACAAATATGCGAATCAAACCTATGAATCCCATACCGGATCAGTCGAGGCCCGGGTTAACAACGGCCGCCATTGGTACTGTTGACCTTCAGGGTGCCAGTCGAAAATGGACTACTGTTGGTCGAAGAAGGAGAGGAGGGAGGTGTGCCCGGAGGAAAAGAGAGAGATGGAACACCAAGAGTATAGAACTAAGAGTAGGAACTTTGAATGTAGGAACAATGACAGGTAAAGGTAGAGAGCTGGTTGACATGATGCAGAGAAGGAAGGTAGACATACTGTGTGTCCAGGAGACCAGGTGGAAAGGGAGCAAGGCTAGAAGCTTAGGGTCAGGGTTTAAGTTGTTCTATCATGGTGAAGACAGAAAGAGAAATGGAGTTGGGGTTATCTTAAAAGAGGAGTTTGTTAGGAATGTCTTAGAAGTAAAAAGAGTATCAGATAGAATGATGAGTCTGAAGCTAGAAATTGAAGGTGTGATGTTCAATGCTGTTTGTGGGTATGCCCCACAAGTAGGATGTGAGCTGTCGGAGAAGGACAAATTTTGGTTGGACTTTGAAGTCATACAGAACATCCCAAGAAGTGAGAGGGTTGTAATTGGTGGAGACGTCAATGGACATGTTGGCGCAGGAAACAAAGATGATGAGGAGGTGATGGGTAGGTTTGGACTCCAGATGAGGAACGCTGAAGGACAGATGGTGGTTGACTTTCCTAAGAGAATGGAAATGGTTATTGTGAATACTTTCTTTCAGGAGAGACAGGAACATAGGGTGACCTATAAGAGTGGAGGTAGAAGGACACAGGTAGACTACATTTTGTGTCAACGGCGCCATCTAAAGGAAATCAGTGACTGCAAAGTAGTGGTTGGTGAGAGTGTAGCCAGACAGCATAGGTTGGTGGTGTGTAGGATGGCAGTGAGGAAGATGAAGAAAAGTGCCCAAAACTGCCACTAATGAGCTCAAACTGGAGAGATTCAGAAACTCCTGCCCCCAGGTCGTGACGTCACGTCACGAACCTCCTTCACAAACTGACTTGCTCCAGAATCAAAACAATGGCTTCAGCGAGTTCAGATTCGGAAAAAGATCCTTTCTTGTTACTCATCCAGTTATGAATATGATTCAAATAGTTCTGAAGAGGAAAGCATAAATATTTGCAATCGATTAAAGAAGTCCTCCCGTATCAATTTAAGCCGTCAGGACTCCAATGTAGCGTCCCAGAAAATGCAGAAGATGGGGCCCAAGCTCCATTGGAAATGGGCTGATTTGGCTCCTGGGAATTTGTGTCAGTGAATATCAAATAGTTGTCTTGGTGCAACACACAACGATTCACCATCACATTATTTATGTGTTCAATTGGGTGATATGTGGGATATAAGGACATGAATAACAAATAGTAAGCTACCAGATGTCAACATCAATGCAGATTGTTTACTGGTTGTGCATGCAAAACGTTGTTTAAACTTTCAAGATGAAGAATTTATGTATGAATGACAGCGCTTATCCATCGCTAACTCCGGTTAGCTCCTTGTTCCAGCAGCTGAATGTTTGTCAGATAGGTTTGCTCCACTATCATGACGATTGCTCTCTTTCACCACTGGAAGAGACTTTCTACTCATTGTTGGGCTGAGGGCATAATGTAGCCACAAGGGGGCACAAGCCAGTGTCTTATTGTGCCGGTCCCAAGCCCGGATAAATACAGAGGGTTGTGTCAGGAAGGGCATCCGACGTAAAAAAATGTGCCAAAACAAATATGCGAATCAAACCTATGAATCCCATACCGGATCGGTCGAGGCCCGGGTTAACAACGGCCGCCATTGGTACTGTTGACCTTCAGGGTGCCAGTGGAAAATGGACTACTGTTGGTCGAAGAAGGAGAGGAGGGAGGTGTGCCCGGAGGAAAAGAGAGAGATGGAACACCAAGAGTATAGAACTAAGAGTAAGAACTTTGAATGTAGGAACAATGACAGGTAAAGGTAGAGAGCTGGTTGACATGATGCAGAGAAGGAAGGTAGACATACTGTGTGTCCAGGAGACCAGGTGGAAAGGGAGCAAGGCTAGAAGCTTAGGGTCAGGGTTTAAGTTGTTCTATCATGGTGAAGACAGAAAGAGAAATGGAGTTGGGGTTATCTTAAAAGAGGAGTTTATTAGGAATGTCTTAGAAGTAAAAAGAGTATCAGATAGAATGATGAGTCTGAAGCTAGAAATTGAAGGTGTGATGTTCAATGTTGTTTGTGGGTATGCCCCACAAGTAGGATGCGAGTTGTCGGATAAGGAGAAATTTTGGTTGGACTTTGATGAAGTCATACAGAACATCCCGAGAAGTGAGAGGGTTGTAATTGGTGGAGACTTCAATGGACATGTTGGCGCAGGAAACAAAGATGATGAGGAGGTGATGTGTAGGTTTGGACTCCAGATGAGGAACGCTGAAGGACAGATGGTGGTTGACTTTGCTAAGAGAATGGAAATGGTTATTGTGAATACTTTCTTTCAGAAGAGACAGGAACATAGGGTGACCTATAAGAGTGGAGGCAGAAGTACACAGGTAGACTACATTTTGTGTCAACGGCGCCATCTAAAGGAAATCAGTGACTGCAAAGTAGTGGTTGGTGAGAGTGTAGTCAGACAGCATAGGTTGGTGGTGTGTAGGATGACGCTGGCAGTGAGGAAGATGAAGAAACCAAAGGCTGAAGTGAGGACAAACGGTGGATGTTGAAAAAGGAAGAGTGTTGCATGATATTTAGGAAGGAGGAAAGACAAGCACTGGGTGGGCAAGCGGTCCTTCCAGATGACTGGCAAACTACAGCAAACATAATCAGAGACACGGGTCGGAAAGTACTTGGTGTATCGAGTGGAAGAATGGGGTCGGAAAGTACTTGGTGTATCGAGTGGAAGAATGGTAGATAAGGAGACTTGGTGGTGGAACGAGGAGGTGCAGAGAAAGAGAAAGAGGTTAGCAAAGAAGAAGTGGGACACTGAGAGGACGGACGAGAGTAGACAGCAGTACAAGGAGATGCAGCGCACGGTTAAAGTAAAGGTGGCAAAGGCCAAACAAGAGGCCTATGATGACGTGTATGCTCGGCTGGACAGCAAGGAAGGTGAGACTGATCTTTACAGGCTGGCGAGACAGAGAGACAAAGATGGTAAGGACCTGCAGCAGGTTCGGGTAATTAAGGATAGAGATGGCAATGTATTAACAGGTGCCAGTAGTGTGATGGCAAGATGGAAAGAGTACTTTGAAGAATTGATGAATGAGGAAAATGAGAAGGAACAACGAGTGGAAGACGTGACTGTTGTGGACCAAGACGTAGCAAGCATTAGCAAGGATGAAGTGAGGAGGGCGCTGAAGAGGATGAAGGTGGGAAAGGCACTCGGGCCTGATGATTTACCAATCGAGGTATGGAAGTGTCTTGGAGAGGTGGCGGTGTTGTTCTTGACTGGGTTATTCAACAAGATCTTAGATGGTGAACAGATACCTGAAGAATGGAGACGAAGTGTGCTCGTGCCCATTTTTAAGAACAAAGGAGATGTGCAGAGTTGTACTAATTACAGAGGAATAAAGTTGATGAGCCATACAATGAAACTCTGGGAAAGAGTAGTTGAAGCTAGACTAAGAGCAGAAGTGAACATTTGTGAGCAGCAGTATGGCTTCATGCCAAAAAAAGAGTACAACAGATGCAGTGTTTGCTTTAAGAATGCTGATAGAGAAGTACAGAGAGGGCCAGAAGGAATTGCATTGTGTCTTTGTAGATCTGGAGAAAGCGTATGACAGGGTGCCCAGAGAAGAGCTGTGGCATTGCATGAGGAAGTCTGGAGTGACGGAAAAGTATGTCAGAGCAGTGCAAGACATGTATCATGACTGTAAGACAGTTGTGAGGTGCGCTGTCGGTATGACTGAGGAATTCAAGGTGGAGGTGGGACTCCACCAGGGGTCAGCTCTGAGCCCCTTCTTGTTTGCTATGGTGATGGACAGGCTGACAGACGATGTTAGACAAGAATCTCCTTGGACCATGATGTTTGCAGATGACATTGTGATCTGTAGCGAGAACAGGGAACAGGTGGCGGAAAAACTAGAGATGTGGAGATATGCCCTGGAAAGGAGAGGAATGAAGATCAGTCGCAGCAAGACGGAATATATGTGTGTGAATGAGAGGGATCCAAGTGCAAGCGTGATGCTACAGGGAGAAGAGATAAAGAAGGTGGAGGATTTTAAGTACTTGGGGTCAACTGTCCAGAGCAATGGAGAGTGTGGAAAAGAGGTGAAGAAACGTGTCCAGGCAGGCTGGAGCGGCTGGAGAAAAATGTCAGGTGTGATGTGTGATAGAAGGGTTTCAGCTAGGATGAAAGGAAAAGTGTATAAAACCGTGGTCAGACTAGCCATGGCGTTTGGACTGGAGACAGTGCCACTGAAGAAAAGACAGGAAGCAGAGCTAGAGGTAGCAGAGCTGAAGATGTTGAGGTTTTCTTTGGGAGTGACCAGGTTGGATAGGATCAGGAATGAGTACATTAGAGGGACAACTCATGTAAGAGGCTTTGCAGAGAAAGTCAGAGAGGCCAGACTGAGATTGTTTGGACATGTCCAGAGGAGAGAGAGTGACTATATCGGAAAAAGGATGCTGGAGACCGAGAGGAAGACCGAAGAGGAGGTTTATGGATGTGATGTGAGAGAAGAGGATGCACAAAACCGGGATAGATGGAGGACACTGATTCGCTGTGGCGACCCCTGAGGGGAAAAGCCGAAAGGAAAAGAAGAAGTTGGGCTGAGGGCATGACAGCGGTTATCCAAGCGGGGATTCGTGCACTCTGGGAAGCTTCTCGGCTGACGCTATACTGCTCTGGCTCCGTTGGAAATGCTGCATGGTTTGTCCGCTGGAAACTTGTGTAAACTTACACCTTCTTTATGTGTGTTACCGCAATTGGCTGCCCCACGATTCACCATCACGTTATTTATGTAGTTTTCCTTCTAAATTCCCAATCAACGCGGTGTTTTCAGACGAAACAAAGTACCCAAAATGCATTGAGTGTCACTTTCTCGGTCAGGGGCGTTCCCTCCGCGACGTCCCTCTGGGATCGTCATCAACTCGAAAACAAGACTACATGAATATTCAGCGCGAGTCTTAATATGTAAAATATAGCTATATGCGGTGGAATATTTGTAAAATGCGCTCAGTAGACGTCATTTGAGGTGATTTTACAAATTATGGACGCAACTTGTCCGAGGTGTCGGTTGTCCTTTAACTTTCTAAACAGTAACCCAAATAGAACTGTATAGTGCCTCCATTTTTCTGATGATGATACTAGTGCAGCATGCTCTACCGGAGACAAATTCCTTGTGTGTTCTACATACTTGGCAATAAAGATTATTCTGATTCTGATTACCCGCTTTGAGCGTCACTATTTTTTTCCCCTCCCTGTACGATCAGTAACCAGATTTCATTGTGTTTTACAATATTGAAAACATGCTGCTGAGAGAAGAAACAACCCCACTGATTCAAGGTTTCCGTGTGCGAATATATTTTGTGCTGCGATATGAAAACAATGGACTACCGTGACGTTTGACAATCACATATGAACAAAAAGGCCTTTATTCAGAGCACATTGCAGCAAGGTTTGATTTCAAGCATAGAACATTTCACCCGCCTTTGAATAACTTCATATTTTTTTTACTATTGTGTTACCCCCACCCCCCTGGAAAATAATTTCTGAGAGGCCGCCCTTCTGCGATAATGAGAAGCAGCAGACTTCTCTTCACCCCGCAGACTTGAGCTGCTCATCTTCTGCCCGGTAAAGGCCAAAGTCTCCAAGTGGGCTTCCGAAGGTTAAATGATCATCAGCAATGTCCCTCGGTCGTGTTCATCGACCAAGACAGCTGCCCGATCCTTCAACGCATTGTCACGTATTTTCCCCCCTATGGTGCCACCTGCAGACAGGCCTTGATAGATGTCGCTGTTATTCAATGAAAAGTGCACTGCAGCGAGGCCAATGCGTACCTCATTTGCTTTTGGGGACTCCCCGTGGGAGTCGCATCTGCATGTCGCCCGCCTGCCGCCTCGCCGGACTCATTAGCATATTCATAACGCCAGCGGATATCGATTGTGAGGAGCGCACCTGTGTCACTTGTCTCTGGCGCGTTTTGGCTTGGTGATTGTCGCTGATCTGTAAGTGATGTCATTATTGTAATTAGGCATCATGCAATTTCCGCGGTCCGCTTGATACCTGGCGTGAGGCATTATCGTGCGGTGCAAAAAGGAGAAGTGAGTCATCCTGTTCTGCCATAAAACGGTAAACATTGTGGGAGTGTAAATAAAAGTAACATAAATGCCTCAAAGTTGTGCAGTTCAAAAAAATGCCACAACCCCCGCCCTCCCAGCGCGCCTTTAAGTGTGAAAAATACGCTAAAAGACTTTAGCAACATCGCAGGGATAATACTGGTGGGGCCCAATCTGCACTACATATGCACCTAAAAGCTAGCAACCACTCATTTGACGACAGTGAGGTTAAAATCTTAGCCAAAGAAAATAGAAGGTTTGAAAGTTGACTAAAAGAAGCTATTTTCATAAAATAGCAAAACCCTTCACTAAACCGCCATATTGGTGTGAGGTTTAATGTGGATCGTGCTTACAACAGACTTCTTAGAACGTTACCACCAATATTCCCTCTAATTTTTCATGGTCCTCTGCTTCCCCAACCTTAGGGCAAGGATCTATCATAGAAGAGGTCTGGCACCACCACCTCTGAACAGTAGGGATATATATACAGTATTGGGCCAGAGCTACCAGCAAAATTGTAGTTACCTGACGAAGCCTCTTGGATGAGAAGCAAAACGTCCAACACCTTCAAAGAAGTACAGATACGGCTGAAGAAACCTTTTCATCGATGGACCACTCGTGTACGACTGAGAGCTTACACAGACGCTTTGGTTGTAGTTAATCCCTTCGTTGTGTTCTTTAGCCGACCCAATGCGTACTCTTTGCGGTTTAGGTCTGGGGACAGTCCCCGTTCTATGTAAAAGTATCTGCTTTTTGGCACTGAGATGAACTTTGGTTAAATTCTTTCTGATCACTTCTGAACCTTTGTTATTGTTGCTGGCCTTTCTCATACCTCAATTACAAACGTAGTCGTCCCGGGGAGGACCCAACGCTGAAATTAAGCGTCCACATTGACGTTCCGATACTTTTGGATGAAGAAATGTTCAAACGCAAGCCGTTTTTGTCCCCGGCGTACAATAAATCCTTGGGAATGAAAAATGAGCTATTCATCACCTTGTTTCACATTCAATCTGATGACGTTAAACCAAATTATTCAAAAAAATACAATAACAATCAAATGCCCTTACTTTTTCAAGGGTGGGCATCCACATATTGTGATCCAAAGTTACTGGGCTGACCCACGGTGCAGTTTGGCAAAAATGTAAGACTCCACGGTCCATTAGTGAAGCCGATGAGCCACGGTGAGGTCGACTGTGTACGAGGGGGTCCCGTAAGAGCATTTTTTTTCTCGCCTACTCCCACTGCAGATGTTTCCTCTGTCGCTTTGTGTGCCCGACTGTGAACAATGTGATGAATGAGATACAGCAGCGGTGACGGATGAGACGTCGGTCCTGTATCCGTCATCCTAGTTACCCCCACCGACCCCTCCCGGAGGGCAATTGATAACTAGAAAGCCTCACGCTGACACTCACCAAAATGGCAGCATGTTTGCATAATCTACAATGAATGTTTAGATCTATCATTTGTGGCGTTTTTTTTTGTTATTGTTTTTTTTTTTTTACGAATTCACAACGACGCTATCTCTAATGACACGGTTCGGTTAGCTGAAAATACCGCGGTCGCGGAATGAAAGGATATGCAAAACATTTGCTGGCGACGCTTGTTGTCTAACTTATTGTCAGTGCAATTTATTGATTTAAACTGGTCAATTTTTGACAATTATGTGTTGTCTTATTTTAACGCGTACAAGTTCGGAGTAATTTTGGAAAATTCGGAGATTCGGGCAGATTTACGCGAGCCAAGCGCATGCTACTTTTTCAGAGAATTGTATCAGTCTTGGGTGGGGGTTATTGTAGCGTTACAAAATGATCGTTTTCTGCCGGTCTTATTTCAAGCAACTTAAATTTAAACCATGCAATCATTGAAGGCTTTCCGGTAGGCAAATTTTAACCACTGCAGCATTCGGGCATTAAGAGTCGACTTATTTTTTACCTTCGTACACGTAATTCTCAGGGATTTTCAATCGTTTTACTTCATCCTCATTCTTTTAGGTGATAGCTGGCAGTCTTATTTTAATCTTTACTGCTTACATTTTTCTTTTCGTGACACTTATTTTAAGGTGTGCAACTTCTGATTTTAACCTGCGAAACAATTAAGAAACTGACATTGAATTCCTCAAAGAAGAATTTGTGTTTGGTGGTTGGGCTGTCCCCGCAGCATCGGCGAGTTTGGTGCTATTGGACAGTCTGCAGCTGGATGGATTCATGACTTGAGGAGCAGAATATGAGAAGGAGCGTCAGGGCAGATGCTTACAGTATGGTGCACTGTCGCGGCTTGGAATTGAAGCGGATTTACGTGGGAGAGGAGATGTGTGACAATCTTCAATGAATGGCCTATTTTGTCGGTTTTTTTTCTTCTTATATAAGATGCACAGGATTATAAAATGGAATCTACAATGCATCCACTTGTTGGATCTATGTCCCTTTCGTTCGACTCGAGAGGCATTGCTGGACGTATCCAAAAAATGGTCAATTAACGATTACTTCACTGGAACTACAAAAATTGAAAATAATGCATCATTATGCAATTGCAATTCACAATGCATTTATTTATTTATTTATTTGCTTTGGGTTCCTTGTGCAAGATTAAAAGAAAACATGTACAAAATAGAAACATATTTTTACATGCACACACGCACTAGGCTATGCAGACAGGCCAATTATCTAACCAAATCAACTTTTTTTTCCTTTTTGTTCTGTTGACTCTCGACTTTCCGGCTCCTGGTGATGCGGCGCGTACTGCCGCCGTCGTTGTCACATTCTCGCAGATGCTGATGATACTTTGATAAGCGCCGATGACATGTTGAGCTGCGGCAGCCGAAAGCGCTTTAAGCTCGCGGGGCTGACATGCTGGCAGATGTCAGGGATTGTCATTTAAAATTTCAAAGTTTTTTTTGTTGTTGTTTTTTTTTGGGGGGGGAGGATGAAGTTTTATTTATTTATTTATTTATCAAAATAGCGGTTCCGTTTTACATGATGCAGTGTGTCGTGAACCCCCACCTTCAGTATGCATTTTTCTTTTTCCGGCTGAATTGCAAACAGAGACCTCATTAAAGCAAGCCAATTACAACTGCATTTTAACTCATTCACTGCCATTCAGGAACTTGGGAATTGAAAATATGACATAGAGTGCCATTCCCGAATTTGTTAAAGTATAATTTTTTTCATTCTTGGGTGCCGATACAGTGCTGGCCATGGCCTCTGGCAATGTTTTTTTCTTTTCCACAAGGGGGCAGCATTTCCATTTTTTTCCCATGTTAGCGCTTTGTTCCAGGTTCAGCTGTTGTTAAAGTACTATATAAACCAATATGTATGGATTGCATTGGACAGCCATCCTCATTTCAATCTCATATAACTCCAGACCCATACCATTGAGGAATTACCATTTTTATGATGATCTTTATGTAGTCCTAAACTCAATATTCTATAGGTCCTGGAATTCAAGTGACAATAACAAAAACCCTGGCACTGTGGACACATTTTAGTACATGTCTGGCAGTGAATGACTTAATTGTGATTTTGGTGCATTTTTTGGCGTTGTTTTTTTTTTTTTACAAAATAAACTGTAAAATTAGTAAATCCCGTTTGTTTCAAATTGTGTTTTATTTATTATTTTTTTTTTTTGTTGTTGGCCGTCTTGAAGTCAAAAAGAACAAAAAACAACCTAAATAACAAATAATATGACAACACAAAGACACATAGAGTCATTCATTCTTAAGCACTTTCTGTACCCTCTTTCTTACACGAAACAGTTCTAGATGAAAGAGGAGAGGATCAAGTGTCTTTTCGCCAGTGGATCAAGGACATCCTGGTGGAATGTGCACGTCGACTACAAGCTAAATGTTGAAAGCAAACACGCAGCTGTAGCATCCATTGACGGAAAGAGATTGTCTCACATCTCCTGTCCCACATAAATCCGCTTCAATTCCAAGCCACGACAGTTCCATGTACGCATCGGCGCTCTGCGCTGACGCTCCTTTCTTCTCACCGCGGGCTCCTCAAGCCATGCATCCGTCCAGCCGCAGACTGTCCAACAGCACCGACCTTTCCACTGAACAAAGCGGGGCTGTGAAGATGCTGCCCATTACAGGCGCAAAAAAACACCATGGCCCCAGAGCTGTCCAGCGATGACAGTCAAATGGCACCGACATTCCTCCCATTCAAAAACAGTACTGGCATATTCATGCACCTCCTTGATGAATGTCGTGGCCAAAAATGCTGAAAAACAATCTGTATCCGTTCCACACGACGCACAACAACACAAAGTGACAAAAGAAAACACAAAAACAAGACAAAAACAACATAAAAAGCAAGGCTCATGAGCAGCAAGCCGTCAGCAAGTGCTCTTGCTGACGGCTGCCGACTCGGGTGCCATCTTGGACTTCTTCAATAATAAATCTATCGGGCCATACCAAAAAGTAGGCGACAGAGAAGACATGAAATAGACTTTTTTTCCCTCTCTTCACACAAGCAGGCAAAAAAACATTTTTTCCCTTCTTATCTTTCAGGTGTTGCTAGCTTCTCCAAGATGGCGCACGTGGAGTTTGGCCTTGGTAAGGACCTTCAGTTTTCATATATTTTGGATGGATTGGATTGGATTAGCCTTAATTAGTCTCGCAGTGGAGAGATTTCATAGCAGCAAAGTGATGAACGTATGAGGAAAGGAAAGAAAGAAGCAGAAAAACAAAATACAGGAGGTGCTGTAAAGGCAGCCACTCTTGCGGCGCCATCGTGAAGTCAAAAGAACAAAAAAAACTAAATAATAAATAATGTGACAACACAAGACACAGGCAGTCATTCAATCTTAAAGGACAACCGACGTCTCCGGACAAGTTGTGTCCATAATTTGTAAAATGGCTTCAAATGACTTCTACTCAGCGTATTTTAAAGATTCTACCGCATATAGCGATATTTTACGTTTTAAGACGCGTTGAATATTCTGGAAGTCTTGTTTTTGAGTTGGTGACGAGTCCTCACCCTACGTCACTGAAGGAACGCCCCTGACCGAAAAAAGGACACATTGTAGCAGTCCTTCCATCACGTCAATGCATTTTGCTGTACTTGTTTGGTCTGAAAACTTCGTGTTGCACCAAAAAAGAGGCAGAAGAGGGCGACAAAGCTCCGTGTAAGGAATTAATCAGCCTGTGGAAACGGGCTGACGCTACTTTCTTGTCACAGAAGATTGATGACATGAGTTTTGGATATGCTGTTCAGATCAAAGTTGCCTTGGATAAACTGGCTAAATTTGTTGTTTTGAACCAAATTAGGTCTTCAAAAATATATATTTTTTAAATTATTCAAGAGACATCCTTGTCATCTTGCAAAAATAGACATCATGTGACAGGCCAGCATGGAAACGAATAAAACCCGATTGAGCTTGAATGTAATTGTGGGAGCCCGGTGAATTTTTCTCTTCAACAAAACAGTGATCCATGGCGCAAAATGATAAACAAAACTTCGCAGACAACCCAAAGTCAAATTTTCAATCATTTTTTTCAGAAATAACATTGACTTGGATGAACTTTATCCCATTTCCAAAGGCTGCATATGGTTTTTACGTATACGCTGTACTCAACAAAACGCCGCGTGGCCGTGCCCAAAATGCAACTTTGCAGCAGCGCTTACTGCGGAAGCCTATAATCCACTCTGACTTCAAAGTGCAGTCCCCTCTCATCATATAGAATGTTTCTTTCATTGCTTTCGGGCATGGACTTGGCATTTCCGTTGTTCGCATTCATCCGCACCGGTCGTGATATGCGTTCGCACTGAGATTTCAATGGAATATCCCGCAGTGCGTAACAAAACGTGGGCAGCTTGACGAGTGGTCCGGCAGCTTTCGAACCAGTCCAAGCATTGTTTCAATGTTTTTTTTTTTCTTTGTTTACTTCGAGTCGGGTGTCCCTTTCTTGCAATGAATCAGCCCATTGTGATTAGCTAATTAGTGTCTCTTTCTATTTCAACAAAAACCTGGATTGCTTTGTTAAGCTTAGCGAGTGAGAAGCTGTGCCCCCTCAGGTGAAATGCTTGAAGGTCATAGCAACCAAAAGGGGATATGTGATTGAAATGTAGTAGTTGAAAAGTAGTTAGACTATATATATATATATATATATATATATATATATATATATATATATATATATATATATATATATATATATATATATATATATATATATATATATATATATATACAGTAAAGTCTCGTTATATCGATATTCAAGGGAGTCCGAAAAAATATCGATATAACCGGGACTATCGATATATCCGACCCTGTTTGCATGTAATTTTCTCGTGCATAGAAATAGTGTCGATATAACCGGGACTATCGATATATCCGATATCGATATAACGAGACTTTACTGTATATATATATATATATGTGTATATGTATATATGTATATATGTATATATGTATATGTATATATGTATATGTATATGTATATGTGTATATATATGTATATGTATATATATGTATATATATGTATGTATATGTATATATATGTATGTATGTATATATATATATATATATATATATATATATATATATATATATATATATATATATATATATATACAGTAAAGTCTCGTTATATCGATATTCAAGGGAGTCCGAAAAAATATCGATATAACCGGGACTATCGATATATCCGACCCTGTTTGCATGTAATTTTCTCAGTGCGTGCATAGAAATAGTGTCGATATAACCGGGACTATCGATATATCCGATATCGATATAACGAGACTTTACTGTATATATATATATATATGTGTATATGTATATATGTATATGTGTATATATGTATATGTATATGTATATGTGTATATATATGTATATGTATATATATGTATATATATGTATGTATATGTATATATATGTATGTATGTATATATATATATATATATATATATATATATATATATATATATATATATATGTATATATATATATATATATATATATATATATATATATATATATATATATATATATATATATATATTTACTTGACATGCAAATTCTTCAAGAAAATTGGCAGCCCAAATGGGAAGATTTTATAAGGGAATTCACTGTCAACATTTCAGGCCGAGCGGAGTGGGCTTGCCTCGAGACAAGAGTGACTTTTGAATGCATTCGGCATGGCCCTCATATTGGTTGTGATGGCATCAGCCGCTTGTTCTTCAGTTCAGCGGCTGTATCGTTTAGTTCCTTGTACCCTGAAATGAAAAGCCAACAGGAACAAGAGACTGCATAAAACACGTATCTACTTGAGTGGCGGTGCACTTTGAAGCAATCCTTTTGAAGCAATTCAATTTTATCTAGATTATTATGATTACTATTGTTCTCCAGACTGTTTTCTCCAAACAAATGTTGGGCCCCAAATGAAAGAAAATGAAAGAAAATCATATTCGTCAAATTCAGCTTTATAGTTTGTGAGTTTTTATTCCACAGAAAACGTTTCTGTTGTTTTATTTGGAATGATAACATTTCAGAAGCATTCACTTTTTAAGGAAAAATATTTTGTGTTTCTGAGGGAAAAGCCATATTCTGTCAGAAAAGTAAGTCCTATTTCCCTCACAAAAAAATAACATTTTTGATGTATCGTTTTAAAAAGTTTTAGTGAGGAAAAGAAAATACATTCAAGAAAAAAAAGCACAACTTTACAAGACGAGAGAAATGTTACGATGATATCGTAACATGTATATATGCATTTGTTTTTGCAGATATCCCATTTCCCAGGAGGAAACATTTTTTTTGATGCAGGTTTAACTCATTCACTGCCAGACGATGTGCAAAAATGTGTCCACTCCATTGCCAGGGTTTTTGTCATTTTCACTCAAATTGCAGGACCCACAGAATATTGAGTTTTAGGACTACATATACATTCAATTCAGCGTAAAAAAACAATCTTTTCTTTCATCAGAAAAAAAGACTTAATTTTGAAGTTGTACGAGTCTGGAGTTATCAGAGCTTGGAATGGAGGCGGCTGTAGGAAAATACAATACAATACATATTGATTTATATTGCGCTTTAACTACAGTTGAAGCTTTAACAAAGCGCCAACATGGACAAAAAGCAAAGGCTGCTCCTTTGTGGAAAGGAAAATCATTACCAGAGGTCTGACCAGCGCTTTATCAGCACCCTGCGCAAGAAAAAAAAAGAACAAATTCAAGAATGGCCCTGCACGTCATGCTTTTTAATTCACGAATAAAATCGGGAATCGCAGCGAATGAGTTCGTCTTATTTTAGTAAGGGAAAAATACATTCAAGAAGAAAAATGCACACCTTTACAACTTCGTGTGTCTGCCCATGTGTAGCATGCAACGACCTTCCGACTTCACGCCCGGACGGGATGCCCAACACGGTGGTCCACGTGGCTTTGGTGGACCCTCATATGGATCGCCCGATATCCCACACCTGCACGGAGATAGTTGAGGTAACTGCTCTTATTTTGTAGCAGTTGACGCCGTTTTAGACGTAGACTAAAATAACATATTTTCTGCACTATAAGGCGCACCTAAAAGCCTGATATTTTTCTTTTCAAAAACTGACCATACGCCTTGTAATCCAGTGCGCTTTATATATGGAAAATATACATACCGTATTTTCCACTATATAAGGCGTACCCGAAAGCCTTGATATTCTTCAAAAGATGACCCTGCGCCTGATACGCACGTAAGCCTTATATGTGAAGTCATATTGAGCCACAACAGGTCTCGCAACAACTCTCAGCATCCGCCGACAACATTTCACCCCTGTAGAAGTAGTGTGTAACCCGAGCCTCTACTATAGCGCTTTATAATCTAGTATGCCTTTTATTTGGAAAACATTATTTTTTGTATTATAGTTGGAAAACTGTTTTATACATTGAAGGTGTGCCTTGTATGCCGGTGTGCCTTATATCTGGAACAAGTTTTAAAGTCCACCTTTAATTGGGGGCGCGTCCCATACTCTGGTGCGCCTTATATATGGAAAAAGCTTGAAAATACACAATTCATTGGGAGTGCGCCTTATATATGAAAAAAGCTTGAAAATACACCATTCATTGGGGGTGTGCCTTATACTCCGCTGCGCCTTATATATGGAAAAAGTTTTAAAATACACCATCCATTGGGGGTTTGCCTTATCTACCGAAAAAGTTTGAAAATCCACCATTCATTGGGGTGCGCCTTATAGTACAGTGCACCTTATATATGGCAAAAGTTTGAAAATCCACCTTTCATTGGGGGTGCGCCTTATACTCTGGTGTTCCTTATATATGGGAAAAGCTTGAAAATACACCATTCATTGGGGTGCGCTTTATTGTCCGGTGCGCCTTATCCACCGAAAAATACGGTAAATTAATCGGTCATCCCTCCCTTTCGCTGCTCCTTTTCATACCGGTGAAATCGACAGTGTCTACACTGGCTAGCAGCTGGCCCACTTCAACACACATACACACACGCGCATGCACACACACACACACACACACACACACACACACACACACACACACACACACACACACACACACACACAGAAATGACTGACTGGAGTTATGTTCCCGCTAATCAACAAAAACAACCATCTCATTCAAAGCTGCGTAACGGCTGTCTTCCCACTTTCCTACCCTTCTCACCCCCCATTGCCACACTACTGTAAAGGAATAGTGTGTGTGTGTGCGTGTGTGTGCGCGTGCGTGTGTGTGTGTGTGTGTGTATATATATATATATATATATATATATATATATATATATATATATATATATATATATATATATATATATACACACACACACACACACACACACTGTGCGCGCGGGAAAGACAGGAAGTGGTAGGATACCGAGCGCTCACTCTGCAGACAACTCTTCTCAGTCCCATTTGGACTTTATGGCCGCAAGGGTGAACTCGCAGACAGTATGGACTGTTTTGGATTTCCCGGCCGGGTAGGTCTCACTCATCCTTTCATAATCAAACGCTCGGAAGCATGAGGCTTTATTCGCAAGACTAAAAAAAAACTGATGAGCAGAGGTTGGGCAGAGGTTGTTTTGGTCGGGGAAGTAAAGACAATTCGCGTGAGAATTGTATGACAGTGTTGGATATAAGGAACATTTTTTTATTTACAATTTATGACACTGTTGGACCTCCCACAGCATTTTTTTTCTGAAAGGAAACAATGGAACTCGAAATAAAGTAGAACCGGCACCATCATAAACACTTTACGACTCTACTGCTAATTATTGACCCATATACCAAGAGAAAAGTGAAATTTCTATATTGGACATTCTTATAATCGTTAAAAAAATACATTCACTTCTGTGTAGATGTAAAAACGGGAATTATGATTACATTTGAAACAAAGTCCCATAAAAAAATTCCAAACTATTATGATTGGCAAGTATATTTTGATGTGTGTGGGTTATCATTGTCGCGAAGGATTTTGCCGTACTGTTCCTGTCACCATTTTTTTAGAAATCATACAATAATCCGGGATCGAAACCATGAAATATTTTATCACCTCTGTTCATATCTCCAACCGAAAAAAGGCATCAAGTTTTTCTGATCAAAATACCTACCCCCTCCATTGGACCCCACTGACATACAAAGCTTGTCTCTGTATCGATGGATCACTCCAACATGCTTTCCTGACACCAATTCCTTGGCAGAGCCCCACAAAGTCCACCAAGCAACAAGTGCCTGCACTAATTATTTTCCCCATAAGACCACCCCCGTTGCTTATAGCACCATTTAACTTATGAGGCAGCAGATTTTTATGAGCATGCGTGGCCGTGAGTAAAAGCTTATGATTGTGTGTGTGGGGGGGGGGGGGTATAAAACATTTCCAGCATGTCTCCTCCCAGCAGCTGCTTTTGGCTTTTGCCGCCACACACAAATGGCTTTTTGAAATCAATGCATGATGATACACCCCCCCCCCTTCGCTGTATGATGTGAAGGTTTCATTTCGAAAATCAATGATGGGACCTGCTATTTGCCTCTTTACCTCGTTTGTGTTTTTCTCACTTGGGTGAGGGGCAGTCAAAAGGGAACGTGACAAGGTTTGAATCCCCATCGTCGGGGACCATGAACCTCGTTGCAGCTGTTTAAAGAGGATGGGGTGACGGTGGAGTGGTAAAAAGATTGGTTACACTAAGTTTTGAGTGTGAAGTTACTGTTCGGGGGGGGGGGGGGGGGGGGGGTAGTTTCTGATCTTGACTGATCATTTTTGTTTTTGGTATGGGTCGGGAGGGGGTTTAAATCCAACTCACACAATCTTGCTCATTCAGAAAATATGATGAATATCATGCCTCTGATTAACCTCCAGATAAGGTTTAGGATGTTCTTGGGGGGGTTTCCCTGACGTGAGTTGGTTTCTCGCAGAAGCCGGCAGGTTTTGCACTGAGTGGTATGATGACATGTGTGTTCTGCTCCCATTCAAATATCCACTTTAGAGCTGATTTTGGACTTTATTCCATGTATTTATATTTTGATACAAGTGACGTCAATGTACAAGATTCTGAAAATATGAGGTATTAATTTATTAAATTATTATTTTTTTATGTCTGTGTAGGCTCTCAGTTGTAAAGGAGTGGTCCATCGATGAAAGTTTTCTTCAGCCGTCATCTGTACTTCTTTGATGTTGTGGACGTTTTGGCAATCAGGGCCAGTCATAGAACATAATCAGTCACAAAAGAAGTAATCAAGCCATCAACAACCACCGCAAATGTAAATAAAGTGACTTTATTATACAGTGCAGTGTATTTCTTTAATTACAATACCATAGCACATTTATTATGCATAAAATAAGGTATATGCTATTAATTGACACCTGTTGCTTTCTGACTTGTAAGGTCTTACGAAACTGAGGCATCACATTATCATTCATCATGTTGATGATTCTCATAGCCTTTTCTGGATGGAACTGTTCAATAAAAGCCTGCACATCAACTCCTGAATGGCCTGCTTCTGCTTGTCCTCTTGAAGGCAAATCAAATCCTCTGTGTTGAGGACCTCATTATGGTCAGCAACAAGCTCCTCGATGTCATCCACTTCGAGTCCCGTAGGTGCTGGCAGAGATTTTATTACAACAAAAGGTGCGAGTCCGATGATTCCATGCACCCGGAATAAAACACGACAAAAGAAGGCGGGCGGGAGCGATCCGTCAGCCTGTCAAGCTAGGCAAAATAAAATGGCACACTCGCGATCCCGGAAAGCAACAAACTTACGCAATCGCGGCTAACAATCACCTCGGGCAAAGCAAACTCTTGGACTTGCCAGCACAAGACACAGCGAGGCGATGGTGTCGTAATCATGTAACTGGTGAGGTGTTAGCGACTCGTTGAAATGTCCCAGTATCGGTAATTAGGGGATCAACACGCACACCTCGTACGTGTTTCTCAATGATCTCCTTCTTCTCCTCGACTGTAATTTTGTTTTGTGTCTTCTTCGGCTGGCGGAGGTCCGATGCTGCGGCCCCGCCCGAGCTGTCAACTCGCACGTGACAATTTCGGCGTCATTGGTCACGTGAAAGCATCGACTAAATAACGCCTTTGTGTGGTCGTAGAAAGTTACTCTCAGGGAAGTGACACACAGCGTGGGAGATGTGTCGGGCTGAGATTCACATGACATTGTCAATGATCTCCTTCTTCTCCTCGACTGTTATTTTGTATGTCTTTTTGGGCTGAACACGAGCCTGTGGTGGGATCTTTTTCGGTCCCATTACGGCAAAACTATCATTGAAGACGATCGACGTGTGCACTCATAGAAAGGGGGAGTGGAAAGGTAGGCCGGCTGGGACGCTGTTCGGATGTGTGCTTTTACGTTCTTCCGACGAAGATTACTCCGCCAGCCGTGGTGGGGGGTGTAGATAGCGAAAATAGTGCGTATGCCAAGGTTTAATTTTCATAAATGTAACGTTCGTAAACCGCAAAGTTCGTAAGGCAAGCTGTTCGTAAACTGAGGCCTCACTGTATTTCACACACGCTTTTTCTGGCCTCATTGCATAACTGAAAATGCATTAGCCTTGGGAAGAGCCGCCAGCAAGTCCGCTAATATGTCTGCAGGAAAAAAAAATCACATTTGCACTACAGGAAGGAAGAGAACATTTGACATCAGGCCAGGAGATAAAACGGCCTTGCCCTCTCTGCTATGTGTATCTGTGAAGGGTGGGGGTCATTTTATCCCCTCCCTTACTCACTCATAATTATTAAACATACACACACTCAAAATGGCTCAAATTAGCCATTCCGCAGATGTTTCTGACCTTAAATGGCCAAAAACCCATTTGTGTATGCGTATTTACGTCTTGTATGACAGGCCGGTGTGTGTGTGTGTTTGTCTTTGAGTGTGGGTGTGTCTTACTGAGCACTTGAGCTCATCTCGGCCCATAAGCAGTACGAAGATGAGTCACACCCGGTTGAGGCTGCCAAGCATGCTGGTAAGCTTGAATGAGACCTATTCAACTTGCCAGATTCTGAGTGTGCATGTGTTTGAATGTCATGTGACTGTGTGTATGTGTGTGTGTGTGCGTATGTGTGCGTGTGTGTGTATCTGCGTGTGCGCGTGTGTGTGTGTGTCTGTGTGTGTGAGATTGCCTGTGTGTGTATACATTATCTCAATCAATGGCCATTGTACATATCTATTGGAAAATGCGCCGTGAAAGACACATAAGGAACCTATCCGGGTAATTTAATCCATGAAAATTTGTCCAAAAATATTTGAACATCACCGGCTACTTGAGCATCGGAGTGAGATTGAAATAAAAAAAATAATGGATGTGTGGTCGTAAATGTCAACGGCAGCCTCGGCCGTTATTGATATAAACACTTGAACGGCTTCCAAATGCCAGATTGTATCGCCGATAGCTCACCGCAAGGTCAAGCATGAACACACACTTGATGTTTTTGTATGGAAGGCACAAAATCTCACCTGTGTTAGAGCCAAATTTTCCTTGAGTTATTTTACATTCAAGTACATGACCAGACTTTATCCGCCAGTCTGTTTAAAGTTTAAACGCTAGTCGTTAGCAAAGAAACATTCCCGGAGGCCTCCTGGCTGGAAACGCCCGGCGGGCGGGGGAGGAAGAGGAAGCCTCAAGTGTAAACACACTCAAGTGCTTGTAATTAGTCCAATAGATCAACAACAACAAAAATAAACCAAAAGAAAACTAAAATATCCCCAAATTTGTTTAGGTTTGTTTTACATGTTTGGGTGGCGATAAAGCGCTGGCCATGGCCTCTGGCAATGTTTTTTTTCTTTTCCACAACGGGGCAGCATTTCTTTTTTTCCATGTTTCCATGTTAGCGCATGCAGTTCCATGTTTGTTCCAGCTTCAGCTGTTGTTAAAGCAAACAAATACGTATGTATGTATTGCATTGCATTTTCGACAGCCACCCTCATTTCAAGCTTATCTAACTCCAGACCCATATAACTTAGGAATTAACTCTTTTTTTTGGATGAAAGATGAGAGTCTAAGGTTTCAAAAGCTGTATTAAATGTTTATGTAGTCCTAGAACTTAATATTCTGTTGGTCCTGGAATTCAAGTGACAATGACAAAAACCCTGGCACTGGAGTGGACACATTTTTGCACATGTTTGCCAGTGAATGAGTGAAAGGAGTAATATTCTTGCCTTTAATTCCACTTTTAACTCCTTCACTGCTATTTATTCTGAAATTGAAAAGCATAATATGGAGCCACATTCCCGAATTTCTTCGTTTTTTTTTTTTTTTTCTCGCAGGGGGTAGCTCAGATTAGACCCCTGGCAGCATTTGCCTTTTATACAGCCGCCCCACTTCCGCTGCAGATAACTCTAGAACCCCTGTCAAGACTCCCATTGTGTGGCTTCCAGTCTGTTCATTAGCATGTTGGATTGGATTGGATTTGCCTTTATTAGTCTCGCAGTGGAGAAATTTACATTTCACAGCAGCAGAGTGATGAAAGAAATGAAAGTAGAAGTGAAGTTGGGGTGCACACAGTTTCTTATCCAGTGTTCTCACCCACATAATTTGTTTACGTCCCGACAGGCAAAGAAGGACCCCCGCTTTTTGACCGGTGTGACCTTCTCCCCTGACTGTCCTACCCCTCCAGAGACCCTTGTCAAGTTGACAGTGTATGATGTGAAGGACAAGTGTCAGCAAGTGGTAAGTAAACAGTTAAGTCTGTTACGAACTATTTACACATGTATGGAAAATTGCTCGAAAGCAAAACATATCAGGCAAAGCCTACTAGAACATCGGAAATGTGAGTGTCAATCTGGTTTGTTCATTTTCACGTTTATTATGTTTGTTAAAGTCATTATAAGTGTCTTGCATGCTGGGTCCGAGAGGACAGTAATTTCATCTGTGCTGTATGTCATACATATTAGCATATTTGACAATAAAGCTGACTTTTTGACTTTGAAGACAGTCAAAGTGGGTGTGCACACTTGTGCAACCAACCATATTATCTCCAGTTCGGTCTTGTTTTGTTCTGAAAATTTCTCATTAGAATAGGGATGTGTCGACTTTTTGTATCCAGAGTATTTTAGCTTCCACTTCTTGGTTTCCGACGCGTGATGTAAGATAGCACGACACGTCCATTTTTTAATTCAAAACAAAAGCCGCGCCGCCCCACCCCCCTCATTTTCCTCACACTAAATTGAATCCGACATATTTAGTGGCTTAAAAAAGGCTGGGGCACATCACTTGGAATGTCAAGAAGAAAGGGAATCTTTCAAAAGGCCGGAACCTCATGTTCACACATTTTCAAACAGACGTTATGAGCCGGCCGGCGACCCGTTCCCGATATAAATGGAGCCGCAATCTTAATTTGCCATAAATTGAAATGAAACATTCATGAGCTTTATGGTGAATAAGGACTCCATTAGAGAACCACAGAGCGGAATGAATCACACTTAGACTTCACGGAACACTATTGGTACATTTTTGTTGCTTTGGTTGAGTAAAATAATCTGTAATTTCTGGACTATAAATCAGTGTTTTTCAACCTTTTTTGAACCAGGGCATGTTTTTTTACATTGGATTTTTTTTTGCGGCACACCATGAACCATCTCGCAGGAAAGAGGCAATCAGTGACATGTTGCTACATGGACGAATATCAAATTACGCTCCCAGTCTTGTCAGCACGGACACAGGACAATGACATAATATTGGCAGAAAATGATTAATACATGTTTGTAAAGTGTTACATTTGAAAAAGGGGAATTGGATAGTTTCTCACTGCACACCTGACGATCTTTCACGGCACAATTGTGTGCCGCGGCACAGTGGTTGAAAATCACTGCTACGGCACAACCAAAAGCCTTCATCTTCTTCAAAAGATGACCCTGCACTTTATAATCCGGTGTGCCTTAAAGGACAACCGACACCTCCGGACAAGTTGTGTCCATAATTTGTAAAATCACTTCAAATGACTTCTAATGACCGTATTTTAAAAAGATTCCACAGCATATAGCTATATTTTACGTTTTAAGACTTGCACTGAATATTCATGAAGTCTTGTTTTCGAGTTGGTGAGGATGCCGGAGTGACGTTGCTGAGGGAACGCCCCTGACCGAGAAAGCGACACACAGTGCATTTTGGGTACTTTTTCTCATCTGAAAGCACTGTGTTGATTGCGAAATTAGAAGGAAAACTAAATAAATACCGTGATGGTGAATCGTTGCGTGGCAGCCAATTGCGGTAACACGCATAAAGAAGGTGTAAGTTTACAGAAATTTCCACCGGACAAACCAGCAAATATTGGTCGTTTGTCCATACACTGTTCGTCATTTTCCACAATGCAATGTTTGCGTTGCGTTGTCTGCTACAATCCACGTGATCTCTTCTTTCCACGATGCTTTTAATGTATGTTCAATTTCTAAGCGCCTTTCAAAACTCTAAAGTACACTTTACAGTCACGGTATAATGTACGTTTACGTTTTTTAGCGTCATACATTTTGTTAGCTTCTTTTGAATCTTTCTCCTGGGGCTGAGGTTCTGTGTGTCCACTTTGTAAAATGATATGCAAATGCACGATCTTATAATGCTCGAGAAAGACGGAAGCACGAAGCAGGCTTCTCATTGGCTGCCGTGCCGAGTATACAAATTGCCAAACGAACCAAAATTCAGACATTTCCAAACAGAATGATTTTTAAATCGGAATAATTTATTCTGATTTCAAAATCTTCATTCAAATGTTTGCTTTATTAAATGAAGCAAATGTTTGATTTAGAAAAAAAAATCTTTTAATTTTTTTCTTGAAGAAGTTGTCGGCTACCCGGGCTGAGACGTTTTGTAAGTTGTACGCCCGACGGAAAAGTTGGACGCCCCGGGTGTCCGGGCAGATGCTATTTCAAACACTGATATATGTATGTGTATGTGTACTTTGCATGTATAAATGTATGTATGTATATATATGTATATGTGTTAATGTGTATATATGTATATGTGTGTGTATGTATATATGTATATGTGTGTATGTGTATATATGTATATGTGTGTATATGTATATATACACACACATATATATACAGTAAAGTCTCGTTATATCGATATTCAAGGGAGTCCGAAAAAATCTCGATATAACCGGGACTATCGATATATCCGACCCTGTTTGCATGTAATTTTCTCCGTGCGTGCATAGAAATAGTATCGATATAACCGGGACTATCGATATATCCGATATCGATATAACGAGACTTTACTGTATGTGTGTGTATATGGTTCAATCCGTCCGAATGCAATTAATTAATTCACCGTTTTGTATTGATGCGCACTCATCGAGCAGTAACCTCGTTTAACTGAAGTTAGCTTCATAACAAGAGCACAATTGTGTAGTCTTCGGTGCCGTTGAATATTCATGCGGAACAACACCCGCATGAGCTCGGTTGTTTCTCCACCTCCTTTCTGAGCTCGCTTCTTATCCGCCGCTGCCAGTCCCCACCGGAGGCTCTCCCAACATTCGGCGGCAGGCTAAATTACTATCCATGTTGTGGACGCGGGTGTTTATTTCCCACGCAGGTTGGTGTGGAACAGCCGTTGCGAATGACCATTACCGTACGTCACGAAACAAATCCCCACCCCCCCCCAAAAAAAATAGATGCCACATTTGGCATTTCCATGCAACATTTCTGTAATAACTGCCACATATGCACTCCAGAAATACATCGAACTTGTAAGACAGTGTCAAGATGATGTCGCAAGCTAACGCAGTGAATGGCTCGAAATATTGGACACCTTGGGTGGTGTGTTTCGAATGTGTGATGGTTTGATTCCGTTCAATTTCATGCGCTCCCATTAAAAAAACGCAAATTAAGTCATTCACTGCCATTCCCGAATGTATTCAGGAATTGAAAAGTATGACGTGGAGCGACATTCCCGAATTTGTTCAGTTTTTTTTTTCTTGCGGGGGGTGCCAATAGAGCGCAGGTCAGACTTCTGACAATGTTTTTCCCTTGCACGAGGGGGCAGCATTTGCTTTCCTCCTTGGGGGTGAGGAGCATGGGGGAGTGGGTTGGAAAATGCTGATGCCATTTGTTCTGGTGTGTGTGCGCGTGTGTGTGTGTGTGTGTGTGTGTGTGTGTGTGTGTGTGTGTGTGTGTGTGTGTGTGTGTGTGTGTGTGTGTGTGTGTGTGTGTGTGTGTGTGTGTGTGTGTGTGTGTGTGTGTGTGTGTGTGTGTGCGCGTATGTGTGTGTGTGTACTATGCCTCTTATTGGTTCAGTTTGTCCTGTGGAGGCAAACTTTAACTCATTCGCTGCCATTCCCGAATTTCTTTTTATTCAGGAATTAAAAGTGTGATGTGGACGTTCGGATTTTGTTTTTTCTCGCGGGGGGTTCTGATAAAGCGCTGTTCAGACCTCTGGCAGTGTTTTTCCCCCTTCCAGGAGGGGGCAGCATTTGCCTTTTGTCTATATTTTCACTTTTTTGTAGCCACAATACGTAATGCACCCGCAATAGTTTTTCACCCCTTTTTTTTTGCTTGTACATTTTGGTATCTTAAATTATTGACATTTTCATTTTTGTCTTGTCAAGACAGCAGGGTGATACCGAAAGTCAAAAGCAACCACTTCATTTGCACCGTATCTAAGATGCTTCATGTTTAACACAGAATGGAAGAAAACACTCACTTCTTTTTTTTTTTTTTTTACATTTTTTAATGCCTTACTAAGTCAACTAAATTGCAGACATGTTGAGGGTCAAAACCCCTTTCCCATGCTCTTTTTGTTGGAGCACTTTACACTCAGGATTCATCGATTGTCGTGGGCGGATCTACGCAAAGTGTCACGTCACCCTCTGCAAGACAGAAATATAAAAAACAAATGAGGAAAACATGTTCCAATTTACGAAATGAATTTAAATGTTACTTATTCTTCATGTGGGGCCCGTTACTAAATAATCCGGGTATCGCTCCGCAGCCAGGGACTTGCGGACAAGTGACTGGGTACATTTCAAACGTGACGACACTGATTACAGCATAGCTATTTGTAATAAATCAAATTACAGGTACAAATTGTGGACAGAGATAGCATCACATTACTTTTGGTTTTTCTTTTTGTTTTTTTTAATCTCAAACGAAACAAAATGAAACGCAACACAGCTACTCACCCAAATTTCTATGAAGGCCGCAGACTTGGTTTCCCTCACAGCTTTGTATCAGAGGTGCACAAAGTTCAGACCTGGGCACGGGCAGACAAACTTCACATTTCACTGCTGCACCTGAGGGACGGTAGGTTGAAAGGGGGTGGGGGATTAGTATTCAATTGCTATCTCATAGTTGTGTATATCCTGTGTGTGTGTGTGTGTGTGTGTGTGTGTGTATATATATATATATATATATATAGTACTGCTTATATATATAGTACTGCTTATCACGATACTATTTCTATGAACGCAAGGAGAAAATTTACATGCCGCAGGATAATGTTGATAATATAATATTGATAATATTGATAGTCCGGTGATATCGATATTTGTTCCGACTCGCGAGAATATCGATATAACGAGACTTTACTGTGTATATATATATATATATACACAAGATATTTTTTGTCTGCATATAAAACCTTAAAATGATAGAAAATGACACTCACCAGCGGTGACCAGCAGGGCCACGGTAAAAGCCAAGAGCAACAACTTCATGGTGTTGTTCACTAAGATACTGTATGTCCGTTGCCGACGTTGAGGATTTCTTCCTATGATGGATCATTGGATGGGAAAATTGTCCTTTTATAGCGAAGTATTATTTGGTTTATTGCGTTTACCTACTTCATCCGAATATGATTTTAATATACCGGTATTTGGTGTGACAGGACAGTTTTTGACACACTCATTATTATTAATATTATTATTTATTTAGTCAACAATACCCACTCTTGAGGACTTACACACTGCAAGCGGGAAGTCCTACTGGATCCTCCGCATTTGCCTTTTGTCCATGTGTGCGCTTTGTTCCAGCTTCAGCAGTTGTTAAAGTGCTATATAAATTGTATGTTAAATTTTTTTAGCTTTGACCATAATACATGAGTTTAATGCCCTTCTGTTTTTTTTTTTGTTTCTTTTTCCCAAGCTTTTTCTTCACACAAGTCGCTGTCGTTCAGTTGAAGTACAAAGTGATATTACTTTTGCCACTTCTGTTGCCATGCAACGTGAGAACATTTTCATGTGGGTTTCTTTTCTTTCACAAGTAGGACCGGACTCCTCACTCAAGTCATAAAAAGCCATACGGGTTTGCAGGGGGATGGTGGGGATGTGTGTTCCAGCCACTCCAAAGGCTGCTGAGAGCAAAAGCTTGATGGAAAAGCGTCTCTCTTTCTTGCATGGATGACACTCTTGAAAGAGAGAGAAAAATGGCACTCTAGAGCGCTACAAAATGAGCGACAGGGTATGAAGTATGAGGATTTGTTTTTCAAATGACAGCGCGAATACGGCGGGTTCCAAAGGAAGGTGTTGATGTGGCTGGATCTCGATCATACTTTTAAGGAAGTCGGGGGGGGGGGGGGGTCTAGCGTTGGCAATATTTTTGGGAAGGGAATTCACTGGTGGCCATTTTGAGCATTTGGACATTTTCAAGAGCAACTGAATTTTGTGGTCGATCAATATACTTTACATACAAAGAATCGATCAGATCTGATTCTGTCCTTTCAACAGGGGGAAAAAATAGATTCCGCCCTTTTACATACTTTGATAGTCAGCTGTAGAAGAGGACTCACAAGCGGCGTTCATGTCATACCTAAAACGGAACTTCAATGTATTTGACTTATGTGATGATGTTTCCACATTTGAAATTTACAGCGGTGCATATTCGCCCAGCTAATGCAGAGTCTGAAACTCATGACAAAAAGTTAGCGGACACCAGGGCAGACATCTCTGAAAAGTAGCCTGCCCCATTTTTCACAACTTGAAACACAATAAGACAACTAATCGCAAAAAAAATACATTGTTGCAAAGTATAAAGGATTTTTTTAATGAAGTACTTACCACAAATGCTTCCTTGCTTAATATGGTAATGGTTAATATGATGAGAAGGTTTCTTCAGCCGTCATCTGTACAAAAGTGAAGGTTTCGGACGTTTCGCCTCCTATCCAAGAGGCTTCGTCAGCGAACTAAAGTCTGACTGGTCGTATCGGCCCCATTTATATATCCCTAATGTCCAGACCTGGTGGCGGCGGACACAGCTATGATAGGTCCCTACTCTCAGGTTGGGGGGGCGCGGGACCCCCCCCTGTGGCCCCACTGATTGTTCCTACATTCCTGACTAACGATTGGCCTATTACACCCACTCCCCCCGGTATCACCTCATCAGCATAACGACCCTCATCAGCATTGCGAAAGTTGCCTAACCTGTTTTGCCTGAGCAGGCTATTGTATGAACGATCCAAATTGAACCTCACACCACCAGACCGGTTTAATGAAGGATTTTGTTGTTTTATAAGAATCGCCTCTTTTACCCCCCTTTCAAACCATCTATGTTCTTTCGCTAAGATTTTAACCTCATTGTCGTCAAATGAGTGGTTAATATGGTAAATATTCCTTGCTGAAGATTTTGCTCCAGTTGTTGTTTGTCGTCATGGTGCACAATGCAATGTTTGCGTTACATTGTCTACTAAAAGCCACGTGGGCTCCTCTTTCTAAGCGCCTTTCAAAACTCTCATGGACATTTTACAGTCACGGTATAGTCCGAAGCACAAAGCAGGCTTCTGATTGGCTGCCGTGCCAAGTATGCAAATTGACAAACGAACTTTCATTTAGCAATTTGTATCCTTTTTTTTCTTGAAGAAGTTGTCGGCCACCTGGGCCGAGACGTTTTTAAAGTTGTACGCCCGACGTAAAAGTTGTGCGCCCCGGGCCTCCGGACGAACGTTATTTCAAACACTGCCTAATGGCATTTAATTATTTTTGCAAATAAATTACAAAAGAAGGAATAATTGGCAAGAATACACGTTAAAAGCAACAAATGCGGTGAGTGAATTTCAATTCGAAGATTACGCGACCTTGTGCTTATTTTACCAAGCCGAGGTGTGTTTACTCGGAAAACCATTGTCCTGAAAACTGATTTAAATGCATTCACTGCCAGGCGATGTGCAAAAATGTGTCCACTCCAGTGCCAGGGTTTTTGTCATTGTCACTCAAATTGCAGGATCCATAGAATATTGAGTTTTAGGACTATCATAAACATTCAATGCCGCGTAAGAAACTTTAAACTCTCTTCTTTCATCAGAAAAAAGAGTTCATTCCTAAGTTATATGGGTCAGGAGTTATCTGAGCTTGAAATGGGGGCGGCTGTACAAAATACAAGACATACATATTGATTCATGTAGTGCTTTAACAAGAGCTGAAGCTGTAATAAAGCGCTACAATGATCAAAAGGCAAATGCTGCCCCCTCATGGAGGGGAAAACATTGCCAGAGTTCTGACCAGTGCTTTATCGGTACCCCCACACTAGAGAAAAAAACAAAACCCAGGCGTTCTATGCACACAAATTTGAGAATGACGCTCCATGTCCTGTTTTAATTCCCGAATAAATTTGGGAGTGGCATTCAATGAGTGGAAAAAAAGTCAAACATATTCTTGTTCCATTTTGTTTGAAGTAAGTAAACATGGTTCCTTTTTTATTCCTTTCTCTCTCTCTCTCTCTCTCTCTCTCTCTCTCTCTCTCTCTCTCTTCTGATCTTTCCTTCCCTCACCCTGTAAATCGGAACACGTGTGCTTCCACCATTTTTGAAGTGACACGCCGCACCGAAGGCGCACGTGGTCTGCATCTGTAAAAGCTGACATTTACGGCGAGGCTTAAAGACACAGTGCCACCTTGACACTAAATAGCAGTCTGGCGTTGTCGACTAAATAATAATCCGGGACTCGCACGCTAGCTTCAAATGAACCATGGCATCTGGAAAGTTGACATTCAAGGGGAAAGAAGTCCCGCTTTAAGATTCAATCTGGGCTTGTTCAATAAAGAAACATACATGTCTTAGATAGTCAGTCTTTGTTTCTCTGCATGGTTTTGGAAAGTCGGCGGGGGTGGGGTGGTTAGGGGGGGCAGCACTCAGCGAGTCTGCTTGATCATCCGCGGCCACTCTGGGGTTGTGGTTCCCGATTATAAACCGCTGAAGTATGGAAATAGCGGCGTCACTGAATCCTGGCCTGTCAATAAAGCCAGCAGAGGAAAGGGGTGGAGTCCTGATGTTTTTTTTGGGGTGTGGGGGCACTTGCGGCTCCGTGTTCTTGGATGAGTTTCAGTCTCCATGGCTGAACACGGGTGGAGGGGCTTGACTACTTTTTTGGCAGCAGCCTGGGCTGCGGTGATCAACTCAGAAGACACTAAAGTTTGGAGAAGAGACACAACCCTTACTTATTTAACATTTTTTTTGGTGCGCGACTTCCTCAATATGAGCATGTCAATCAAATTTGGATTTGATCAATGAAACTGGCCTAATGAGATGATTTTTGTTCCAGTTGAACAGTCAAGAGTCCAATTTTGTTGGTCTCTTTTTTTCCAGGATGAACAGACCTCCAAAATTCTTTTCCTTTTTTTTTTTGTAAAAGGCCTCATCACCATTTACTTACGCCACAATAAAACATCACAGGTTCTGTTATGAAAAGCATAAACCGTATTTTCCGGTGTATAAGGCAAACCCGAAAGCCTTCGTTTTGTTAAAAAGATGACCTTGCGCCTTATACGCTGGTGCGCCTTATATGTGAAGCAATATAATGCCGTGTGCCTTATATTTAGAAACTTTTATATATATCAGAATCAGAATCATCTTTATTGCCAAATATGTAGAACACACAAGGAATTTGTTTCCGGTAGAGCACGCTGCACTAGTATCATCATCAAAAAATTGCAAAGTGGCACTATACAGTTCCATTTGGGCTACTGTTCAAAGGGTTCAAAGAGTTAATGGCTTAGGGGAATAAACTGTTTAAATATCTGCTGGATTTGGTGCGCATGGATCGGTAGCGCCTGCCTGAGGGGAGTAGCTGGAAAAGGTGGTGGGCAGGGTGCGGAGGGTCCAGTAGGATTTTCTGCGCCCTAGTTTGGATTCTTGCAGTGTGGAAGTCCTCAAGAGTGGGTAGGGCCGTGCCAATGATTTTTTTCCACCGTCCTAACTGTCCGTTGAATTCAGATTTTGTCCGCTTTTGTGGTGGCCCTGAACCAAACGGTGATGGAAGAACACAGAATGGATTCGATGACAGCCGTGTAGTAATGTTGCAGCACCTCCTGTGGCAGGCCATGCTTCTTTAGCAGCCTCAGGAAGTACATTCTCTGTTGGGCCTTTCTCAGGATAGAGTTGGTGTTGACCTCCCACTTCATGTCCTGGGAGACTGTGATTCCCAGGAACTTGAAGGTCTCAATGGTTGACACGAGGCAGTTGGATAGTGTGAGCGGTAGCTGTGGTGATGGATGTTTCCTGAAGTCCACGATCACGATGATCTCGTCTGTCTTGAGCGTGTTCAGCTCTATATATATATGTTATATTTAGAAAACTTTTTTATTCATTGAATGTGCACCTTATATTCCAGTGGCCTTATATATGGAAAAAGTTTGAAAATACACCATTCCTTGGGGGTGCGTTTTATGTTCCGGTGCATCTTATACACTAGAAAATGATATATCGGAAAATACAAAAGTTTGATCATTTGAAATTTGTGGCCACGATCCCAGTCGGCGATGGAGAAGACGATCAAACACATGAACTCGTCAGTCAACGGCGAATTAAATGCTTGACTTTGACTTTTTTCCTTTCCTCCCGGGAAGGTTGTCCAACTTTTTGCCCTCCTTCGATTATGATATATTTTTATTTTTATGATGATATACTTTTTCACAAAGAAAGAAAAGCGCTTGAGGAAAATCCCCTTTCAGGTCAGCTTTTTTGCAGTGTTGTGCTTTCCTCCTTGGGGGTGAGGAGAATGGGGGAGTGGGTTGGAAAATGCTGATGCCATTTGTTCTGGTGTGTGTGTGGGTGTGCGTGTGTGTGTGTGTGTGTACTATGCCTCTTATTGGTTCAGTTTGTTCTGTGGAGGCAAACTTTAACTCATTCGCTGCCATTCCCGAATTTCTTTTTATTCAGGAATTGAAAAGTATGACGTGGACGTTCGGATTTTGGTTTTTCTTGCGGGGGGTTCTGATAAAGCGCTGTTCAGACCTCTGGCAGTGTTTTTCCCCCTTCCAGGAGGGGGCAGCATTTGCCTTTTGTGTATATTTTCACTTTTTTGTAGCCACGATATTTAATGCACACACAATAGTTTCCCCCCCCCCTTTTTTTTGCTTGTACATTTTGGTATCTTAAATTATTGACATTTTCATTTTTTTCTTGTCAAGACTATAGCAGCAGGGTGATACCGAAAGTCAAAAGCAACCACTTCATTTGCACCGTATCTAAGATGCTTCATGTTTAACACAGAATGGAAGAAAACACTCACTTCTTTTTTTTTTTTTTTTTACATTTTTTAATGCCTTACTAAGTCAACTAAATTGCAGACATGTTGAGGGTCAAAACCCCTTTCCCATGCTCTTTTTGTTGGAGCACGTTGCACTCAGGATTCATCGATTGTCGTGGGCGGATTTACGCAAAGTGTCACGTCACCCGCTGCAAGACAGAAATATAAAAAACAAATGAGGAAAACATGTTCCAATTTACGAAATGAATTTAAATGTTATTTATTCTTCATGTGCGGCCCGTTACTAAATAATCCGGGCATCGCTCCGCAGCCAGGGACTTGCGGACAAGTGACTGGGTACATTTCAAACGTGACGACACTGATTACAGCATAGCTATTTGTAATAAATCAAATTACAGGTACAAAATGTGGACAGAGATAGCATCACATTACTTTTGGTTTTTCTTTTCTTTTTTTTTTCTCAACTCAATGTCAATCTCAAACGAAACAAAATGAAACGCAACACAGCTACTCACCCGCATTTTTATGAAGGCCGCAGACTTGGTCTCCCTCACAGCTTTGTATCAGAGGTGCACAAAGTTCAGACCTGGGCACGGGCAGACAAACTTGACATTCCACTGCTGCACCTGAGGGATGGTACGTTGAAAGGGGGTGGGGGATTAGTTTTCAATTGCTATCTCATAATTGTGTATATCCTGTGTGTGTGTGTGTGTGTGTGTGTGTGTGTGTATATATATATATGTATATATATATATATATATATATATATATACACAGTAAAGTCTCGTTATATCGATAGTACTGCTTATTACGATACTATTTCTATGAACGCAAGGAGAAAATTTACATGCCGCAGGATCGGATATATCGATAGTCCGGTTATATCGATATTTTTCCGACTCCCGAGAATATCGATATAATGATATATATATATATATATATATATATATATATATATATATATATATATATATATATATATATATATATATATATATATATATATATATATATATATATATACACACACAAGATATTTTTTGTCTGCATATAAAAACTTAAAATGATAGAAAATGACACTCACCAGCGGTGAAGAGCAGGGCCACGGTGAAAGCCAAGAGCAACAACTTCATGGTGTTGTTCACTAAGATACTGTATGTCCGTTGCCGACGTTGGGGATTTCTTCCTATGATGGATCACTGGATGGGAAAATTGTCCTTTTATAGCGAAGTATTATTTGGTTTATTGCGTTTACCTACTTCATCCGAATATGATTTTAATATACCGGTTTTTGGTGTAACAGGACACTCATTATTATTAATATTATTATTTATTTAGTCATTTTTAAAAACTTTTTTTCAAAGCGTAATTGGCTAGGGTCAAACAATTGAGAAGACAATACAGAGAAGTTGAGGCATGATTTAAAATGAAATAATGACAACAATACCCACTCTTGAGGACTTGCACACTGCAAGAATCGAAACGAGGGCACGGGAAGTCCTACTGGATCCTCCGCATCCTGCCCACCACCTTTTCCAGCTATTCCCCTCAGGCAGTCGCTCCTGATCTATGCGCACCAAAATCGGCAGACATTCAAACAGCTTCTTACCCTAAGCCATTAACTCTCTAAAGAACAGTAATATACCATCTGTACCTTTGTTCGTAACTTGAATGTACGTAAGTGCAGTGTCTGCATACCATCCTCCATCCTCTTCACAAAATCACAAAGATTCACTTGCCTTCCAAATAATTATTTAGGTGTACACTTGAAAAGCTGAAGATGGTACTGCGTTGTGTGCTTTTGACCGTCGCCTATTCGGGGGAAAAATAATAATTCTTAGCGTATTTTCCACATTCTGAGTATAAGGCCTATGATTGATGACTAGCCTATTTTAAAACTGCTTTCATAGATAGGACGCCACCTTAAAAGGTGCTTTTACTCCCGCTGCTGCTGTCACAAAGCGCTTTACGACCAATACTACTTCCAAGTAAGGATAATATTGTCTGTATAGATATCGTATATAAGGCGCATTGAGATAATTGAATGTTTTAGGTTGACCTTGTGGGAAATATGGTAATTTAGTGGTTGCGTGTGATGAAAATGTGACATAATTTACCAATTTTAAGTCATCACAATTTTTTTCCCCAATGTGACCGCCATATAAAATATATTCTTGGGTGACATTCCATACATCCTGAATCAAGGAGGCCCTTTGGATTATTTCGGACTTGTTCTGAAGAACAGGTTTTGTCATCCCCCTCTTTGTGAATATGTACCCATCATCAAATATTTGGGGCATTTACACTTGAAAAGTTGAAAATGGCACCACGTTGTGTGCTCTGGGTGGAGTTTTGTCGTGTTGAAAGAGGATCTTGGCACAGTTGCCTTTTTACTGATTAATTTTTTGTTTGCACATGCTAAACCCTCATTTGTTCAAAATTAATCAATGTTCCCAAACAGACAACAAAGCGCACCTGTTTAACTTATTCACTGCCAGACGATGTGCAAAAATGTCTCCATTCCAGTGCAAGGGTTTTTCTCATTTTCACTTAAATTGCAAGGCCCACCGAATATTAAGTTTCAGGACGACATAAAAATTCAATGCAACGTAAGAAGCATGAGACTCTCTTCTTTCAACAGAAAAAAAAGACTTAATTCCTCAATGATATGGGTCCTAAATGATATGGGTCTGGAGTTACATACATACATACATACATACATACCTACATACATACATACATACATACATACATACATACATACATACATACATACATACATACATACATACATGCATGCATGCATGCATGCATACATACATACTGGTTTATGTAGCGCTTGAACAACTGCTAAAGCTGGAAAAAAGCGCTAACATGGGAAAAAAGGGAAAAGCTGCCCCTTGTGGAAAAGAAAAAAAAACATTGCCAGAGTCCATGGGCAGCGCTTTATCGGTACCCAAGCATGAAAAAACAAAACCTGAACACATTCGGGAATGGCGCTCTACGTCATATTTTCAATTCCCGAATAAATTCAAGAATGTCAGTGAATGAGTTAAAATTGATTATTTGCACAGACAAAAAAAGTTACAGTTACAGCTACAGCTTCGTGTTTGCTTTCAACATTTAGCTTGTAGTAGACGTACAAATTCCACCATGACGTCCCTGATCCACTGCTGATATGGATGCTTTGATCCTCTCCTCTTTCAACTAAACTGCTTCATGTCATCACAAAGAGGATACAGCAAGTCCTGAAGAATGAATGACTGTGTCTTTGTGTTGTCATATTTGTTATTTTTTCAAATTTTGTTTCCCAAGATTGCGGCGCGTGAACACGCAGCGGCTCCCCTCTCCCGGGACATGTTTGTTTGTTAAAGTAATTATAAGTGCCTTGCATCCTGGGTCCGAGAGGACAGTAATTTCATCTGTGCTGTGTGTCATGCATATTAGCATATTTGACAATAAAGCTGACTTTGACTTTGAAGTTTTGAACTTAAAATGTTAATAAAACTGAGCTGTAACATATGACATTACAGTGCCAAGTGGAAACACGGTCTTGTTTTGTGTGACCAACTTCAAAGCTACTGGATTGAAAATCACGCACCTGACCTGGCACCTTTCAAAACTCTCAAGGAAGCTTTACAATCACAGGATAATATGCCATTATATGTACTTTTCGGCAACAAACATTTTTTCGTTTCTTTACTTTTTTTGCCCGCTATTTCCCGACAAATGTGTCAGAACGTTTATTGCCATTGAGCCTCATGAAAAACTTCCAATTTTGATCAAGCTAATGATTCAAACTTATGTGCTATGCCCTTTTCACAAATATGTACTTTCCCTTCTACCCAAATCATATTTAATGAGATTGACACTTCAAAAGTTGAAGGTTGTGTGTTCATGGTGGAGTTGGGTGCCAGATGAGTCAAGATCTTCGACTACTTTGTCCAATAACTTTCTTTTTTTTATAATGATAAGTACACATTTGCTAAGAGGGCAGAGGATCATTTGTTTGTGTGTGTGTGTGTGTGTGTGTGTGTGTGTGTGTGTGTGTGTGTGTGTGTGTGTGTGCGTGCGTGTGTGTGTGTGTGTGTGTGCGTGCGTGTGTGTGTGTGTGTGTGTGTGTGTGTGTGTGTGCGTGTGTGTGTGTGTGTGTGTGTGTGTGTCACAAAAACCTGTGATATCGCCCCCTCATGGTTGAAACTAAAGGTTGCAGGTACGACTACATCTGTCCAAGTCTTCTGAAAAAAACACGAATGCCACATTTTCTTTTATCTTTTGATCTGTCTCAATAATGTAACGAATTTAAAATGAAAATTGGGGGTTTCTTGTTAATTTTTAGATGAGGTTAAAAATAGATTAATGAGATCAATGAACTGATTCACTGCCATTCTTGAACGTATTCGGGAATTATAAATATGATGCGGAGTGCCATTCTTGAATTTATTCGCGTTTTGGTTTTTCTTGCGGGGAGATACAGGGCTTGTCAGACCTCTAGCAATGTGTTTCCCCTTCCACAAGGGGGCAGCATTTGCCTTTTGTACAGCTGCCCCCATTTAAAGCTCATATAACTCCAGACCCATATAATATATATTTTTTCTAATGAAAGAAGAGAGTCTAAGGTTTCTAATGCTGTATTGAATGTTTGTGTAGTCCTAAAACTCAATATTCTGTGGGTCCTGAAATTTTTGTGAAAATGACAAAAACCCTGGCACTGGAGTGGACACATTTTGTTGCACATCGTCTGGCAGTGAATAAGTTACAGATACAATTAATTGATTGCATTATTTGATGGCCTAACAGGACTACTTTCAACATGAAAAATATTTTTTTTCAATCTACAGAATGCAAGAAAAAACAATCCATTTTATTTGATACATTTTTCAACATTTTTAATATTTTCCAACGAAACTACGGACAACATAGCTGGAACCACCAACCGCCTTCAATCCCTTGATGCTTTGATAAAAGGATGTTTGTGGCGCTCAATGCTGGAGCGCATCAAGTTGGGGGGTTGATCTTTGTCTCCTTCACTGGCCACGCACAATACTGTCCTTCGTGGACTGCAACACATAGAAAGCAGATTGTGCGGCCATGTCAGAATTATTTTGTTATTTAGTGAATCCCCACTTATTTTGAGGGCATTTAACACACATCGATCATGTTAGACAATCCGCACTGTGTCTCCACGCCGGTAACAAGAATGAAACCCACATATGTGGCTAGTGGTTGGCAAATGACAATGAAACAATGTCCAGCTACTCACTTGTGTAGTCATGGCAGACCTGGCCCTGTTTACATGTTCTGATGATAGGGTAACATGGTCCCGACGTCATTTTAATACAGGCGGAGCATTCCAGAGAATCACCTGAGGGTTGCATTTGGGAGCATTGGATGAATTGAACTTTTTTTTTCAAAGCACAGAAACAAGTGACTCTTCGAACTGATTTTGAAACAATCAGACTGCATTCTCATGGTCTGGTAGTTGTTACTCATATGGAAGCTGTTGTGGGTGGGGAAAAGTGTTCCTGTTGAATTTTCATTGATCACAGTTTTCTTTCTTGTAGAATTGTCAATATTCTCTTGTGTTATGTAGCATTCTTTTAGATTAGATTAAATGATCCTTTATTTTTCTCACAGTGGAGAAATTGACATTTCACAGCAGCAAAAACAAAATACAAGAGCTGCTGTAAAGGCAGCCACTCTAGCGGCACCATCTTGAAGTAAAAAAGAAACAAAAAACAAAATAACAGATATGACACAGACAGTCTTCAATCTTTTGGACTTTCTGCACCCTCTTTGTTGCATGAAGCAGTTCTCGATGAAAGAGGAGTGGATTGCAATACGGTTCCAACCCTTTTCTGATCATATGATGACTTGTGTTCAATCTTTCGACGCTGTCTGAAATGTAAACACTCACCAGCTGTGACCAGAACGGCGATGCCGAAAGCCAAGATCAACCACTTCATTGTGTTCACCGCAGGAGCCTGTCGTCAATGGTCGCTTGGGTCCAATGTGTTCTTTTATACATTAGATGCTCTTGTTTGCTTGTTGTCTTTGACAGACTTGCCCCTTCTCCAAATATGTATCTATACAATTTGACAGACACCCACCCTGACTCGAAGCATTCGTCGGCCCCCAGTCATGCAAAAGCAGTTAAGATGTGAATTTTTAACGTCAAGAAACCTCACGTGAAAACCCATTTTGTGTGCTTCCAACAAGGGCGTAACTAGTCCTTGTTGGTAAATGCCCTCATTTATTTGTGCAGAGTATTGTGATCGGCGGTACAATACGATGACGGTTGTGCGGTTGACGCAGATAGTCGTTGCACCATTTTTCAAACGACCGGTCGCGGTTGCTGTAGTACAACTTGAGTTGTGCAAAGCCTCTGAGGTCTTTAAAGTGTCTGGTGTTGTGGAATATTGATACATAAGCGTTGTTGTATGTATGGAGAGAACTGGAGCTTCCATGATCATTGCGGTTATTCTGTTTGGGGGGGGGGGGGCAAGCAACAACTGTGCTGCCTTCCATTATACATGTACAAATATGCAATGAGGTAAATATTGTATCCCTGTAAAACTAATTTTTTTGTGTGTGAACCAAACATGTTTTATATTTCATCCCCATATGCATGCTCTTTGAACGTAAATGTAAGATCTGTTTTTCCATTTTTTGTTTGACACTTAGCTGCTTCAAAGCCTGTGGGTGTAAGCAATAGGACCTCGTTTTATGGGACTTAAGTGCATGCACATCTTTACAGAGACTGGGAAAGTAAACTCTAAAATATGGAGGGAGTTCGTAACAGGATGCAAGTGTAGGAGCTATGCTGTCCTTCTTACAATTACGAGTCAAGAGGCGAGCAGCAGTATTCTGGACCAGCTGGAGACGCTTCATGGAAGACTTGTCGACTTCAAAGTCAAATGCATTACAGTAATCAAGATGGGATGTGACGAAGGCATGAATTATTGCCTGAAGGTGGTCATGAGAAAGGAGAGGTTTTGCCCTGGCAGGCTGCCGAATATGAAAAAAGGCTGACAGGACGGCGGAAAAAATAATTGGCACCGCCCTACCCACTCTGGAGGACATGCACACTGCAAGAATCCAAACAATTTGCGCGGAAAATTTGAATGGACCCTCCGCACTCGGCCCACCACCTTTCCCAGCTACTCCCCTCAGGCAGGTGCTACCGATCCATGCGCACCAAATCCAGCAAACATTTAAACAGCTTCTTCCCCCAAGCCATTAACTCTTTAAACAGTAACCCAAATGGAACTGTGTAGTGCCTCTTTGCAATTTATTGGATTGGATTTGCCTTTATTAGTCTCGCAGTGGAGAAATTATCCTGATGATACTAGTGCAGCGTGTTCGACTGGAAACAAATTCCTTGTGTGTTTTACATACTTGCCAATAAAGATGATTCTGATTCTGATTTAACATCGGCAGCAATTTGTCAGTCAACTTTGAATTCACTGTCCAGGTTAAGACTGTTGACGTTAGATCAGGTCACAGGGGGTTGGGATATACAAGGTCACTGGGACCAAATACCATCGCTTCAGTCTTCACTTCATTCAAATTCAAGAAATTTTGTACCATCCAGGTTTTGATTTCATCCAGGAAGGATATACGTGGCCTCTTTTTTTGCTCAGTGAGACATATATTTGACATAGATCTGACATTCATCTGCATAGCGGTGTAAGGAAATGCCATGTTTTCTTAAAATGGAACACTTTGGGAGCACATACAGTGAGAATAGCAAAGGCCCCAGAATTGAGCCCTGTGGAACTCATCATCAGATCCAAAAATGCTTTTCTTGGCTTTCCATGTGTTCTGAAGATACCTTAGCCATCGGCCCAACAGGATTTCTTGTGCGGGGTGTGCATAGCCAGCACCAAAATCCGATTAATTTTATCCTTCTAGTTCTTCTTTTTCCTTTCCTCTTCATTTAATAACTTTTCTGCTGTGAATTGTGAATTTATTATTAAATGATAAGGACTATTTTTCACATTTGAAAGACAGTTAATAAATTGGGTTGTAGTGTTCTTACTGTTGATTTTTGCTCTGATCAGCCTTTCGCATCACTTCCGAAACGGCTCTTTTTCTCTCATCTCCATCCGGATATTTTTGAGCAAAGGCTGTGTGTTTGTTCTGGAAATGTCTTGCGACATTTGACTTTTTGTTGTTTGCTTACTTGTCGTTACATATTAAGCATACCGCGAAACCCGTCTCGTCAGCAATGAAGGCGAACTAATCTGCCCACTTATCATTAAACGTTCCGTTTTCTTCAGACACTTTTCTTTTCTTAGATTTATCCATAGTTGGCCTACCTGGGGGCTGAAAAATTCAAGAAATCGTGCGCAATTTGGCGGTTGTGACCGGATATACGTCCAATGTCGATGGTTGTGACGGAAATCATGAGCGACAAAAAAATTGAATACGTTTTATTTTGTATTATTTATAATCACCATAATCTTCAAATTTAGAATTACATTTTAAAAATGAACGAACTAAAATAATATAATAATATAAATAAAATAATATAATAATAACATTAAATTAAATACTCATTATTTATTTTCTAAAGCCGCAGGGAGCCGCAGCAGGGGGGTGAAAGAGCCACATGCGGCTCCGGAGCCGCGGGTAGCAGACGTCTGATCTAGCACTTTAATAAGAACTGAAGCCGGAACAAAGTGCTAACATGGAAAAAGCGAAATGCTGCCCCCTTGTGGAAGGGAATAACATTGCCAGAGGCCATGGCCAGCGCTTTATCGGCACCAAAAGAAGAAAAAACAAAACCTGAAGAAATTAGTGATTAGTGATTGAGTTAATACATCTTTTCACATAATTTGGCAAAAGACAATGAAACACTGTACAGCTGCTCACTTGGTGAGTCTTTGCAGACTTCGCCCGGTTCACACTCGACTGTTTGTTGCCAACAAAATGGCCAATACGATAAACAGACAGTGCATTCCACAACTGCACCTGTGGGGGAGAGGTAGAGTTGAGAGTGTTTGAGAAATTGTCATGCTTTTCCAAGTACAGTAAAGTCTCGTTATATCGATATCGGATATATCGATAGTCCCGGTTATATCGATACTATTTCTATGCACGCACGGAGAAAATTACATGCAAACAGGGTCGGATATATCGATAGTCCCGGTTATATCGATATTTTTTCGGACTCCCTTGAATATCGATATAACGAGACTTTACTGTATCTCGAACCTCACCAGTGTTTTCAAAACCTTCTCCTTCACCCTAACAAAAGACTCTTCTACCACAACGAGGACAAGTATGGAATAATTCAACGGATTTTGAAACAATCAGACTGTGTCTAGAATGTAATCTAGACTGAGGGGGTCGCCACAGTGAATCAGTGTCCTTCATCTAACCCTGTTTTGTGCATCTTCTTCTCTCACACCAGCTACCTTCATGTCCTCTTTGACCACATCCATAAACCTCCTCTTCAGTCTTCCTCTCGGTCTCCTGCCTGGCAGTTTAAGGCTCAGCATCCTTCTCCCGATATAGTCACTCTGGACATATCCAAACCATCTCAGTCTGGCCTCACTGAGTTTCTCTCCAATGGCTCTAAGTTGTTCCTCATTCCTGATCCCATCTAACCTGGTCGCTCCCAAAGAAAACCCCAGCATCTTCATCATTGCTACCTCCAGCTCTGCTTCCTGTCTTTTCTACAATGGCAATGTCTCCAGTCCAAACATTAAGGCTGGTCTCATCACAGTTTTTGACATCTTTCCCTTTCATCTTGCTCTGGACTATTAATCCCAAGTACTTAAAATCCTCCACCTTCTTTATCTCTACTCCGTCTAACATCACTCTTGTACTTGGGTGGCACTGATAACTGAAATCAAGAGTGCTTGATTTAGAAGGCACCAACTGATTGTCGGATGTTGTCCAGAATTTTCTGGTTGACAGCAAAAATTATTGTTCCATCAATCACATTAAGATGTCCTGGTCCTGAAGGAGCAAAGCAGCCCCAGACCATCACACGACCACCATACTTCACTGTTGGCATCGTGTTATTTTCATCAAATATGTGTATTTGTTCGGCCAGTTTTTTTGGCAATCCAGTTTTTTTTTTTAACTCTTGAGAAACGTCAAAATGTCTTTTGGCTGAAGCTCTTTTTGGACAGCAGCGGTTTTCACCTGGGAGCTCTCCTATGGAGGCCATTTTTGGGCCAGTTCCTTTCTTGTGGTAAAGTCATGATTACTGATGTGAAATGAGGCCAGAGCACTAGGGAAATCTTGCCTCTTGTTCCCGAAAGAAATTTCAAGATACGAAAGTGAAAAATACAGCATGGTCTGATACTCACAGCTCAGAGTTTACTGAAAGCAACATAGTTTACTTGACGCAACATCGAACGCAATAGTGCTTTGCCATTGACTATAATATTACCCAGCAATCTTCTCGTCATCCCATTGGCTAAGAAGGACCTCGACGTAATTTGTCCATTTGTGTCGATAAATAGCGATGTGTCTACGAAGAGCCCTCGTCAACCGCCCATCCTGCCATGAGGCGTTCCGATAGTTTTACGTAAATGTGAATCACCCAAAAAAGTGTGCACACGACAGGCGGTGGTTCACTCTGCTAATGTTTGCTTCGGGACATTTTCGAAGGATTGTGAAGAGTGCACAAAAGCTTACATCCTCAGATCATGTTATGCATGATATACTTGTATGTGTATGAAAATTAATTTGTTAATCACACAGAATGCAAGAAAAAAATCCATAAACATTTTTTAAATTTTTTTATGCTTTCCAACTAAACTACAGAGAAGATAGGTTGATGCTTTTTATGAAAGGATGTTGTCAGTGTTCCATTCTGGATCACTTCAAGTCGGGGCTTTGTCCGATGTTACATTCACGGCCACGCGCAATACTGCCCATGTTTGGCTGCAAGAAAGAGAGACAACAAAATTAGTCAGCCCTCAGTGTGAAAATTACACGCAAGAATTAAAACCCACATATGGCTTTTGGTTTCTTGGTGGTCCGCAACAGATGATGAAACAATGTACAGCTACTCACCTGGTACGATATCATGGCAGACTTGGCCCGGTTTACATATTGAGTTGAAGGGAAGACATGGTCCCTTAAACATATGAATACAGGCCTTGCATTGCAAAGCTTCACCTGATGGGTAGAGTTGAGGGTGGTTTAGAAATTGAAGTTAGTTTTCTCCTCTCGGCTTCCTCCCCCACCCCCACACACCATTTGTACGAGTACAGGTCATTTCTGGCAAAAATATGACATCTTGTATAAAATTGCAGTTTCATTCCCATTAAATTGCAGTTTGCCGTAGTTTGTGAATGTATTTCTTGCGAAACCAAGACTGATTGAAAGGAAAATGACACTCACCAGCTGTAACCAGCGCGACAACGCAAAAAGCCAAGATCAACCACTTCATTGTCGTGTTCACCACGTTAGCTTGCCGTCGACTTGTCAATTCGTGATTCTCAAACTCGATAATCACTTTAGTCAATTGTGTTCTTTTATACAGTGCCGTGAAAAAATATTTACCCCCTTCTGATGACTGTCTTCTTGGAATATTTATTACACACACACACACACACACACACACACACACACACACACACACACACACACGCACACGAGTTACAGTTCATCAAAGCAATTTTAATATCAGACAGAGACAACACAAGGAAATACAAAATGTGGTTTTCAAATCGCCATTCAATTTATTAAGGCACATAAACAAGGGTGTTCTAACATGAACATTATCTTAGTTGGATTCAAATATTGACTCCAACTCGGCCACTTCAAAGCCTTAATTTGGTTTGGATTTTTATTTCTCCCTTGCAAATATATTTTGGATCATTGTCCCGCTATGTGATCCAAGAGCGCTTGAATTTTAGTTCTCCCTCCGAATTTCTGGTCGACAGCAGAATTCATTGTCCTGTCAATCAGAGTAAGTTGTTCCGGTCCTGAAGGAGCAAAGCAGCCCCAGACCATCATGCTGACAACGCCTTGGTTCACTGGTGGCATCGTGTCGTTTTTACCAAATGCGTGCCATTTTTAGGCCAGACCCTAACATCGTCCATAAAGTTCCATTTTTTTTGACAGTCCACAAAATGTTTCTGCAAAACCCCCGAGGATCATCAAAATGTCTTCTAGCAAGTGTGAGGTGATATTTTGTTTTCTTTTTGGGCAGCAGCGGATTTCACCTGGGAGCTTTCCCACGGCCATTTTTGGGCCATTGCCAGTTTTAAATGAAATTATACAAGATCACCGACATACTGAAAAATCAGCCAACTGTTGGGCCATTTGTGAGTAATATCACACAATTCCCCTGTCCCATTGAGTCATCGTTCCAAATCCTGTATCTCACCGACTCCATCCATACATTATCTGATCTGATTATTTTAACAAAGGTTGTGGTCTTCCTGGAGCCAATCCCGGTTAACTTTTGGGCAGGAAGTGGCATACAACCATTGGCTGGATGGCAGGCCATCTCAGGACACGCATAAACGAAATTGCGCTCACTATCGATGGACGATTTTGAGTGATCTCTTCAATGACCTATCGTGCATGTTTTTGGAATCTTGATGTGGAACCGTGGAGAACATGCAAACTCTTCAGAGTAAAGGTACGGCCGAAATACTATTGAAAAGTTCATCTATATTTAGAAGTCAATCCATTTGGGCCAAGTCACCAAACATCTCCTTTGAGATGAACATGCAGCACGTTGTGATCTCAGCACGACTCTCCCGTTCAATGAGCCGTTTGATAATCACATTTTATTTTGTTGATGTATGTTTAATTATTTATTTATTTTGCTTGTCTTTTCGCATTCGCAGAGCAAAAATAATAAGGCTCTAAGTCTCATTACTGCACACCAACAGCGCTGGTGTGTCCAGCCGCCAGCCGTGTCGAAAAGCGCAGTCGGCCTCCCGAGTCTCTTTTTCTCGCGTGGGCGTCGCAACCTTGGCAACCATAAGATTGCTAAATACAGCCGTCGTGCAAAAAAAAAAAAAAAAAAAAAGCTGATGGCAAGACGTGTGCTGCTTTGCAACTTGTTTACGTTGTCAAGGTGCTCTGACATGAGAGCCACTTTCTGATCTCGGCTTTCGGTGGACCAGCTGCGCAATCCGAGGAAGCATTTGAGGGTTTTAAAAAAACACTGTGAAAATTGGATTTCTCCCCTGATTGAGTATCGGTACAGTTTTTGAGACTCAACGTAGATCTTTGGTCCAGTTTGCCGGTTATTACATCTGTATTATGTCGTTAATACAATGAACCCCAAAATGGTTGATTTTCTGCGTTTTTAATGAACTTTTTGTGTTCTTGACAAATTAAAGGACAACCGACACCATTTTTTTGTTTCCTAACTGACATCAGAAAAACCTTTTATAGCATCTAAAATACCCAAAACACGCAGTCTGATATTTTTAGTTAAATGCAAAACACCAATAAAAATGACTTAAAGTGTCCAAAATCTGCCACAAACCACTCGAAACTGGTTATTTTCAGAAAGTCCCGACCCAGTTTGTGACGTCACGCCAAGTCATTATGCCTTGCTCAAGAAACAAAACAGTGGCTCACGGAGTTCAGATTCGGAGAAGATGCTTTCTTGTTACTCATCCATTTATGAATATGATTCAAATAGTTCTGAAGAGGAAAGTATAAATGTTTGCAATCGATTAAAGGAGTCCTCCCATATCAATTCGAGCCGTCAATGACAGCATGTAGTGTCCCAGAAAATGCAAAAGATGGTGCCTAAGCTCCGTTGGAAATGGTCTGATTTGTCTGCTGGGAATTTGTTTCAGCGAATATCAAATAGTAGTCTTGGTACAACACATAACAATTCACCGCATTATTTATGTGTTTTCCTTCTAATTTCGCCATCAACACGGATCAACACAAAGTTTTCAGACCAAACAAAGTACCCAAAAATGCATTGTGTGTCGCTTTCACAGTCAGGGGCGTTCCAAATGTGACGTCACGTAGGGGATCGTCAACTCGAAAACAAGACTTCCTGAATATTCAGCACGAGTCTTAAAACATAAAATATAACTATATGTGGAATCTTTGTAAAATACGCTCAGTAGTAGTCATTTGAAGTGATTTTACAAATTATGGACACAACTTGTCCGGAGGTGTTGGTTGTCCTTTAAATTAGTGCTTTTGCTGCTATTTGGTTGTTAGTTTCAAGTCGATAATTGTGTCATCTGGAATGATGGATGGTCTTTGAAGGCACTTCATCCGGAGTCAAACTGGTGATTGATTTGACCGAATCTACTTTTGAAGACTGCCGGTATCCATCCGTCCATTCATCTTACCCCAGCCACTTCTTCTGAGGCATTCCCAAGCCAACTGGGTCACATAGCCTCGCTAGCGTCTCCTGGGTCGTCCCGGGAGGCTCTTTTCGGTGGAACTTTACTAAGGAGGTGTGCAGGAGGCATTTCTAATCAGATGCCCGAGCCACTTCATCTGGCTTCTATCACTTGACAAAATGACTTTGCATTACAGAGCGTGACCGGGTGATTACTTCTGGCAAATTTTATTGACCAAACCATCTTGCCGTCATTTTGTAACACAAACCACCCAAAGTATAAAGTCCCAAAAAGTCCGACTGGAGACATTTCGCTGTAGCTAGCACAAAGTTGTTTTTCATTCCCATTTAGTGCGCTCGGGGCTTCAACCTGCGCATGAATGCGGTCATCCAAAGTGCATTTCCAGCACCTCGCCAGGCAAAGACGAGTTGTTCTCTCTTTCTCGTACATACTTTGGCATCAATCGCCGGCTGTTGGGGTTGTTAACCAGCCCTGGGCAGCACCATTGATCTCTGTAATTGTCTCCCACTCTTCAAACGCAGCCAGGAGTTGGTTTGATCTGAGATGTTTACTTTTGCGGGCTCCTGTGGACTTGCTTTTTGAAGAAGAAAGCTATCAAGCACTTCAGGCATGAGCGAGCATATTATCGTACCATTACTACGTATGTGTGTGTGTGTGTGTGTGCGTGTGTGTGTGTGTGTGAGATACAGGCCGGGAGTGTCGAGGCGGTTAAGGGGGATCTGCCGGCAGCACCTTGCAGTTAGTTACATAAGGACAGGGAATTGCTTCCCGGATCCTCCCTTTCATATGTGGCCATAGAACAGTGACAGACTGCTTCCAAAATGACAGAAATGGGCAGTTTCAAGCGCCACTTGTTGTCGGATGGATGGACGGTGATTGGGGTGTGTTAAATAAGTTGTCAAACCCAAACTCTTAAATGTTCACAATTTTTTTTGGACTTCTTCTTTTCCTTTCGGCTTTTCCCTTGAGGGGTCGCCACAGCGAATCACTGTACTCCATCTAGCTTTGTTTTGTGCATACTCTTCTCTCATTTTCAATTTCAAAGCAACAAAAGATAACGTCAAACAAAACACTGATCCAGTGCTGGTTCACAGATTTGGGGAACCCCAGTAATAACCATAATAGAGAGGCGAACGCTTTAAATGCTTCCCTTCCAAAGCAGTTAAAAGCGGCTGTTGATATGGTTGCTTGTTCGGGAGATGACATGATGCCAGGGTAGAAAAAAATAATTGTGCCCAGTAGACTGGCCACACCCATTCACTGTTTTCTTTTTCTTTCTTTTTTTTTAACTGCCAACGACAAAGGCCAAGCTAGACGCTTGGAGGCCCCGATGCGTCTCTTGTGTACCTACAGTATAAGATGCAAAAGCACATAACATGTATATAGGCTCTTTGAAAAAAAAATCACAAGTTCCCCTTTTTCATTTACGAATAAATTATTGGTTTTCTGCCATGGCCCCTGTTCACTGACCTCAGTGTACAAAACCAAATGCCTCTTATTTTGCTAGCAAAATCACTGTTGGTACTAGTCATGCAGTGCTGTACAAATATTTGAGGATGTTTGAGAGGTTCTGGTAGCATTCAAAAAACAAATTCAGATGTGTTTGAATTAGATATTTTAGTCTAAATAACCTGGATGGATGCCTCTTTTTTGTTGTTTGTTTGCTTGATTTTTGCACTGGTGCCGTTCGTACTTATCATATGTCTGAGGACCTGAATTTTCTGAAGCAGATAGGCAGGACTGTTAGAGAGCAATATGAATTTAAAAAGTTGTTTTAATTTGTAAAAGAAAAAGTCCAAATTAGATCATGTAAGGAATCAACAAAAATATCAGAAATAATGTCCCAAAAAAAGAAGATTGCAAACAGCAAACGAATATTGGTCATAAAAATGGCTTCTTTTCTCTTCAAGCAAGATAAAATAAGCCATTTTTGTTTTGCTTCTTTCAAAATGGCGCCTCAAGATTGGCTACCCTTATACTTTCTTTCTTTCATAACTTTGCTACTGTAAGTTGGGAATTTCTTCATTGTGACATAAATGTTTTTCTATAGCTTATTAATATTGATATTTGGGCTCCCGGCAACAGGGACAGAAGCAGCAAATACAATGTACAAACAAAGATAAAAAAAGGAAACTAAATTCAAGCACCGATGTATTTGATATTTCAGTTATAGCAACTTGACAGACATCTAGTGGGAGAGGGAAGTCAAAGCAATCTGACTCTTATCTTTGATCAATAATTGGCATCTAAATATAACACCGATCATGATATTATTGAAAGAAGACTTTAGAATCTATATTGCCAAGATTTCCATGAAGTTATTTAATAAATTGATTATTATTTTCGGAAATACAGCGATACCTTGGCTTACGAACTTAATTGGTTCTTAGACAGAGTGTGTAAGGCGAAAAGTGTGTATCCCAAAAAACATTTCCCATAGGAAACCATTAAAATGAGAATAACCAGTTCCCAGGTCCACATTGTGGGATGAATAAAGGTGTTGTGTTCTGATTCTCATAGAACACAATTTTCTACTTTCTAATTTTCCAAGCCTTAAAACTACACAAAATATACATTATGTTATGTATAATAAATAAACCTTTGTGATGATCATTGATGGCTTCATGGAATGGAGTGGTCGGTTTCATCAGCATTAATCACTTTATGAGGAACATAGCCTTCTTCTTTCACCATCTTGAGGAATGATCCCTTGTAGGTGCTTTCTCTGCGATCATTTTACCTTGTTCCTCAGCAGTTGTGTTCTGTTTAGCTAGGTTGATAGCTTTTTGCATCAAGTGTACAGATGGCTTGTGCGGGTTATTTGTGGAGCCTGATTGATGGGATATTTTAGCCCCCCCCCACCTCACTGCTGCATTCTTGACCGATCTCGTGGCTTTAACCGAAGACGGCATTTTGTTTTTGGGAGAACGGCCACACTCTCTCTCTATCTGTAACCCTCACCCCCTCACTGGTGCGTTCTTGACCAATCACGTGACTTTAACCGAAGACTGGGGGCGGGGAACAGAGGACAAAAATGTCACAATTTTCTTGTTCGGAGAATGGCCTTGTATGCGAACGACACATCACTCATTGTGGCAGCTCCTTGTGTATCCTGAAAAATAGTTCGTATGCCAAGGTAAAATTTTATAAATGTAACGTTCGTAAACCGAAAAGATCGTAAGCCAAGGGGTTTGTAAACCGAGGTATCACTGTAAAGGGTTTGGTGAATGTGCAAATGAAATTTTTGGGTAGGGTACCTCTCACAATATTAAGATAAATACAGTGAGACCTCAACTTACGAACTTAATTGGTTCCCAGACAGAGTGTGTAAGGCGAAAAGTGTGTATCTCCAAAAAAAATTCCCATAGGGAACCATTAAAATGGGAATAATCCGTTCCCGGGTTTCCATAAAATTTACTTTTCAACTAAATAAGCCTTAAAACTACACACAACATACCTTATTCTATGTATAATAAATGTGCTATTGTATTGTAATTAAAGAAATACACTGCATTGTATCATAAAGTCACTTTATTTACATTTGTAATGGTCATTTATGGCTTGATGGAATGGCGTTGGAGGTCGAAGGTCAAAGGGAATTGCTGTTTGGAAAGAGAGGCACATTACATGAGGATTGTAATTAAAGAAATAAACTGCGCTGTAAAATAAAGTTTTATTTACCTTTTTAATGGTCGTTGATGGCTTATGGAAGGAGAGTCACCTTCCATAAGGACTGTTGGTAACTTAACCTCTGGTGCTGTTCGGTCGTGTGCTTCCGCCGAAGATCACTCCGCCAGCCGTGGTGGGTGTGTATTATGAAAATAGTGCTTATTATAAGGTTTAATTTTCATAAATTTGACGTTTGTAAGACGAAAAGTTTGTAAGATAAGGTGCTTGTAAATTGACGTCTCACTGTAAATGAAGCTGTATTGTATTCCCTTTCATGTGGAACCGCCTAGTGGCAGCATAGCGCTAACACAGCCACTATTGTTGCTTCTCTGTGCTATGTAGTAGGGTGCACTACATATGTGAAAACAGTTTTGAAATATGACATTCATTTAAATTTCTCTGCCTTACACTGCAGAAAATACGGGAAGTTTGTCAAAATAATTTTATGGAAATGTCCGTTTGTTTCTCTGAAGTTTCACAAAAATTACATTTTTTTAAACTACAGTGAGACCTCAGCTTACGAACACCTTATCTTGCGAATTTTTTGTCTGACGAACGGCAAATTTATGAAAATTAAACCTTGAAATACGCACTACTTTTCACGATACACACCCACCACGGCTGGCGGAGTGATCCTCGGATCTTTGGCGGAAGCACACGACCGAACAGCGCTCAAGCTGATCCAGCTTTCCTCACCCCCTCTCTCTGAATTCATACGTCGATCGCCTCCGATGAGCTTTTTGCAGATAATTTTACTATAAGGGACCGAAAAAAACACCACAGGTTCGTGTTCAGCCGAGGAGAAGGAGATCATTGAGAAACACGAACGAGGGGTGCGTTTGTGGCGTCACATCTGCACAACGCGGCTGTCATGTGAATGACAGCCGACTATCTGAATGAGCAGGGACAAACACTTGCCAACGTTTCTGTGTGAACGCACCCCCTGGCAAGATGTGATAGAAGTGATTGTAATTGGCTAAAGGGTGGAGTCATGTGTCATGGTGAGCCAATCAGAGCTGGTGTTTTCACACACACCGGAACAACGTGTCATTAGTCACACTTTCATGTGACTAATGACACCGAAATTGTAACGTGCGAGTTGACAGCTTTGGCGGGGCCGCCGCTTGCGACACTTCAATTTCATTTCATTTCAACGAGTCTCTGTCACCTCACCAGTGACATGATTACGACGAAAGTGCCTCGCTGTGTCTTGTGCTGGCAAGTCCAACAGTTTGCTTTGCACGAGGTGATTGTTAGACGCGATCTCGTAAGTTTGTTGCTTTCCGGTTTCCAATCGCGGGTGTGCCATTTTATTCGCCCCGCCCGCCTTCTTTTGTCGCGTCTTATTCCGCGTCCGTGGAATCATCGGACTCGCGCCTTTTGTTGTCATAAAATCTCTGCCAGCACCGACGGGACTCGAAGTGAATGCAGATGACATCGAGGAGCTTTTTACTGACCATAATGAGGTCATCAACACAGAGAATTTGATTTGCCTTCAAGAGGACAGCAGAAGCAGGCCATTCAGGAGTTCATGATGAATGATAATTTGATGCCTCAGTTTCGTAAGACCTTACAAGTCAGAAAGCAACAGGTGTCAATTAAGAGCCATCAATGACCATCACAAATGTAAAAAAAGTGACTTTATTATGCAGTGTAGTGTATTTCTTTCATTACAATATTATAGCACATGTATTATACATAGAATAAGGTATGTTGTGAGTAGTTTTAAGGCTTAGTTAATTGAAAAGTATATTTTATGGAAACCCGGGAACAGATTATTCCCATTTTAATGGTTTCCTATGGGATTTTTTTTGTGATACACAGGGAACCAATTAAGTTCGTAAGCTGAGGTCTCACTGTACCATGTTTTGTACGCTTACCCAAAATAATGTGTATCGCTCCTTACTCGCTCAAAATTGTCTTTGGGGGTTTTTATAAACATAAGCGTTCGGCTCTTTGAAACTTGTACATCCTCTGTGTTGTGTATCTGTCAAATGTACCCCCCACCCCCATCCCCCACGCCAGAAAATGCGTTGTGTTCCTCAAAGAGTAAACCGTCTCTGATGTCTATCTGATTCTGAGAGAAGAAACCGCTTGCGTATCAAAGGGTTCGAGTCGACTTGGAAACAACCGTGGTACTTGATCAAAGCCAATTTGACGCTCAAATAAATAGTGAGGGATTGGACGGCGTCTCTATTGTCTTTGGCCCTCGCTGCCAAGTCATGTATGCAGACGAAGAACAAACTGTGCCTCGATTTTTATCACCTCCTCTGTACTGGCTTTTCACATAAAAGTTTATGGGGCGAAAAGTGTGTTTGGAGAGGTATCAGGCGTCTCTATCCGTTATTCAGGCCTGTCCCCCCCCCCCCACGACAGGGAGTTAGCTTTTCTGTTTAGTCTCTTCAACGAACATCCATAATCGTCTCAAACTAGCCTGCTCGCGTAAGCGTCTCAAATATGCTGCGTAATCTTGCAATTGGCCGGATGTCAAGTCAATGCTGCCAATTACGAAAAGAGGAGGCAGCAAAGGAGTTGTGAGTAAATGAGCGGGTTTGCGAGGTACTGATTTCATTGCGTTACTTAGTTTAATTAGCTTGTCTTTAATGTTTACCACAAATAAAAAAAACATGTTTTTTCTTGGGGCTCTGCTTATTTAAACACATGTGGAGCGGGCCTGATTGTCTTTGATATTTATGGGTTAGGTTAATCAATGACCACATTATTGGTAAAATTTCAGAACATCGGTGCGACTGACCATATTGGGTGCATGCTAATTTTAGGCTAAATGTAGCGTTGTTATGGTAATATAAATTGATTAGCTCCTACAATAATAATAATAATAATAACAATAATAATAATCTCATCTCATCTCATTTTCCGTACCGCTTATTCCTCATTAGGGTCGCGGGGGTTGCTGGAGCCCATCTCAGCTGTCTTCGGGCACGAGGCGGGGGACACCCTGAATTGGTTGCCAGCCAATCGCGGGGCACACAAAGACATACAACAGTCACTCTCACACTCACACCTAGGGACAATTTGGAGTGGTCAATCTGCCTGCCATGCATGTTTTTGGAGTGTGGGAGGAAACCGGAGGACCCGGAGAAAACCCACGCGGATCCGGGGAGAACGTGCAAACTCCACACAGGGAGGCCGGACCGGGACGCGATCCGGCAACCTCTGCACTGTGAAACCGGTGTGCTAACCACTCGGCTACCGGGCCGCCCCTTGGTCTATTCAATGTGTTTGAATTGAAATCGTATGTCTGGTGAACAAACATGCGAAGCAGTTATGTCAACACCTGGTGTTGGTGGAATTAAGTAAACCAATCAGTCCCAATACAGTTTGAGTGTGCTTTTTGGAGGTGCAGTTTATTTATTTATTTATTTATTTGTTGACTTATCTTTCTACACGGCTGTCATCGAATCCATCCTGTGTTCTTCCATCACCGTTTGGTTCGGGGCCGCCACAAAAATGGACAAAATCCGACTTCAACGGACAGTTAGGACGCGAACCGGCGACCTCTGCACTGTGAAGCCGGTGTGCTAACCACTCGACTACCGGGCCGCCCATAATAACTGACTTTAAATGACTTCGTTCACTCAACCCGGTCTGTCTGTTTGTCTGTCTGTCTGTCTGCCTGTCTGTCTGCCTGCCTGTCTGTCTGTCTGTCCGCCCGTCTGTCTGTCTGTCCGCCCGCCCGTCTGTCTGTCTAGTTATTGAGCTATCTATCTATCTAGCTATCCAGCTAGCTAGCTATCAAACTATCTATATAGATATCTAGCTAGCGAGCTATCTATCTAGCTATCAAGAAAGCAAGCTATCAAGCTAGATAGCTATCTATTTAGCTATCTATCTATCTAGCTATCGAGCTAGCAAGCTATCTAGGTATCAAGCTAGCTATCGACCTCCCTATCTAGCTAACTAGCTCTCTGTCTAGCTATCTAGCTCTCTATCTAGCTATCTATCTAACTAACTGTCCCGCTATTTAACTATCCACCCATATTTCTCTCCCGAGTACCACTATCATTATTTTTCTTTTTCTCCCTGCACTGGAGGGCAAGCACAGACAAGCTGAAGAATGCCTGCACAGGCAAGCGGGTGGGAACGTCTCGCCATCTCACATCTTGTCCGGTTTTCTCCAAAGGAGACAGAGATAGATATTGAATTCGCGCATCTGCCGTTCAGTGTTGAGTAGATCGTACGCACCTCGCAAGTAATTTCCCGTCTGAGGAGGAATCTATCAAGTAATTTCCTTGGTGGTATACCCAAAACAGATTTGAGTGAGTATTTACGGATTGCGTGTAATTTTCTGTAAAAAAAACAAAAAAAAAAAAACAGCGTACGCGAGGGTGGGGAGCTGAGCGAGGGTGGGGAGCTGAGCGGCGCACGGGTGGGGAGCTGAGCGGCGCACGGGTGTATCGCTCTCTCCGTGTCCAACTGTTGTCGCGAGCGGACGTGCTGCGTTTTGCTCTAGCATTTAATATAGGTGTACGAAGAGTTTTAGGCCCTAATCATGCCTCCAAAGAAGGTAAGTGCTGCTTAAAGTGACAAAAGAAAAGTAGTGCGTACAACTATTGCATTTAAGAAAGAAATAATCACAAAATATGAAGGAGGTGTGCGAGTGTCTGATCTGGCAAGGGAATACAGCATGGCGAAATCTACGATCAGTACGATATTAAAGAATAAGGAGGCTGTGAAATCTAGTGATGTTGCTGTGGGAGTGAGAGCAAGTGTCTGGATAGATATTTTAAGAGAAAAGAACATCCTGTAGCCGAGTCATCCGAAGCTGTCACGTTCCGAGCGAGAGTGACGGCAGCTGACTTGTCGGAACTTAGTGGAATGTTTGGGATCCCAAAACAGACACGTACTAACCAAGCAGGATGTTTATTCACAAATAAAAGACAACACAGCGATTAAGAAGGCAGGGGGTGATCTGACCCGCTTACTACGCCAAAAAGCAAATGGCACACGAGGGTGCAAAATGACACAATCCCGGAAGATGAACTAAATTTACGGGACGCAGGGAAAATACCTCGGACCGGATACACTCGCGCATCGAAGGAAAAGTCCAGGTACGGTGGCAATTGAGACAATCATCCGGCCATATGAATCGATTAGCTCCTACAATAATAATAATAATAACAATAATAATAATCTCATCTCATCTCATTTTCCATACCGCTTATTCCTCATTAGGGTCGCGGGGGTTGCTGGAGCCCATCTCAGCTGTCTTCGGGCACGAGGCGGGGGACACCCTGAATTGGTTGCCAGCCAATCGCAGGGCACACAAAGACATACAACAGTCACTCTCACACTCACACCTAGGGACAATTTTTGGAGTGGTCAATCTGCCTGCCATGCATGTTTTTTGAGTGTGGGAGGAAACCGGAGGACCCGGAGAAAACCCATGCGGGTCCGGCCTCCCTCCACACCGGGAGGCTGGACCGGCACGCGAACCAGCGACCTCTGCACCGTGAAGCCGGTGTGCTAACCACTTGGCTATATATATATATATAGATAGATATAGCTTTATATACGAGATAGGACCGCCCCCACTCCGGACTCAGATGCGTCAACCTCGACCGCGAACGCGATCCGGGTCAGGGTGACGTAAGACTGGGGTGTTGGAAAAGGCTTGCCGGAGGCGGTTAAACGCCCCCTCTGCGTCGGGTGTCCACCTGAATGGGACTTTGGTGGAAGTGAGGTTAATGAGGGGGAGTGCCTTCTGACTATAACCGCGGATAAAGCGGCAGTAGAAATTGGCAAACCCCAAAAATTGTTGAAGCTGTTTGCGCGTCTTCGGGGTTGGCCACTCTACCACCGCTTTGGTTTTGGCGGGATCGGCCCGGAGCTGCCCCTGCTCCACGACGAACCCCAGAAAAGACAGAGAGCGGACATGGAACTCGCACTTCTCTGCCTTCACGTAGAGTCGGTTTTGCAGGAGCCGCGCCAGGACCCGTCGGACGTGCTGCCGGTGTTCTTCTGGAGATTTGGAATGATGATGAGGATGAGGATGTCATCTAAGTAAACAAACACAAAAACGTTGATAAAGTCCCTGAGCACATCGTTAATGAGGTTTTGTAATACGGCGGGAGCGTTGGTGAGTCCGAACGACATCACCAAATATTCAAAATGCCCCAAGGGCGTTTTCCACTCGTCCCCCTCTCTGATGCGAACCAAGTGATAAGCACTTCGTAGATCTAATTTCGTAAAAATGGTCGCCGATTGAAGAGGCGCGAAGGCTGAATCCATGAGAGGGAGATGGTATTTGTTGCGAATGGTGATGTCGTTCAGAACCCGATAATCGACACACGGACGCAGTGATCTGTCTTTCTTTTCAATAAAGAAGAACCCTGCGCCGAGCGGGGAACGCGAGGGTCAAATAAGTCCCGCCGCAAGGGAAGAGTCTCTGTATGTGCTCAGGGCTTCTTGTTCCGGGTGTGAGATATGGTAGAGTCTGGAGTCCGGTAGCGGAGCCCCTGACTGCAGTTCAATGGCGCAGTCATACGGTCGGTGGGGTGGCAGGGATTGCGCGTTGTCCTTGCTGAACGCCTCCCGCAGTTCATGGTAACAATATGGCACGCCCTCGAGACAAATCTCTTCGGGCGGGCCACCGCGGGAGGTAGCCGACCGTAGGCAATTGGCATAGCAGTAGGGGCCCCAACCCTGTATGGTGGGACTCTCCCAAGAGATAGCCGCGGTTGCCTTCTGGCCGGGGACTTGCGGGTGCTGGAGGTCTTGGGCGGGGGTCCTTGGTGCGGCGACCCCCGGGGTTGGCTCGATCGCCCCCGCTCCCCACCTGCAGCGGCTTGGGGAAATCCTCCTGGCGTCATGCCCGCTCCAAGAAGCAGCGGAGGAAGAGACAGGAGGGGAGGGGCACGCTCCTGGCGTCGACGAGGATGTGACAGGATCCCCTTTGGGCCCCGGATCCTCGGATTATCCCACGAGAGCTTTTGCACCATGATAATCTGATTGTTTTTCACATGCTGCTTTGACCTACTGAGGTTATGAAAAGCATTTTTTTAACGGATTAATCCCAAACTGACGTCATTTTTCTTTTCTATTTTACTCGACGAACGTTTTCTCACCATGAAAATGCATTTTTGTTCGAGACAGCAACATGCCACCGGTGGTTTTAAGTGAAATTTAATCAGTTTAATTCACTCTTGGAATTTGTATCGCTTGGTGGCCTCTGAGGGCCAAAAATCACAAGTCATTAATTCACTGAAAGAATGAAATCCACGTTTGAGAATGAAAAAAAAAAAAAACAACGGCAAACTCGCCATGGGGGTTCTTCAGACTTTGATATTAACTCATTCACTGGCTCACAATGTGGAAAAAATGTGTCCACTTCAGTGCCAGGGTTTTTGTCATTGTCACTCAAATTCCTGGACCCACAGAATATTGAGTTTTAGGACGACATAAACATTGAATGCAGCGTAAGAAACCTTAGACTCTCTTCCTCGTCAAAAAGAGTTAATTCCTAAATTATTTGGGTCTGGAGTTATGTGAGCTTGAAATGAGGACAGCTGCCCAAAATACAATGCAATACATACATATTTGCTTATGAAGCGCTTTATCAACAGCTGAAGCTGGAACAAAGTGCTAAGATGGAAAAAAGAGAAATGCTGCCCCCTTGTGGAAGGGCAAAAAAAACATTGTCAGAGTTCTGACCAGCGCTTTATCGGCACCCAAGCAAGAAAAAACAAAACCCGAACTAATTCAGGAATAGCACTCTACGTCATATTTTCAATTCCCGAATAAATTCGTGAATGGAAGTGAATGAGTTAAGTTATATAGGACTGGAGTTACCTGAGCCTGAAATGGGGGCGGATGTACAAAAGGCAAATTATGCCCCCTCGTGGGAGGGATAAATATTCCCAGAGGTCTGACCCGCGCTTTATCGGCACCCCCCGCCTGCAAGAAGAAACCAAAACCCGAACAAATTCAGGAATGCTTTTCACTCCCCGAATAAATTTGGGAACGGCAATGAATGACATAATTTATTAATTATTTTCTTGTATTTATTATTTTTTTGTTTCTCAACTTGCTGTATTATTGACTATCTGACCTCCTGTTGCCAAGGAAACCTGGCTGTGGCCTTGTCATTAATAGTAGCGGCAATAAACCGTCACCGATTTCACAATGACCAAGGCAATTGACGAGTGACTTTAAATGACTTCATTCACACGGAGGCACCTCGACTGATTAGTTTTATTCCCCCTCACTTGCTCGTAGTCTATCAAGTTCTGTCTCTCAAGCCCACTTTGCCTATTGAAATAAAATAGTATTGTGTAAGCACTTGCACTAATAACATAGTTCAATAGAATTGTTTCTTGTGTGCCGCGATATTTTGTTTGATGTGCCTTCACTCCCCCCCAAAAAAGTTTCTGAATCATAATTGACGTGCATACTATTGACCACTCTTGCCAAATTAAGCCTTGAAGCATGTTTAGCATTGACGTTACGGCTTTGTTGTAGCTGTTTACGCTGCCATTTGAAAAATGCGGGGTTATTAAAATATTGATCCACATCTTAATCTCCACCCCTTAATAACCTTCCACTATTGTTGTTCCTGTTCCTGTTTCTGTGCCTCGTCGTCCACTTCAAAATGTATCTTGCGTGTGCTAATTTGCACTTGTATCGCACTCAGATGCCAGATAAGAGTTATCGTGAAATTATTAGAGCGTAGGGAGGAAAACAAAAGCTCACGATTTAACACGCGATAAACGCACTAATCGTTGGAAAATATTGTAGTTTCCCCGTGGTCCTCCCCCAACCCCTCGTACAATCCCAGGAGGCATTCATTGTTTTTTCATTGATGTCACGTTCAATGCACAATCTTTAATCTTTTAGCGCCTCAAATTCGATTCAATGATGGAGTGCATTGCAAAATGTCGCACATGAAAGATTGTGTGGAATCACTATGAAAACACACCCAGATACTGATAAAGTTGAAACAAATGTTATTGCAGATGACATGTTGGCTTTTGATGTGAAAAACTGAGCCAGGTGACAAAAAAAAAACAACTCTAGCGATCCTGTTCCTGCTCACCAGAAAAAATCCCAAAATTCTGAATCAATGTTATGACAGATAAAAATGTGTGATGACCTTTGTTGGTTCGGTTTACTGAGGGTGTTGCATTGGAATGAGTTGTGGATTTATTAGATCAATTGACGTGAAGCATCTCCCAGGCTATGATAGTAGGAAATATGGTCCCTTGTTTGTGGCATCGTGGGCTCTGGAGGTTATGGGGGCATCGATTTGAGGTGTGGTGTCGACTAATCTTGATGGTAATGTGACAGTAAGGGAGGTCAGGAACAAATTACTTGAAGATATCCATCCATCTATTTTCTGATTTGCTTTATGCTCAGAAGGGTACCCGGAGAAAACCCGCGTGGCACGGGGAGAACATGCAAATTCCACATAGGAAGGCCGGAGTTGGGATCAAATCCATGACCTTTGGATCAGTTCTGGCTTTTGGATCAGTTCTGGCCTTTGGATCAGTTCCTTGTGCCTGCTTGGGTTTTCTCCTGGTACTTCTATTTCCTTTGACTATGAAGGTCTGCGCTCTGCCAAGTGCCTCTGCAGTTTCCAATGCATTCCTGCATTTTTAGTGTGTAGCTTTCCATGAAATCATTATCTGTCAGACGGTGTGCAAAAATGTGTCCACTCCAGTGCCAGGGTTTTCGTCATTGTCACTCAAATTCCAAGGCCCACAGAATATTGAGTTTAGGACTACATAAACATTCAATACAGTGTTAGAAACATTAGACTCTCTTCTTTAATGAGAAAAAAAGAGTTAATTCCTAAATTATATGGGTCTGGAGTTATATGAGCTTGAAATGGGGGCGCATACCCAAAATACAATACAATTCCACAACAGCTGAAGCTTGAACAACACGCTAACATGTACCAAAGGCAAATGCTGCCCCCTTGTGGAAGGGAAAAACATTGCCAGTGGGCCGACCAGCGCTTTATCAGCACCCCCACAAGAAAAACCAAAACCCGAACAAATTTGGGAATGGCGCTCAACGTCACACTTTTCAATTCCCAAATGCATTTGGGAATGGCAGCGAATGAGTTAGTTTGGTGTATTTTGGAATTTGGAGGACTGGATTCGCACATCAAAGAGTACTTGAGTACCTCATTGTCAGGACCGAAAAGCAGACATAAATTCCCACACTGGAAGATTTTATCTGAAATCGCCTCGGCACGAGGCTCGTCAGCGACTTGGATGTGGTTTGAAAAGTTCAGTTGTGCTGAGCAGCGGGGAGCAACTGTATTTAAACATCTTCTTGTGTTTGCCTGTGTACCTGCTCTGAGTGATAAGGGCCTCTGTGCCTCAAGCTTTTGTTCCAACGGAATTACTCGCTAATCCAACCTGCCGGTACAGACAGTTTCAAGGCGAGCTTGATGTCACTCATTTTTGGGGTGTTTTTGTGTCTTGTCTCTCGCTGTTCTTGTTCTTTTTTTAGAATCGGTGTGGCTTTTCGGGAAAGGTGTCGGTCGGGGTTGCTCAACAATGCTAACAAAAGTAATTGCTAAGGCTTTCGGATTTCTATTAGCTAACTAAGTGATGTGGTGTTCGTCCTCTTTGGAAAGAGATGACCATCTTCACTGGAGTGGGGGGTGGTGAAGATGACTTGCGCGTGAGTTTGATTAAAGTGAAGGAGAGTTGCACAATGTCGTCTGCTTCACTCTCTCGTCCCAGCCCATCAGAATTCAGTGGCAAGACGACTGGGGATGGGTCGGGATGCAGTGGATGACCACAGTGTTCTCCGTGTCTCACTGTGCCCTACTTGCGCTCCACAACGCTTTGCTGGGCCCACCTTCATGCCTGTTGAACTGGTTTCCTCCACGCAATCTGCTGGGTCCAGGCTTTACATCCGTAGGTAGAGAAGCCCTACAATAACCTACTGTCTATGTGGCATGCTCACTTAGACAGGGAGATGTGGTGGCTGGGACGCCTAACCCCATCACAGATCAAACAGACCTGCCCACTGCCATTCAAACAGACCTGCCCACTGCAATAATCTGGACCTTGTGTAGTTGTTCGCATGCAAGTCGTAAATGTAAACAGCAATTTGGGTCACACGCAAATACTGTAGATCAGCATGGAGGCACTAAAATAGGAGAGCTGGGAACTGCTGCTAAAATCCCGGCTTTGTGGTCGGCGCCCCTCCATTGTGTGACACTCCTGAGTGTCAATGTTACACGCGCACGCCATGCAGGCGTAGCGGGGCAATGCTTTTCCTGTGAGTCACGAGCCCTCCACTCTCTCTCTCTCTCTCTCTCTCTCTCTCTCTCTCTCTCTCTCTCTCTCTCTCTCTCTCTCTCTCTCTCTCTCTCTCTCTCTCTCTCACTCACTCTCTCTCTCTCCCTCTCGCCTCCCTTCCTTCCTGGCTGTTTTCGTCTTCCTCTTCTGTGTGTTCTTCATCACTCCCTCTCTCTCCGTCCCACCGTTGCTCGTCCGTCCCTTGCTAGCTCTCGTCAAGCGTCTTTGGGCTCAGTCATCGCTGAGGCGTCTGCGTTTTGCCTGTTGCTGCCACCGCCAAAACGTTGTGGACTTACTCTCGCTGGGAACGATAGCACGGCGTGCCGATCCAGGAGCTTATTTTTTATTGTTGTTGTTATTGTTGTTGTAAAAGAAGAAACGGGAAGCGGGGGGTGTCTTTGCTTCAGTCTGTCTTTCTTGTGAGCTCACCTTTCCTTCTGTGATCTTCTGGCTTGGTGGCTGCAGCTCGGCTTTGTGCCATATCACTGTAAGTCGTTTTTCCTCGGTTGGACCTTTTAGTTGTTTTGATTGTGTGTGCAGTTTAATGGAGTAAATTAATATTTTTACATGCACCCCTTGACCTCTCTGTATGGACTCTTCTCTACACTTCCACTCTGATGTGCCAACTTCAAGTCTGGATTTGACAAGGGTGAAAAGGTTTCTTCGGCCGTTATCTGTACTTCTTTGAAGGTGTCGGACATTTCGCTTATCCAAGAAACTTCATCAGCAAACTAAAGTCTTACTGGTAGTTTAGGCCCTATATATATATATATATATATATATATATATATATATATATATATATATATATATATATATATATATATGATGGGGTGAGCAGAGGACTACCCCCTGCCGATTCAAATTGAACCTCACCCCACCATATCGGTTTAAAGAAGGATTTAGCTGTTTTATGAACATCGCTTCTTTTACTCCCCTTTCAAACCATCTATGTTCTTTCGCTAAGATTTTAACCTCATTGTCGTCAAATGAGTGGTTGCTAGCTTTTAGGTGCTTATGTACTGCCGATTGAGGCCCACTCGTATTATCCTTGCGATGTTGGTAAAGTCTTTTTTTGAGAATTTGTTTAGTCTCCCGAATGTACTGCTCTTTACAATTTTCATTTTTACAATGTATTGAATAAACTACATTCCTTTGTTTTTCATTTGGCAGCCTATCTTTTGGATGCACTAATTTTTGCCTTAGTGTTTATCGGTTTGAAATAAGTTGGAATTTTCTGTTGCCAAAGGACTCTTTGTAGTTTTTCAGAAACTCCTGAAATGTAAGGTAATGCTACTCCTCTCCTTTTTGTATCTTCAGAATTTTTGGTTTCATTCCCTATTCTTTCTTTCTGACATTTGTTAAATGACCACTGAGGGTACCCACAGTTAGTGAGTGCTCTCCTGATATGTTTTGACACAGGTCATTTTTGAGCTTTGAGCCAAATTAAAATCAAGATAAATAAATTATCATATAAATAAATATCATATATATATATATATATATATATATATATATATATATATATATATATATATATATATATATATATATATATATATGCATTTGTTTGTGGGCGGCCCGGTAGTCGAGTGGTTAGCACACCGGCTTCACAGTGCAAAGGTTGCCGGTTCACGTCCCGGTCCGGCCTCCCTGTGTGGAGTTTGCATGTTCTCCCCGGACCCGCGTGGGTTTTCCAGTTTCCTCCCACACTCCAAAAACATGCATGGCAGGCAGATTGACCACTCCAAATTGTCCCTAGGTGTGAGTGTGAGAGTGACTGTTGTATGTCTTTGTGTGCCCTGCGATTGGCTGGCAACCAATTCAGGGTGTCCCCCGCCTCGTGCCCGAAGACAGCTAAGATAGGCTCCAGCAACCCCCGTGACCCTAATGAGGAATAAGCGGTACGGAAAATGAGATGAGATGAGATATTTGTTTGTCATAAATGCAACGCTGGCGCAAATGGCTGCCGCTGCTCACCCGCACAAAAAAAAGTTCTAATCCCGTGACTGTAAAGTGTGTCCTTGAGAGTTTTTAAAGGCCCTTAGAAATTAAATGTATTATTATTATTATCATTTCCACCGAGTAAGATACCAAAAACCATCTCAATCATGGTTTTAGCTGTTTCGGCTGTTTGACAGATAGCAACTATGTTTAGCAGTTTATCAATACTGCCATTTAAAAATTACTGTCAAAGTAAACATCAAACAAAAAAATAATGATGTGTGTTTTACATACCCGTATACTGTAGCTTTGCTTTAAGTTATTCAAACCCTGTGACGTATAAATACTTTATGTTGTCGCCTGCCCATGGTGTATTTGTCAGTCTGTTTCTGTGTATGTCATAGTGTGCAGAAGGGTCTGACGCAGCCTTTGGCTTAGGATCAAGCTTTTCTGCATTGTAAATAAATTGCGTCATTTTGTGTTACATACACAGACATACACAAAAGCATGAATTGCTGGGTGAAGGCCGCACGCATGCATTCAGATTAAATTGCAGGGTGGAAGAGACACTCGTGCACTCAAACAGTGCACTTCGACATGCAAACATACTGTGCATGCGCACTCACTCACTGAACTCATTCTTTCAGGGCTATTCCTAGTTCGTACACGGTTCGATACTAGAATTTCTACCTAAAATGCATGCCTTAATAAAAATGTCTTATTTTCCTCTGAAAATTGAAATATGATGGAATTTAGCACATTTCGAAAACGGATTGCTAAAGAACAGAAAAAAACTTTCAGCTAGCTGAAAGAATAGTCTCATCTTTTTTTCGTAGGCTTCTTGTTCATGTCCGAATAGAACATACTAAGCGGTGGACCTTGTAAATCAGTTTGATTCCACGAATTGCTCAGATTGTCAGGTTTGCTCTTGGGAGATTGAATAAATTGTTGCAAAAATGCCGTCGATGGCCTAACGAATGGCATTTAGTCAGTGGTGTTACAGCGCTTTAAGAAAGGGATATACAAACAGGTAGACGATATATCAATACTCAAGGTGTGAATTATTTATCCTCCCCAAAAAACGGCTACCATGACAGCAGCTAAGCGAGTCACATTTCGGGGTTGCGAAAATATTTGCCAAAAGACAAAAAAAATCTAATCAGGATGCATCAGAAATGTACAGTAAAGTCTCGTTATATCGATATTCAAGGGAGTCCAAAAAATAGCGATATAACCGGGACTATCGATATATCCGACCCTGTTTGCATGTAATTTTCTCCGTGTGTGCATAGAAATAGTATCGATATAACCGGGACTATCGATATATCCGATATCGATATAACGAGACTTTACTGTACTTGTATTATTACTTGATTTGTTTTATAGCACAACGATTTGTTTTATAGTACAAAGTCTTCTGAAATGCTAATTTTCTTGTCTAGAAAATCGATGTACATAGAGGCATCAGTCTCCACACACAATTCTTAGTTAACTTATTCACTGAATTTCATAAATTTATTCAGGAATTGAAAATATGACGTACAGTGCCATTCCCGAATTTGTTCGGGAATGGCACTGGTTTTTTCTTCTTTGGGTGCCGATAAAGCACTGGCCATGGCCTCTGGCAATGTTTTCCCTTCCATAAGGGGCAACATTTCCCTTTTTTTTCATGTTGGCGCATTGTTCCAGTTTCCGCTGTTGTTAAAGCGCTATATAACCAATATGCATGTGTTGCATTGTATTTTGGACAACCACCCTCATTGCAAGCTCATATAACTCCAGACCCATATAATTTTAGAATTAACTCTTTTTTTCTATGGAACAAATGAGTATAAGGTTTCTTGCGCTGCATTGAATGTTTATGTTTGAGTGTTTGAATATTCTGCGGGTCCTCGAGTGGACACATTTTTGCACGTCTGACAGTGAATGGGTATACATAAAAAATATCCAATGGTAATACATTGACACGTAACTGTTATCCAGTCTTTTTCTGTCTTCTCCACCGCCACACAAGTTCGCTGTCCAAACACACATTAAAAGAGTACACATGCATTTTCCCCACATCTATAACGACTTAATGAGGACAAGCCAGCTCGGCCTTGTTTGCGGTGAAGGAAGCAGCGCTTTATTAGTGCAGACAACCTTGCTGACACTTCCTGATATGAATGTGCTCATAATACATAAATAAGAATCACATGCTGCCTCTGATGTTTCAAATCATGCGCAAGAGTGCTTGTCCTCCAAAAGCCAGATGAGGTGGACTGCGATGATGGACATTTGTGTGTATAGTGTGTGGAATCAATACATTTCCAGTTTGAGCAATGTATTCTGCCAAAACAGATGGGTTGTCCTTCAAAAGGAAATAAGTCTTATTTACACCGCATATCTAAAATTGTCATTTGTTTTATATTTCGCGCCAAAATTACCATGACCACTGACAAAAGGTTCTATTTTTATTTTTAGGAGGAATAGTTAGCAAGGTTGCTATTTAGCTAACTGAACAAGAGGCAATCAAAGTCCCCCATCGCGCCAAGGGCGGACATGTACAAGTGTTGGTCAAGGAAGGAAAACATGTTCAAGGTCGCAAATGTTTGAATGTTTTTTCTTATCAGAAAGGAATTTTTATTGACAAAAGATCATGTTCAAAATTGGGTGCGAAAAGGACATAATACAAACGTCTGAAGAATGTTTGAACATTAGTAACCTCGACTAGCATCTGATGAGAACGCAAGCAACACTTGCTCCATTCACAAACATTTAGAAACGTTCATTCCTCATTGGAATTGTGGCTCTAGCTGACTTGTTAACCTCATTTGTTCTTGAGCTCCATGATAAATGTTTAGTTGGCTGATAGTCAGTTAGGTAAATAGTTATTTGAGTTGTCTTATGGAATAGCTACATGGCCAAATTGCTGTTTTGTTAATTAGCGAGTTATATGGTGAGCTAGTTGGCACAGTTGCTCGGGAGCTGTGTTTGGGTTTTGTTGCAGTTTGTTACCAAACTAGATTTAGTTGGTTGGTTGGTTTGATGTTTGATATTGCGCTAGCTAGTTGTTGACTAAGTGGCTAGTTGTTATTTTAAAAATTGCATCAAAAACTAGGCTCACTGGCGTGTTTTTGTTGTTTGTTAGTTTATTTTGTTAGGCGCTAAGCGGCTTGTTTGTTAGCTTGATGGATAACTGGCGTGTTGGTCAGTTAGATGTAGTTACGTAAATCGGAATCAGAATCATCTTTATTGCCAAGTATGTAGAACACACAGGGAATTGGTTTCCGGTCGAACACGCTGCACTAGTATCATCGGCAAAAAATTGCAAGGAGGCACTATACAGTTCCATTTGGGCTACTGTTCAAAGAGTTAATGGATTGGGGGAAGAAGCTGTTTAAATGTCTGCTGGATTTGGTGCACATTGATCGGTAGCGCCTGCCTGAGGGGAGTAGCTGGAAAAGGTGGTGGGCAGGGTGCGCAGGGTCCAGTATGATTTTCCGCTCCCTAGTTTGGATTCTTGCAGTGTGCAACTCCTCGAGAGTGGGTAGGGCCGTGCCAATGATTTTTTCCGCCGTCCTAATTGTCCATTGAAGTCGGATTTTGTCCGTTTTTGTGGTGGCCCCGAACCAAATGGTGATGGAAGAACACAGGATGGATTCGATGACAGCCTTGTAGAAATGTTGCAGCACCTCCTGTGGCATGCCATGCTTCTTTAGCAGCCTCAGGAAGTACATTCTCTGTTGGGCCTTTTTCAGGATACAGTTGGTGTTGACCTCCTACATCATGTCCTGGGAGACTGTGATTCCCAGGAACTTGAAGGTCTCAATGGTTGACACGAGGCAGTTGGATAGTATGAGGGGTAGCTGTGGTTATGGATGTTTCCTGAAGTCCACGATCATCTCGACTGTCTTGAGCGTGTTCAGCTCCAGGTTGTGACGGCTGCACCAGAGCTCCAGCTGCTCCACTTGTTGTCGGTACGCAGACTCGTCGCCGTATTTGATGAGACCGATGACCGTGGTGTCGTCTGCAAACTTTATGAATTTGACAGCTGGGTGCGTTGAGGTGCAGTCGTTCGCGTAGAGAGAGAAGAGCAATGGAGAGAGGACGCATCCCTGCGGGGCTCCAGTGCTTGTGGTTCGTGTTGAGGATGATATTTTTCCCAGTCTGACCTGTTGTGTCCATCCTGTCAGGAAGCTGAGGATCCACTGGCAGATCGTAGGGGACACTCCAAGCTGGAGAAGTTTGGGGATGAGGAGTTCTGGGATGATGGTATTGAACACAGAGCTGTAGTCCACAAACAGGATCCTTGCGTAGGTTCCTGTGTTGTTGAGGTGGTCGAGGATGTGGTGCAGTCCGATGTTGACTGCATCTTCCACAGACCTGTTTGCCCGGTAGGCAAACTGAAGAGGATCTAGCAGAGGTCTGTTGATGTTCTTTAGGTGGTTCAGCACGAGGCGTTCAAAGGACTTCATGACCACAGACGTCAGAGCAACAGGTCTATAGTCGTTCAATCCCGAGGGTGCTGGTTTCTTTGGAACTGGGACGATAGTAGACCGTTTGAACCAGGATGGGACTTCACACTGCTCCAGGGATCTGTTAAAGATTCGTGTGAAGACCGGAGCCAGCTGGTCAGCGCAGACTTTCAGGCAGGAGGGGGACACTCTGCTGTTTGACGACGCTGTTAATTAGCTAAATGACTGAGTGGCTAGTTCTTGAGTTAGCCACCCATTTTGTCAATTAGTTCGAGATTGTTGCAACCTTACTTTGCAGTTTTGTCATTGTTTTTGTTTTGTTTTCATTGCTGTACAGAGGGTGGAACATCATTTTAATGGTTTGGCCTCTAAGTTGTCGCTTCTTGTATTAGTTAAGCAATCATTGCTTGTTTCATTTCATATTTTAAATGAGTCAATCAGATGAGTTGTGTACCTGCCAAATGGAACCAATCACATTCTATTGGTCGCCGGTGCCAAGATGGATCACGACCGAAGCTCTGGCGCATCATAATCAATCCTCCCTGATCTTGCACCAGAGTGCCATTTGTCTTCCTCTGTGCTTTCTTTCGCTCCTCCTCTCAGTCCCTATTTTAGTCGTCATTTTTCGCCCGCCCGGCCGCTTTGATCCCTCGCCTGCGAGGGACGTCTCAGGAGCTTCATTACTTTTAAAGCATTCACGTTGAATGGCCATAAAAAGATGCCACCCAATGGATTTTCAAGATGGACTTGTAAGTAATGGTTACACCTGACTGTAATGTTCTTGTGTAAATGCCCTTGTGAGCTATGCAGGGGGGGTCTTTGGGACCAGCCCACGCAGAACAGACCCCCCCCCCAAAAAAAAAAGCCTTTTAGGATGACCATTTCGCACCCATCATGACCACCGTGCGACAAACTTCAAGTCCTGCCATTTTTTTTTTGTTATGATTTAGTCAAATAACTGCTTAAATAAGTGAACTAGCCATTTAATCCGCTCAGTAATTTTGGCTCAAAAACTATTGAGTTCTGTGGTTGATTTGTCACTTCAAGACCGATAATTGGTAAGCTGAATGAATGTATCTGTATTTACCTAAATGGCTATTTAATTTGTCTTTTTTTAATCATTGAATGGCGACTAATTTTTAACAGGGTTCTTCAATGACATGTTCAATACGTAGCTCAGTCAGCTCTGATCACAAACCTCAAGTGATCTTCTTGTTGTCATTTTTTTTTTTTGCATTTCTTGACTGACCTTTTCGTCCTCTCTTATTCTTTACGTGCGGGCACAGTTTGGCCCTAAGCACGTGGGGATTTGTTGGGGGGGGGGGGGGTAGCCTGAAAAAGCTCAAGGAGGAAATGATTGAAAGGAAAGGTCAGTAGGCAGGATGCATTTTTTTTAATAATCTGATGCACTATTGCTGAACAAGAGAGAGACAGAGTGCATTTGGTTTAAGGACGGAGGACAGATTTTTAGGAGTTCAAATCGCTCAGAGTCCACGTAACCACAAATGATGTGACTCTCTATTGTTGATAAAACTGGGCTGCATTGTGTAAACGTCTCACTAATAATCTCCATGTAATGGATATCAAGTCTGCTACGTTTTCACCGCTATTATTCCTAAATAAATCACTTATAGGAGGCCGATCCTACAATGAAAAACCGACCCTGGTTCCCCAAAAATCGGTACCCCATCTTGGTGCATAGCACAATGTAATGTTTGTGTTACGTTGCGTGCTCAAAGCCACGTGGACTCTTGTTTCTAAGCGGCTTTCAAAACTCTCAAGTACACTTTACAGTCACGGTATAGTCCGAAGCACGAAACAGGCTTCTGATTGGCTGCCGTGCCGATTATGCAAATTGCCAAATGAACGTTTCTGCTTCGGACTATACCGTGACTGTAAAGTGTACTTGAGAGTTTTGAAAGCCACTTAGAGACAAGAGTCCACGTGGCTTGTAGCGGTTTGCTTGTAGCTTTTGCTTTATTGAATAAAACAAACATTTGATTTGAAAAAAATCATATTTTTCTCTTGACCTTATTTATCTTCCACTACTGTTAATTACTCTTCAGCATCCTTGGCACAATTCAGAATGGGCTTTTTAAACGGTCCACTGTTTTCTTTTTCATCTTCCTGTAAATTTGTCTTGGCTCACTTCTTGATGGGCTCCACGCTTCATTTTTTTTTTTGAACGACTTGTGAAGTGTCGGCATCGCACTCAGGCGAACATGACCATGACCCGGGCGAGTCGCAACAAGGCAGAGAAAATTAATGTTGAGGGATTGAATCGAAAGGTGTAAATGACATTTTGTTTTTGTTTGTCTCATTTACGCAGGGCAGCTTTCTGGGAAGTGCCACATTTTCAGTGGGCGATCTGCTGCGGGCCAAAGATGAACGACTGTCCTTGAGTCTCAGGTAGGCACATCTGTTCTCGCTTTTATTTCACCATAAAATGTGTTTTCATCAGAACAAACGTCGAGTTGTTTTTTTTGCGGAACTGCAGTGGCGGGATGCTGCATTTCCTATAGGAATACTAAACACAAGCAGACATTTTTTTTTGCTTTTAGGTTACTCAGGTGTCGGGAAAAAAATTACAAAAAAGCTAAAGTCTCAATCTCCCTTTTTTCACATACTAGATGAATAGACACATGTAAATGACACCTTGTTAACAAAAAATGATTTTGAGGCTTGCCCAGTTAAAATCTCACAATCACTGACACGGTGGATTTACACAATGTGGGATCGTCAACTGTTCCCTTTGATTGACGGATAGATAAAATGACACTGTGTGGTATGACTATTGAGGAGGACAACCGACGTCTCAGGACAAGTTGTGTCCATAATTTGTAAAATGGCTTCAAATGACTTCTCCTAGGCGTATTTTAATACGATTCCACCGCATATACAGTAAAGTCTCGTTATATCGATATTCTAGGGAGTCAGAAAAATATCGATATAACCGGGACTATCGATATATCCGACCCTGCACGCATGTAATTTTCTCCGTGCGTGCATAGAAATAGTATCGTAATAAGCGGGACTATCGATATAACCGATATCGATATAACGAGACTTTACTGTAGCTATATTTTACGTTTTAAGACTCGCGCTGAACATTCAGGAAGTCTTGTTTTTGAGTTGGTGACGAGTCCGTACGTGACGTCAGAAAAGGACCGCCTCCTCACCGTAAAAAAGACGCATTGTAGCGTCTTTCCATCACGTCAATGTATTTTGCTGTACTGTTTTTTTTAAACCATGTCTTACACCCAAAAGCCGCCAGCAGAGGGAGGCAAGCTCCATGGAAAGAATGTATCAGCCTGTGGAAACGAGCTGATTCATTCCTCACCGGAGCTGGTCGCCATTTTTCTGCCTCTTATTGGGTGAGACATCCCCCCCCCCCCCCCCCCCCGCCCGTTTGCCTCAAAATGGCCCAAATAAATTCTTTAATCGATTGCAAACATGTATGCTTTGCTCATCAGGACTATTTGAATCATATTCATAACTGGATGTGTAACAAGAAAGCATATTCTCCGAATCTGAAGCCATTGTTTTGATTCACAAGCAATGCAAGACGTCTTGGCGTCCCAATTCGCAGCTCAATCTTTTGCAGATCTTGTAAAACATACTGTGATACAGTGATTATGTCAAGCGATAAAGATATCTGAATACAACACAATTTAATACATGGATGGAAAACAAAAACTGCAACGTTTACATTACTTACGTTGATAAAATATTCTGTGGCACGTCAAACTCTTTCGCGATGGAGGATTTTTTCTGCTTGTTGGATTCTCCTCGACAGCCACTATTGCCTTGTACTTCGTTCCGAGGTCACAATTCTTACGTTTCCCCATGGTTGAAATTGGTGTTGAACAATTGTATACTGTATCAGAAGACTACAGTATGTTTCAGATGCTATTGCAGCTCTGCTACACTGTGCAAGACACGACAGCTGGTCATGTGACCAATGGTGTGACCGATACAGATTTCGCTAATGGTGGTACTGTATAGCAATCCCTAAGAAAATGTATCGATATAAACAGAGCAAAATGGCCGGCGGGAGATGAAAAAGGTCATCGTAGTAACCGGATTATCGTAATAACCATATATCGTACTAAACGGAACGAATTATACATAACAAGACTAGGAAATTTGCCGGGAAATGAAAATAGTATCGTAATAAGCAGTAATATCAATTGGATTTGCCTTTATTAGTCTCACAGTGGAGAAATTTACATTTCACAGCATCAAAGTGATGAAAGGAAATATAACCGATATCGATATAACGAGACTTTACTGTAGCATCGTCCGACCACGCGCAGTTGATGAAAATCCCCCCCCCCCCCCCTGGTCATTTTCTGTCTTTTGTTCCGCTTTTCATTTCCTGTCTGGGATAGCGGAAACGCAGTATATCATTTTATTTCTTGCAAAACACGGCTTTATAAAGGGCATGGCCCCTATTTGCATATTGCCATGGTTAGTGTGACAAAGTCCTCCGGAGACATTGGACAGAAGTCTTTTGTCTCAATAGTTTGAAAAAAATATATACATACCTTCAACCCCTCCCCAGTGTCACATTGATTTGAGTAGTTGCCTGCGATACTAAGTGTCACTTATTCATCCCCATTCAGGATTGGAAGAAATGTTATGACCCTCAGTGGAGCTATTTCTCCTCACTAACTGCTCTGAAATGTTCAAATCCAGTCATGTAAATCACCTTGATTGTTTTCTGTAATTTTTCATTTTTCTGGTAGATTAGCATTAGCCAATGGAACAGGTCAATTATATATATATATATATATATATATATATATATATATATATATATATATATATATATATATATATATATATATATATGTGTGTGTATTTAAAAAATATAAAAGTCCCCAACCAAAAAAGAGTTCATTCCTCAATTATATGGGTCAAGAGTCATATGAACTTGAAATGAGTGTGGCTGTCCAAAATACAATGCAATACATATATGTTGGTTGATATAGCGCTTTAACAACAGTTGGAACAAAGCACTAACATGGAACATGGAAATGCTGCCCCCCCCCCCCCATGGAAAAGAAAAAAACTTTGCCAGAGGCCATGGCCAGCGCTTGATCGGCACCCACGCATGGAAAAAAACTCTCTTAAAGTGATATTTTCAATTCCCGAATATATTTGTAAATGGCAGTGAATGAGTTTAATGAATCGTCGTCGGCCATTTGACCCGCAAACGCATTGAAGGGTGATGTGACTTGATTGAATCCTTTATGCGGATATCTGAGACAATATGACCCGGAACCGCATTGCTTCATCATCCAAGTTTGTATTCTGTGCATTGGGACTGTACTTTGCCCCCCCCCCCTTGCTTTAGACATATTGTATTTTGTGACTTTTAAAATGCAATAAGCCAGCCAAGGCACTCCGTGGATTCCATCCTTCCTAGAATACCTCACTCGCAGCATGCGAAAGACACAAAAGAGGGTGCCGCATAGCTCTCTCAATAATGCATGTTGTGTTTGGGCACGGGAGGGAAATGACGTCCAGGGAGAGGAGGCCGTTCTCGCTCTATGTGACGATCACGTACGAATGGTTGCAGTCCGAATGGTTGCAGTGTCGCTAATGTCCAAAATGTCCATCAAATAGACATTAGCGGATATGTTAGGAGCAAATGAGTCCCTCAGTGCGGACACAAACGCAGCAGGCCCTCATCTGACCCTCAGTGCGGACACAAACGCAGCAGGCCCTCGTCTGAAACTGCAGGAGGATGATAATTTTTTTCAGGAGGGGGCGAAAGGGCTTGTTGTTTTTTCACACTCCGTATTCGGAGGAGCTCGGGGGAGTTTCACACAAGGATATTCTCCAGCATTTTGCATGTGGTATTGTATTGTGTGTGCACAAGGGGGCGGGTTGGTGGCATAGGGGTGGTGGGCAGTCCAAAATGTTGTTGGAGCATACATGAATCAGTAATGTTATTTTAATGTATCAGTATTGTTTTGTGGTTTCCATTGGAATAATTAGCATTAATCAATATGAAAAGGTTTCTTCAGCCGTCATCTGTACTTCTTTGAAGGTGTCGGACGTTTCGCTTCTTACCAAGAAACTTCGTCAGCAAACTGCCCGGACGTGGTGGTGCTTTGGGGAGGGGGGAGCTTGGCGAGGGGGGGGGGCAGAGGACTACACTGATAACTTCTATTTATAATAATAGAATAATAGAAGTAATCAGTGTAGCCGCAGGGAGTAGTCCTCTGCTCCCCCCAACCTGAGAGCAGGGACCAATCATAGCAGAGTCTGGCATCGCCGCCTCTGGACAGTAGGGATATATATATAGGGCCGAAACTACCAGCAAAAGACTTTAGTTCGCTGACGAAACATGTTGGATAAGAAGCGAAACGTCCGACACCTTCAAAGAAGTACAGATGACGGCTGAAGAAACCTTTTCATCGATGTATTCCATTTAGCATATACAGACGCTCCCCAACTTACATACAGTGCATTCGAATTGCTAACAACGGTACATACGAACATTTTTGTTGTAACATATAGAGTATTCTCTCCAGTTGTTCAGGAACATATCTTTATCGCGCATATATTTTATTAAATGTTTATTTTTCAGTACAAACCAATACAGGTTACTTATACAAGCCTTAAACATACTTATATAAACCTTAAACATACCTGTATGTATCTTAAACATAAATTCCATTCGAAATACAGCACTGAAGCAACTTTCAAACAAATTCACCTAACGAACGGCCCTTCGGAACGTATGTCATTCGTAAGTTGGGGAGCATCTGTATTATATTAGTCTGGGTTGACAGCAGAGCGGCTGCGAGCCACCCTTTTCCGTCATTTTCAATTGTACGACCGAACCAAAATTCAACTACATTGGGATAATATAGAAAGACATTTAGTGGCCCAACTTGATATCATCAGCAAGTGGGGATCTTGCAGCTCCTTCTCCTATAAATCCACTCTGAATACATTTCCGAAGCCCGCATGGGCTCGGAGTCCCCCTCGCTTCTCTTTGATTTTGCGTGAATGTATTATTACAATGTGTCGTGATTCCTCATACTACCCCCACCATTTTGTAAGTACACCCTTTGCATCTTACATGGTGGATTTGACTGCTACCTCTCAAGCGCTCCATGACCCACTTGTGCAGTTTAACATTTGATTTGAATGTTTTAATGCCGGGAGTTCAAGTGTGTGTTGGTGTGTGCGTGTCACAGCGAGGCCACATTATCACAGACCACTGCGTCTGTCGTATTTTGACACGGTTCATTCATCCTCTCCCCGCTGGGCCTGAACATCTCCTCAAAAGTTTAACCTGCTAGCGCGTTCCAGAACTCCTCGTTCATCCTCACTCGGCCGACTTTCCGCGGAATACGGCGGCAGCTGATGATGTCTAAGCTCCAGCTAAAAGCCGAAAAATGGACTATCTCATCCAGTGTTAGTGTTCTTGTGCTTATCATTCCTCGGGGGTGTGGTGGTGGGGGGGTTAATCCGAAACGAAAGTCAAATTAATTACAAAATGGATTAAAGCACCCCCACCCGCCCCCCATTGAAGGCAGCATGTTTAACTCAGTCACTGCCATTCCCAAATTTATTCGGGAATTGAAAATATGACATGGAGCGCGATTCCCGAATTTGCATCTTCCTGTAGTGCATTCGATTGAAAATGTGCCAATTAATGTGCCGTATTTTCCGCCCTATAAGGCGCACCTAAAAACCTTCTCTTTTTTTTTCAAATCTGGCAATGGGCCTATTAATTGGGTGCGCCTTATAGTCCAGAAAATATGGGGCCCACAGACATTATTTTGCATGATATTTAACTGGGATGCGGGCTATATTATCCGCGACTTTGCCACAGGCTGGGATAAATTGGGAATGGGAAAGGCTCATCCTTTGGCGACAGAGCTTAATAGATAAAATGCAATATTTTCCGGCAAATTGACAGCGCGCACTCAGACAAAGCCGTTTGTACATTTTGCGCAATTTGTTGTCATTATTCTCCTCTCATCGCTCCCCAATTGCGCATTTGGCTCCATTTATGAAGTGCTTCCACTATCTCATTTGTCCCTGTCGCGACAAGCGGTGCGTGTTAAGGAGTTGAGCTCCAGGAAGAACCTGATGAATGATTGACTCAGCCAAATGAATCCCACAATATCCCGACACCTGCTTTAATACGGATGTTCCCTTTTGAAAGCTCTTCATCACGGATGCCAGAACCCGTTCCTTTTGGCCCAATCGTAATCACTCATAGCAAGTAATTAATGTAGCTTGTCGGGGTAATATTTCCTATTCTTCCCCTTCGGATGTCACGTACAGTAAGTGCGTCTCCGGCTCCGGCCGAGTAAGTTATTTTCATATGGTGCCGGTGAGCTCCGGTGCCTGAGGGATGTGACAGATTATGCAGAAGAACAGTGCCTGGAATGAAGCAATTTAGCATGGAAAAGGAGGGAGAGGGAGGAAGTAAGGAGGCCATATGTGCATTTATTTCTGGCCGAGCGAATGTCACTTCTTTCCTCTGAGATGTATGTTGTGCAGTCGCATGACCGCACGGTGTATTAGTCTGCTTTGTTTATTTGTGTTTGTTTTTTTGTTTGTTTTTTTAGGTATTTATTATTTGCTTATTTATTGTTATTTTGTCTATTTGTTTATTTATTGATCTATTTATTTGCTTATTTATTCATTTATTTATTTAGTCATTTATGTAATTATTTCTTTTTTTATTTTGTGAGTATTTATTAGTTTGTTTATTTGTGTGTTTATTTGCATCTATCTATCTATCTATCTATCTATCTATCTATCTATCTATCTATCTATCTATCTATCTATCTATCTATCTATCTATCATCCATCCATCCATCCATCCATCCATCCAGCTATCTAAAATTTCAACTATGATTATTTATTTGGCGAGATTCTTCATGACTCCATTGTTGTTTCAATACTCATGTCTATTGGGTTTGTTTTTTTAATTTTTATTTTATTGTTGTGAATTAGGGAAATGCTAGTGTATAAATGTGACCACCTAATCAGCTAGTATGTAATTTGGCTGTCGAGCTAGCAAGAATTAGTGTTAGTTTGTCCCTTCAGGAAATCCGCTGTTGCCATGTCGCGACGATGGGAAAAAATGGCTGCCATTGTTATCACGGTGTACACAACACTATTTGCATAAAGTCTCTGTTCCTATACCAGGTTGTAATTTTCCCCTCAGACACACAGAAAGAGCCTTTGCGGAATGCTGATGAGACGCCTTGTCAATAGTGAAAACAGCCAAGGCTTTAAAAAGGCAACAAGGGGGAAACTTAGCGCCCCGCCATCTGCAACCCGATTTTTTTTTCAAAAGGCGCATGCAGCTACGGCTGAACTTTTCTTATCATGTGCCTTCGGGTGACAGCGAGGAGCTTCCCTCGGGGGAGACTTGGCCCGAGAGTGGCCGGCTTCTCATCTGATGTTATGGGCCACGTTGCATCGTAGTGATGATGTTGTAATTACCACCGCCAAAGGCCAGCATCTCAAGGTGACAGGGGTGGTTTTTATCTCTATTTGGGGCTTGGTGGCTCAGTTGGTATCCATGTTTCCTTAAACCGTGGCTTATAACTGATGGTTAGAGCGAAGACCTTAATTACAAAATGGACATTTACATTTTGAAATGCTGGATTGTTTTCATAACACACTTGGTCGGGAGATGTAAAGTGGTTGCAGTTTACTTCTTTACTTACTTTTATTTTGAAATATTTTAACCCAGCAAATTGAGATTGGTTGGACTTGGGCAGGTTGAAGAACAATTTTGAGTAGATTCCATTTTGAGGCACGTTTTGTGGATCGTGCATGTTTATATGCTGAAGTTGACAAACATTTTGTGTATGTCAACTATAATGTTTTCTTCAATTTGTGTTGGGAATGTCAACAAAAAAAAGCTTGTGATTGTAAAAAAACATTTTGTAATCATCACTGCCAATTAATCAACCAAACGATTTATTTTTGTTTGTTTGTTTGATTGATTGATTGATTGATTGATTGATTGATTGATTGATTGATTGATTGATTGATTGATTGATTGATTGATTGATGGGTTGATTGATGGATTGATTGATGGGTTGGTTGGTTGGTTGGTTGGTTGGTTGGTTGGTTGGTTGATTGATTGGATCAGCAAAAATATGTTAATTCATTCACTGTCAGAAGTGCAAAAATGTGTTTTGGTCATTGTCACTTGAATTGCAGGACCCACAGAATATTGAGTTTTAGGACTACATAAACATTCAATGCAGCGTTAGAAACCTTATAATAATGATACATTTAATTTACAAGCGCCTTTCTGAACACCCAAGGACACTACAACAAAGACAATACACAAAACAGTAAAATCATGAATAAAACAAATAATAAAACAGCAGATTAAACTAGACCATGAAGGCAAGTTCATACAGGTGGGTTTAGATGCTCTTCTTTCATCACAAAAAAAGTTAATTCCTAAATGTATAGGTTTGGAGTTATATGAGCTTGAAATGAGGGCGGCTATCCAAAATACAATGTAGTAATATATCAGAATCAGAATCATCTTTATTGCCAAGTATGTAGAACACACAAGGAATTTGTTTCCGGTCGAACACACTGCACTAGTATCATCATCAAAAAATTGCAAAGAGGCACTATACAGTTCCATTTGGACGACTGTTCAAAGAGTTAATGGCTTGGGGGAAGAAGCTGTTTAAATGTCTGCTGGATTTGGTGCGCATGGATCAGTAGCGCCTGCCTAATGGGAGTAGCTGGAAAAGGTGGTGGGCAGGGTGCGGAGGGTCTAGTAGGATTTTCCGCGCCCTAGTTTGGATTCTTACAGTGTGCAAGTCCTCAAGAGTGGGTATTTTATATAGCGCTTTAACAACAGCTAAAGCTGGAACAAAGCGTGAGCATGGAAAAGAAGGAAATGCTGCCCCCTTGTGGAAGGGGAAAACATTGCCAGAGGTCTGGACAGCGCTTTATCGGCACCCAAGCAAGAAAAAAAAAACCCGAAGAAATTCAGGAATGCCGCGTCTCTGTCATATTTTAAATTCCTGAATAAATTTGTGAATGGAAGTGAATGAGAAATAAAAACTATACATTCAGACAATCAACCCGTTCCTTTCAAAAAAATTCTGCAAAAATAGGGTTATTCATATATATATATAATGCACACAGTTTCAGAAAGAACATGTTTACCATACCTCACTTCGTCCCGTTTGAGCTAAATTTAGAATTCCGGCAGGAATCTCGCACCGAGCAGGACTGCTTTACTCCTCATTGAGCGCTACAGCCGCCGCAGGTTTTAAAAACACCCACAGCTCTGCGCCGCTCAATTGCCGGCGTCCCAATACACTCCTAAATGGTCTACGAGAGACACCCGCTTTTATTACGCGTGGACCATTCGCGTCCACGCATTCGTGTCCACCGCACGTCTTCACCAATTCTTGATAGACGGCAGGATTTTTTTTCCCCGCTAAAAGTGAATGTTAGCTGAATTGCAGTGGTGGCTGGCGGCAAGGTTTACCTCAGCTCCTCATCATCTATTATTTTATTTTTTGGTCAAGAGAAATAGGTTTGTCGGGATCCACACCTGCCATCACCACCTTGCAAACCGTGACAGAATGACCCGACCAACCATCGCATCCCGCAGGTACAACGCACCGGTCTCAATTCCACCCTGTGCCTGGCAGTCAACGTCCATGTCGAGTCGATGCTTTGTCCTGTGACTATGTGAAAAGGTTCACACTCACGTCCACGACAAGCGGCGCAGCTTGCACGTCCACGTCAGGTCGAGACCTCCTTCCAGGTGGCCGTCCAGGGTGACACTGGGTGTCTGGCAGTGCACGCCCACGTCTAGCCACGCTGTCGTCGTGCATGTTGAATTGAGTCGCATCCACGACGAGCCATGCCACATCCGCGTCCACGTCAGTCCGAGACCCCACTCACCGCTGCATCCCGGAGCTGCTATGGACTGGTCTCGTTTCCCCGGTGCCGGGCAGTTTGCGTCCGCGTTAGCCCACGCCGCGTCGAGTTTGAATTGACTCACTCAACGAGCCGTAACGCCCACGCCAACGTCCGGTTGAGACCCGTTCCCATACGGCCGTCCGGGATGCCACTCTGCGCCTGGCAGTGCAACGTCCACGTCGCGCCATGCGTTGTCACGTGATCGTGCGAGAAGGGTCGCACACACGTCCACGACGATCCGTGCCGCATCTTCGTCCACGCCAGGCTGAGTCCCGTTCCCATCAGGCCGCCGTCCATCATATGCTGGAGAGGCAACGATTGCCATCTCCACCATCGTTTCCTGGCGAGTTGGACCTTTTGGGAGACTGTTGGGACTTCTGGAAGCAGTCCCTTGAAGGGGGGGGGGGTCATGATCTGGTTGACGACCAACGGGTGGCGCCGTCGACCCCGCCTGCTGCCTCGCAGGTGCTGGTCGTTCCCAATCAGTGTCAGTTAAAAGGACTCCCGGCACGACCATTCGGTGTCGGGTCATTGTATGCTTTGTATGCAATTGTATGCATTGTATGCTGTGCATGTGTTTGTTTCAACTTAGAGGACTTTTACTCTTGGTTTTCTTTTGATACTTTGTATTTTTTTCTGTTCAGATGATTTTGATGTTTTAGATTTTGTTCCTGCTGACTTCATTTTAATACAATTTCTCAAACACAACCTCAATGCTCCCTCCTGCCTGCTTTTTGGGATCCGCACCCGCCATCACCACCTTGCAAAACGTGACAAATGGGAGCTTCATAGTAACCAGAATAAATATGTTGACTGTTGTGTGAGCTCATCACGCTTGCCGCAATGTTCTCAGTTACCCAAGCAGTTGGGAATGTAGGACTTTTTGTGAACTAAAGCCTCTATGTTACTGTTTGCGTGTAAATGCTTCATCTGAGAGGATGGAACACATACACAACAACAAATATATGCTGGCATCCTACGCTATTAGCTAGCAGACATATTCCTGGTTACGACCAGAACGGCTGAAGTTGACTTAACGGGGTTGAATGATCTGGTTACTTTTGAAAACGCGTCACCTCTTATAAGAAGGCGTTGACCCACATTAACTCTTGTTTGTTTCCTCTTTTCTTAAAATTGCGATATATATTGTTTTATATTGGGATAAAATTGTTGAGAATAAGTGAGGAAGACAGTATTTTTTACACCCATAGTGCAAATATTTGGAATATATAAAAATGGAGCCACTTCGAATCAAAGCCTTTACCACGACACACCCAATACCCCCCCCCCTTCCCCACCCCGATTCCCAGCTCGACTTCTCCATTCCCCACAGAGCTACAAAGGTGATGCTATTGTCTCAGTTTAGGTGAATCAATAGTCGATTTGTAAGTATGGCAGAGCAGTTGTTAGATTAATAGGATTAACGGCCTGTGAGTGTATGCTCACGAGCGAACTCAATCAATTAAATAAATAAATAAATAAATAAATAAAAATGAGCAGCAAGTCGTCGCATCCCGACTTCATCGCAATCTTCTGCCGGTCTCTCCCGTGCACAATAAAAGCCGAAAGCACAAGTGAAACGCAGGCGGACGCTTGTAAAGCACGAGCACATATTAAAGCCCTTTATCAAGATGCTCTGTCCTTGGAAATGGTAGTCGATAAAAAGTCATTTGCTTGGATGTTGTGTTGCTTGATTGATTGATTTATTTAATTATTTGATGAAGTCAAAACATGTGGCAGTCACACTTCTTTTTGGGAAACGAGCTCAACAACAGATGCTTTTGTGGGTTTGATGAATGAGTCTTTTGTGTGCGCTCCTCGAAGACATTTCTCCGACAGCTGCGAAGTGCTCCAGCTAAAATTGCCTCCGATGTTCAAAGGACACGGAGGCAACATTCCGTTTGCTACTACAGGTTACAAATTGCTTTGGATGTCAACAACAATGTTCAGGGAAGCGTACACGTAAAGTTAGTTGGAGATAAAAGGCTTTGAAGTTAAAGGAAACAAGTAGAAAACTCGCTCCTCCGAAGCAGGTCTGAAGTCGTCAAACACGAAATGATCTTCAACGTTAACTCATTCACTGCCACTCACAAATTTACCATGACACACCCAATACTCCCCCCTTGGGTGCCGATAAAGCGCTGACCATGGTCTCTGGCAATGTTGTTTCTTTTCCCTTTTTGTCCATACTCGCGCTTTGTCCCAGCTTCATCTGTTGGTAAAGATCTCTATAAAGCAATATGTATATATTGCATTGTTTTGGAAAGCCACCCTCATTTCAAGATCATATAATTCCAGACCCATATCATTTAGGAATTAACTTTTTTTCTGATGAAAGAAGAGAACCTAAGGTTTCTTACGCTGCATTGAATGTTTATTTAGTCAGAAAAGTCAATACACAAAGTGTGTGTAAGGCGAAAACCGTGTCTTCTAAATATTAATTTCCCATAGGAAACCCTTAAAATGAGAATAATCCGCTCCCAGGTCCCCATAATGCATAATTTTATACTAAATAAGCCTTAAAACTACACAAAATAGTTTATTTTATGTATAATAAATGTGCTATTGTATTGTCATTAAAGAAATAAACTGTACTGTCTAATGAAGTCATTTTATTTACCTTTGTGATGGTCGTTGATCGCTTGATGGAATTGAGTGGGAGGAGGTAGGAGGGAGGGAGTTACTGTTTGGAAGGAGAGTCACATTCCTTAAGCACTGTAGGAAGGAGGGTTAGCCTATCTTTCATATGCTTATGCCCAGGGACAGACCTCTCTTCCTGTGTAATGAAAGTCCAGTTAGGCATCTTTTTTGGTGTTCTTCCGCCGAAAACTAGTCCGCCCGCAACCGTGGTGCTTCATGTGTTTCCCGACAACTACTTCCTATGCCAAGATTATATTCTCGCGAATTTAATGTTCGGAAAACGAAAAGTTCGTGAGCTAAAGCGTTCGTAAGCCAAGGTACCACTGTATATGTCAGGTCAATTGAAAAATAAAATTGAGCCTATTTCAGACCCTTGAGGTACTCCATTAGTGTTAGTGATGATAAATCGATTGTGTAAAACCAAATTTGATTTGTTGCCGCAGGTAAATTGTTTTTGTCATCGCCTGACTCCCTTTCTTATTTCACAACCAACACATTCAACTCTCCGCGCAAACGCTCGACGCCTGCATTTCAGTTAGCTCGTTAGCGACGGTATCGGGTGTTAGCACTGCTGGCTTTTTAAAATTTATTTATTTATTTATTTTTTTTTTTTCCCAGGAGCAATTACAGGAGCATTTGACAAGGATCAGCCTCCTTCTGAGCCTCCACGGCTCATTTCAGAATCAAAATCACTTTATATATGTAGAACACACAAGGAATTTGTCTTTGGTAGTGTGCTACGTTTACACTCCTTGCTCACATCTCCACAAATGTGACATACAGTATGTTCTGTTTTCATTTGAGCTTGGTTTAACCCCCTTGCCTGTATGTGTTGAGGACGTTGAAGCAGTGAAGGTCAGCGGTCACAGTCTCATTGGATGGTTATCGATTGGCCTCGGTCTGAGGCTAGACTGTAATTGTAGCGTTATCATCGGGAAACATGGCACGTTTAATTCGCGAGCGCTCCTTCTCCAGGAGCGCTCGCACATCGGTCCGATGTGCTTGGCCACTTTGTCTTGGATGGAATCCAAATGTCTTGATGGATCGTTTCAAAGGCATCTGATGGAAAGGCATTCTTTGTTTTCACTTGATTTGAATGGCTTTTGTACAATTTGCTGCAAAATGTCAGGGGATTATTTTGGGAGTTGATATGTTAAAGCACAGGTGTCAAAGTCAGGGTCCGGGGACCTAATCTGGCCCGCCAAATCATTATATTCAGCCCGTGAAAGCAAATCCAATTTGTGAAATTCTATGATGCTTGCTAAAATCCAAGCCAAAATTACGAATTGTCCCATGTTAACCACAATAACAGTCATTATTTTTTATTTTATTTTTTGTTCTAATATGAAAACTAGTTATTCATTAACTCATCCACTGCCATTCCCAAATTTATTCAGGAATTGAAAATATGACGTGGAGCGCCACTCCCGAATTGGTTCGAGTTTTTGTTTTTCTTGCTGGGACTGCCAATAAAGCGCTGGTCAGCCCTCTGGCAATGTTTATTCTTTTTCACACGGGGCAGCATTTCCCTTTTTTCCATGTTTGCGCTTTGTTGCAGCTTCAGCTGTTGTTAAAGCGCTATATAAACCAATTGGTATGTATTGCATTGTATTTTGGACAGCCACCCTCATTTCAATCTTATACAAGTCCAGACCCATATAATTTGGGAATTAACTCTTTTTTCCTGATGAAACAGGGATCCCAGACATCCGCTATTTTTTTTCAAGTGATATTTTCTTTTTTCATATAAAAGTTAGTTTATTTCCGTCTACAACCGCTAAAACATTTGTTTTGAAAGGCGATGGAATGATAAGAATGCATAGTGCTTGGGTCGGCATGCAAGTAGAAGTCATTTGAAGCGATTTTACAAATTATGGACACAACTTGTCCTGAGACGTCGGTTGTCCTTCAAGCTTTACATCAAAACAAAATCTATATATATATCCATAATCTATATCTAACTGATACTGCCTCTACAATTAACACTTTAAACATACTCTACGTATAAGTAGAAAAAAAATTATGATGTTTAGTGCAAGTTTAGTGGCGAAAAGCGTGGTACGGGAGCTGCCATATTTGTTTTCTCGTTTTATCGCGCACAGTCTCGTGGTATTTTATTCCCGAGCGATCCTTATCCCAACGGAAGCAACCGACATGGACCAAAACACACGAAAGCATGCCTTTCCATGAGATACCTTTAAAACGATCCATCAAGATATTTGGATTCCATCCAAGACAAAGTGGCCAAGCACATCGAACCAATGTGCGAGCACTTCTGGACCAGGAGCGCTGGCGAATATGCTATAAAACGTTTTTCTGATTGACATCAGAAAAACTTTTTATAGCATCTAAAATACCCAAAACACGCAGGGTGATATTTTTAGTCAAATGCAAAACACCAATAAAAATGACATGTCCAAAATCTGCAAAAAAAATTGAGCTGCGAATTGGACATTTTCAGAAAGTCCCGCCCCCAGTTCGTGACGTCACGCCAAGACGTCTTGCCTTGCTCGAGAATCAAAACAATGGCTTCAGATTCGGAGAATATGCTTTCTTGTTACACATCCAGTTATGAATATGATTCAAATAGTTCTGAAGAGGAAAGTATACATATACATACATGTTTGCAATCGACTAAAGAAGGTCAGAAAATGCAGAAGATGGCGCCAGAGCTCCGTTGCAAATAGGTTTATGTTTCAGCTTGGAATTTTTGTCAACGAATATCAAAGAGTTGTCTCGGTGTAACATACAACGATTCACCATTGCATTATTTTTGTGTTTTCCTTCTAATTTCGCCATCAACACGAAGTTTTCAGACCAAACAAAGTACCGCAAAATACATTGAGGTGATGCAAGGTATGTCCTGTCTCAGTCAGGGGTGTTCCTTCAGTGACGTAGGGTGAGGACTCATCACCAACTCAAAAACAAGACTCCCGGAATATTCAGCGTGAGTCTTAAAACGTAAAATATAGCTATATGCGGTGGATTCTTTGTAAAATACGCTCAGTAGAAGTCATTTGAAGCGATTTTACACATTATGGACACAACTTGTCCGGAGACGTCGGTTGTCCTTTAAGTGCACGTGTGATTGCTCGCTTGGGAGAGCACATGACTTTTCACGTTGTAAAGATGTTGTGGAAGAGAGATATCCTACACAACAGTGATAGTGCAACGGTGACGTCTCTGGGTGGAGGGATAAAGAATTTGTTGAATTGGGCATGATTAGAAAGACAAGTCGACCAATGCCCACTTTCAGATTTCATATTCAAACATAAAAATCCGCGGAAAGCCCCTTGCATTTTTTGCGATGGAAAAGTGATCAACTTCGGTAGCAAAGGCTGGCTGTCACTCAAACAGCATTGTGAGGGAAGCAAACATGCAGAGAAAAAAAGATTGAAAAAGCAGAATTACAAACTACCTGGTGAGTCATTCCAATTCCTAAATTATTATTCTAATTCAGGAAATTATGATAGTGTACAGTGTTTATTACTGTTGACCTGTAGTATACTATGATTTTAATTATGATTTATAATACTAAACTAACTAACATGAATAAGACCCGATGAGGGATGACCAAAGTTAGTGAAAAACCTCTATAAACATAATAAAGTGTACTTGTATAATTATGTAGCCGATATTTAATATGCAATCTTGCATTTATAAATTTACGGCCCCCTTGACCTTCTGGCTGATCTGTTTCATTTTCCCTTTAATTTCCCTTGGCTGGGATCCCTGATGAAAGAAGAGAGCCAAAGGTTTCTTATGCTGAATTGAATGTTTATGTTGTCCTAAAACTCGGTATTCTGTGGGTCCTGCAATTTGAGTGACAATGACAAAAACCCTGGCACTGGAGTGGACACATTTTTTTGCACATCGTCTGGCAGTAAATGAGTTAATTTGTTGTATCTATAATATGTGGAGGGGATTAAACATTCTAAAAGCTTCCCCAAACTCATAACGGCCCCGAAAACCGTAACTACAATATGGCCATCGGCAAAAAGATGAATTAACACCGTTGATGAGAAGGTTTCTTCAGCCGTCATCTGTACAAAAGTGAAGGTTTCGGACGTTTCGCCTCCTATCCAAGAGGCTTCGTCAGCGAACTAAAGTCTGACTGGTCGTATCGGCCCCATTTATATATCCCTAATGTCCAGACCTGGTGGCGCCGGACACTGCTATGATAGGTCCCTACTCTCAGGTTGGGGGGGGGGGGCGCGGGACCCCCCCTGTGGCCCCACTGATTGTTCCTACATTCCTGACTAACGATTGGCCTATTACACCCACTCCCCCCGGTATCACCTCATCAGCATAACGACCCTCATCAGCATTGCGAAAGTTGCCTAACCTGTTTTGCCTGAGCAGGCTATTGTATGAACGATCCAAATTGAACCTCACACCACCAGACCGGTTTAATGAAGGATTTTGTTGTTTTATAAGAATCGCCTCTTTTACCCCCCTTTCAAACCATCTATGTTTTTCGCTAAGATTTTAACCTCATTGTCGTCAAATGAGTGGTTGCTAGCTTTTAGGTGCAAATGTACTGCCGATTGAGGCCCACTAGTATTATCCCTGCGATGTTGATAAAGTCTTTTTTTGAGAATTTGTTGAGTCTCCCCAATGTACTGCTCTTTACAATTTTCATTCTTACAATGTATGGAATAAACTACATTACTTTGTTTTTCATTTGGTAGCCTATCTTTTGGATGCACTAATTTTTGCCTTAACGTGTTTATCGGTTTGAAATAAGTAGGAATTTTATGTTGCCAAAGGACTCTTTGTAATTTTTCAGAAACTCCTGCAATGTACGGTACTGCTCCTCCTCTCCTTTTAGAATCTTGAGAATTATTTACGAGTAAATTTAATGTTGAAGTCTACTCTGTAAATTTACTCGTGAGGACATTCAAGAGAACCAACTAGCCTTCTTGGATTGTAAAGTAATTATAAAAGAGGACAGAGCGCTAAAAACAGAAGTCTTTAGGAAGGCTACGCACACTGACCAATACTTACTTTTTGACTCTAACCACCCTTTACAACATAAACTAGGAGTTATCAGAACCCTCCAGCATAGGGCTAAACTAATACCAACTAGCACTGAAGGTAGAGAAAAGGAGTCAAAACATATCAGGAGAGCACTCATTAACTGTGGGTACCCTCAGTGGTCATTCAACAAATGTCAGAAAGAAAGAATAGCGAACGAAACCAATAATTCTCAAGATTCAAAAAGGAGAGGAGTAGCAGTACCGTACATTGCAGGAGTTTCTGAAAAATTACAAAGAGTCCTTTGGCAACATAAAATTCCTACTTATTTCAAACCGATAAACACGTTAAGGCAAAAATTAGTGCATCCAAAAGATAGGCTACCAAATGAAAAACAAAGTAATGTAGTTTATTCCATACATTGTAAGAATGAAAATTGTAAAGAGCAGTACATTGGGGAGACTCAACAAATTCTCAAAAAAAGACTTTATCAACATCGCAGGGATAATACTAGTGGGCCTCAATCGGCATTTGCACCTAAAAGCTAGCAACCACTCATTTGACGACAATGAGGTTAAAATCTTAGCGAAAGAACATAGATGGTTTGAAAGGGGGGTAAAAGAGGTGATTCTTATAAAACAACAAAATCCTTCATTAAACCGGTCTGGTGGTGTGAGGTTCAATTTGGATCGTTCATACAATAGCCTGCTCAGGCAAAACAGGTTAGGCAACTTTCGCAATGCTGATGAGGGTCGTTATGCTGATGAGGTGATACCGGGGGGAGTGGGTGTAATAGGCCAATCGTTAGTCAGGAATGTAGGAACAATCAGTGGGGCCACAGGGGGGGGTCCCGCGCCCCCCGCAACCTGAGAGTAGGGACCCATCATAGCAGTGTCCGGCGCCACCAGGTCTGGACATTAGGGATATATAAATGGGGCCGATACGACCAGTCAGACTTTAGTTCGCTGACGAAGCCTCTTGGATAGGAGGCGAAACGTCCGAAACCTTCACTTTTGTACAGATGACGGCTGAAGAAACCTTCTCATCGATGGACCACTCCTGTACGACTGAGAGCTTACACAGACGAATTAACACCGTTGCATTAAAACCTTTGCAGTCGTCATTGTTACCTTTTAGTGAGGAAACAAATAATTTATTTTATTTTATTTTATTTTATTTTATTTTATTTTATTTTATTTTATTTTATTCGCAAAGCGCTTCATCACCACTGAGTCATGCAAACTCAGCGGTGAGTCACCCTGTGCGGATTCTTGAGCCGAAAACTGGCATGCCGCATGACGACACGTCTCGCATCTGCCCGAGTGAAAGCCATCCCTGAGCTATATTTAGCCCACGTATGCTGCATTATATGGGTCAACAATCACATCGTACATCCCTCCCCAACGATGCCGTTTCTGATGCCTCATCCCGGCAAGCTGCTTATTTTGAAAAGTGAAGAAATTTGAAAACATGAAATATATTTGAAAACTGCTTTTGTATAGCCGCCATTTTGATTTGTAGTCAGCATTTCAGGGGAAAAAAACACAACATTTATATCCCGATAAGATGTATAAAAACATTTCCAAAACTCTTTGCCTGCAGTTGAATAGGAAGTCTGCTATTTTGGGCGAAATATGTACATTTTCACCTTGAAAGAATTCCGCCATGTGACCCCCAGTCAGAAACGGCTATCGGCATAGTTTGATCACATTCACTCTTGATGGATCGTTTCAAAGGCATCTGATGGAAAGGCATTCTTTGTTTTCACTTGATTTGAATGGCTTTTGTACAATTTGCTGCAAAATGTCAGGGGATTATTTTGGGAGTTGATATGTTAAAGCACAGGTGTCAAAGTCAGGGTCCGGGGACCTAATATCATTATATTCAGCCCGTGAAAGCAAATCCAATTTGTGAAATTCTATGATGCTTGCTAAAATCCGAACCAAAATTACAAATTGTCCCATGTTAACCACAATAACAGTCATTATTTTTTTTATTTTATTTTTTTTTTCTAATTTGAAAACTAGTTATTCATTAACTCATCCACTGCCATTCCCAAATTTATTCAGGAATTGAAAATATGACGTGGAGCGCCACTCCCGAATTGGTTCGAGTTTTTGTTTTTCTTGCTGGGACTGCCAATAAAGCGCTGGTCAGCCCTCTGGCAATGTTTATTCTTTTTCACACGGGGCAGCATTTCCCTTTTTTCCATGTTTGCGCTTTGTTGCAGCTTCAGCTGTTGTTAAAGCGCTATATAAACCAATTGGTATGTATTGCATTGTATTTTGGACAGCCACCCTCATTTCAATCTTATACAAGTCCAGACCCATATAATTTGGGAATTAACTCTTTTTTCCTGATGAAACAGGGATCCCAGACATCCGCTATTTTTTTTCAAGTGATATTTTCTTTTTTCATATAAAAGTTAGTTTATTTCCGTCTACAACCGCTAAAACATTTGTTTTGAAAGGCGATGGAATGATAAGAATGCATAGTGCTTGGGTCGGCATGCAAGTAGAAGTCATTTGAAGCGATTTTACAAATTATGGACACAACTTGTCCTGAGACGTCGGTTGTCCTTCAAGCTTTACATCAAAACAAAATCTATATATATATCTATAATCTATATCTAACTGATACTGTCTCTACAATTAACACTTTAAACATACTCTACGTATAAGTAGAAAAAAAATTATGATGTTTAGTGCAAGTTTAGTGGCGAAAAGCGTGGTACGGGAGCTGCCATATTTGTTTTCTCGTTTTATCGCGCACAGTCTCATGGTATTTTATTCCCGAGCGATCCTGATCCCAACGGAAGCAACCGACATGGACCAAAACACACGAAAGCATGCCTTTCCATGAGATACCTTTAAAACGATCCATCAAGATATTTGGATTCCATCCAAGACAAAGTGGCCAAGCACATCGAACCAATGTGCGAGCACTTCTGGACCAGGAGCGCTGGCGAATATGCTATAAAACGTTTTTCTGATTGACATCAGAAAAACTTTTTATAGCATCTAAAATACCCAAAACACGCAGGGTGATATTTTTAGTCAAATGCAAAACACCAATAAAAATGACGTGTCCAAAATCTGCAAAAAAAATTGAGCTGCGAATTGGACATTTTCAGAAAGTCCCGCCCCCAGTTCGTGACGTCACGCCAAGACGTCTTGCCTTGCTCAAGAATCAAAACAATGGCTTCAGATTCGGAGAATATGCTTTCTTGTTACACATCCAGTTATGAATATGATTCAAATAGTTCTGAAGAGGAAAGTATACATATACATACATGTTTGCAATCGATTAAAGAAGGTCAGAAAATGCAGAAGATGGCGCCAGAGCTCCGTTGCAAATAGGTTTATGTTTCAGCTTGGAATTTTTGTCAACGAATATCAAAGAGTTGTCTCGGTGTAACATACAACGATTCACCATTGCATTATTTTTGTGTTTTCCTTCTAATTTCGCCATCAACACGAAGTTTTCAGACCAAACAAAGTACCGCAAAATACATTGAGGTGATGCAAGGTATGTCCTGTCTCAGTCAGGGGTGTTCCTTCAGTGACGTAGGGTGAGGACTCATCACCAACTCAAAAACAAGACTCCCGGAATATTCAGCGTGAGTCTTAAAACGTAAAATATAGCTATATGCGGTGGATTCTTTGTAAAATACGCTCAGTAGAAGTCATTTGAAGCGATTTTACACATTATGGACACAACTTGTCCGGAGACGTCGGTTGTCCTTTAAGTGCACGTGTGATTGCTCTCTTGGGAGAGCACATGACTTTTCACGTTGTAAAGATGTTGTGGAAGAGAGATATCCTACACAAGAGTGATAGTGGAACGGTGACGTCTCTGGGTGGAGGGATAAAGAATTTGTTGAATTGGGCATGATTAGAAAAACAAGTCGACCAATGCCCACTTTCAGATTTCATATTCAAACATAAAAATCCGCGGAAAGCCCCTTGCATTCTTTGCGATGGAAAAGTGATCAACTTCGGTAGCAAAGGCTGGCTGTCACTCAAACAGCATTGTGAGGGAAGCAAACATGCAGAGAAAAAAAAGATTGAGAAAGCAGAATTACAAACTACCTGGTGAGTCATTCCAATTCATAAGTTATTATTCTAATTCAGGAAATTATGATAGTGTACAGTGTTTATTACTGTTGACCTGTAGTATACTATGATTTTAATTATGATTTATAATACTAAACTAACTAACATGAATAAGACCCGATGAGGGATGACCAAAGTTAGTGAAAAACCTCTATAAACATAATAAAGGGTACTTGTATAATTATGTAGCCCATATTTAATATGCAATCTTGCATTTATAAATTTACGGCCCCCTTGACCTTCTGGCTGATCTGTTTCATTTTCCCTTTAATTTCCCTTGGCTGGGATCCCTGATGAAAGAAGAGAGCCAAAGGTTTCTTATGCTGAATTGAATGTTTATGTTGTCCTAAAACTCGGTATTCTGTGGGTCCTGCAATTTGAGTGACAATGACAAAAACCCTGGCACTGGAGTGGACACATTTTTTTGCACATCGTCTGGCAGTAAATGAGTTAATTTGTTGTATCTATAATATGTGGAGGGGATTAAACATTCTAAAAGCTTCCCCAAACTCATAACGGCCCCGAAAACCGTAACTACAATATGGCCATCGGCAAAAAGATGAATTAACACCGTTGCATTAAAGCCTTTGCAGTCGTCATTGTTACCTTTTAGTGAGGAAATAAATATTTTATTTTATTTTATTTTATTTTATTTTATTTTATTTTATTCGCAAAGCGCTTCATCACCACTGAGTCATGCAAACTCAGCGGTGAGTCACCCTGTGCGGATTCTTGAGCCGAAAACTGGCATGCCGCATGACGACACGTCTCGCATCTGCCCGAGTGAAAGCCATCCCTGAGCTATATTTAGCCCACGCATGCTGCATTATATGGGTCAACAATCACATCGTACATCCCTCCCCCAACGATGCCGTTTCTGATGCCTCCTCCCGGCAAGCTGCTTATTTTGAAAAGTGAAGAAATTTGAAAACATGAAATATATTTGAAAACTGCTTTTGTATAGCCGCCATTTTGATTTGTAGTCAGCATTTCAGGGGAAAAAAACACAACATTTATATCCCGATAAGATGTATAAAAACATTTCCAAAACTCTTTGCCTGCAGTTGAATAGGAAGTCTGCTATTTTGGGCGAAATATGTACATTTTCACCTTGAAAGAATTCCGCCATGTGACCCCCAGTCAGAAACGGCTATCGGCATAGTTTGATCACATTCACCGTGAAAAAGCGTGAGCGATGGCCACTCCGTCGCTCCATCGCTCCATAGCTCTCTCGCTCGCGGCCTCACGCTGTTACACCGAAACCTCTTTTTCCCCTAATAAATATCTGTCCGCCAGCAGCGCCAACGTCTCCGGAGTCATTCAGATGGACAACATGGTGTCTCTCACTTTCACAAAAGGCTGTGTAATGAAGTGATGCCATCAAACGGATTGTGGGCCAAATAGATGTTTTTAAAAAAAGGACCAGGAACAAGGGGGGATGGACGAAGTGGACATTTATTACAACCTTTATGCTCATTCGATTCCCCCATCACTGACCGTGAGGAAATTAATGCGTGCACACCTTGTTTTTTCTTTTTAGGTAATGTTCTTTTACAATGTCATATTGAAACGGTGCCGGATCAAATCATGGTGGCCAACTGGAACGATTCAATATCCTTCCGCGACCAGGTATTGACTTGATGTTTGGCTCTGAATCCCCCTAAAAAATAAAAATAAACAACTCATGGAAGGTGTATGAGACGATCGAGAGGTCTTTAAAAATAAAATTAAGAAGAAAAGTGGTGAATGTCACCTCCTCCCTCAAATTTACTGTCATGGAACGGCGCCATGATAATGTGGTTTTCCTCGGCGATGCGCTTGACAGCGTTTGCTCAAAGTCAGGGTGTCTCTCGAATTTTGCGAGAGGCCAGGGAGATGATGATCGAGTGGGGCGGTGTTGGGTACCTTTGAGACTCATTCAACAAGAGAATACACAATTTTGGAAAAATATGTGTCAGGTTGCGTTAAAATCAGCGATTTAGGAACCGAACGTGTACTTGTCCTAACATGGCAAGCTTTGTTAACATAAATAACAACAATAACAAAAATAAGCGCTGGGGCCAGATCTGGCCTGCCACATCATTTATTTATTTATTTATTTATTTATTTATTTATTTATTTATTCATGTATGTATGTATGTATGTATGTATGTATGTATGTATGTATGTATGTATGTATGTATGTATGTAGGTATTTAGGTATGTAGGTTTGCAGGTATGCATGTATGCATGTATGCATGCAGGGACACATGGACGCATGGATGCATGTATTTATTTGGTTGTTTATTTATTTATGTTTTTGTTTATTAAAATATTTGTTTGTGTGTGTGTATTTGTTTTTGTGTGTATTTATTTTTTATATATTATGTTTTTATTTACTCTTTGATTTGTGTTTCTTTATTTCTTTATTTCTTTATTTCTTTATTTATATGTTTATGTGTGTGCATTAATTAATTTGTTTGTTTATTTGGCTGTTTATTTATTTGTGTGGTTATTTATTTATTAGTTTACTGGTTTATTTGCATTTGTGTAAATGTATTTCTTTATGTTTTATTTTTGTTTAATAGTTTGTGTGTTTTTATTTATTTCGTTATTTGTTTGTGCTTTTGATTAATTAATTCATTTATTTATTTGGTTGTTTTTTTTTATTTGTGTGTTTCTTTATTTATTAGTTTATTGGTGTGTGTTTATTTGTTTTTGTGTATATTTATTTCTTCATATTTTATTTTTATTTACTAGTTTTTTTGTGTGTGTTTGTTTGTTTGTTTATTTGTGTGTTTATATATATATATATATATATATATATATATATATATATATATATATATATATATAGGTTTTGTTATTTTCCCGTGAAATCAAATCGAGCATGTTGACTTCCATGATTTCATCCAACTTCAAACCGTTGTTATGGTCGATGTCAGGGACAATTTCAGATTTTCAAGGAACTGGACAGGTTTTTGTTTGCAAAGTCCAAATTGTGTTTCCTTCGACAAATTAGTATTTTTTTTATTTGTAAAAAGCACTGACAGTGTAATTTCTAATGTGCTTTTTCGTCCACATCAATTTTGATCGCCGCAATGAAGCCAATGTACGAGTTTCTGGCTTTTCATGTCTTCCATCTCCCACACCAACCTTCACGTTCACCTACGCTTGTCTTCCCTGATCACTGATATTTCCTTGATATCAACATAAGTCCCTGTTACCGAGGGAGCACCTGGGGCAGCATTTTTTCTTTATTCCGCAGCGTCTGACTTTGCGCCAATACTATCGATTTTCTATCAGCGGCTTCATCAAACTGGATGAGGAGAGGCGTCATGGGGCAGTGTGAAATCTGTCGTATCAATTTGGTGTCCGTCAGAGCGCGTCGCCTGGGTTATTAGATGGTCATTTGGACTGTGATATGGTGCGCAGCATACCTCGGCCTCATTTGCTTCCCGACAGAGGCATAAGCGGCACGCTTTGATTATTTTTTTTTTGCCCAAAATATTTTTGAAAGATGCTTTTTTTTAAAAACATGTTTATATTACCGTATTTTCCGGTGTATAAGGCACACTCAAAAGCCTTCATTTTCTTCAAAGGATAACCCTGCGCCTTATACACACACATATATATATATATATATATATATATATATATATATATATTATATTTTGACTTCAAGACGGCGCCGCGAGAGTGGCTGCCTTTCCAGCAGCTCCTGTGTTTTGCTTTTCTACTTTCATTTGTTTCATAACTTTGCTGCTGTGAAATGTAAATTTCTCCACTGTGAGACTAATAAAGGCAAATCAAATATATATATATATATATATTTTGCAGGTGCTCCTTATAGTCCGGTGCGCCTTATATATGGAAAAAGTTTGAAAATATAGCATTCATTGGGGTGCGTCTTATACACCGGAAAATATGGTATATGTTTATTATACTCACAAACACTTTTTTTGTGTACCCCTATCCAGGTCATCCAATGGCGGGTGCGCAGCCGGAACAGTAGTGGTGAGTCGACTGAAGATGGGTGAGATGGAAGAAGCGGAGCACATCACCACTGATGTACCGTCCCAGAATGTAAGGGTCCAGGGGGGGGGGGGATTGTCCAGGGGGGGTGAGCAGGGATTTTCAAAATGTGCATCTGACTTGATCTTTTTGTTTTGGAGTTTGCATGTTTTCCTCGTGCCTGTGCGTTTTTTTTGCGGGTACAGACCGTCTCCAACTTACAACGAGATACGTACCGAACGGTCGTTCGTAAGATGAATTCAGTCGTAAGTTGCTTCAGTGCTATATTTTGTATGGAATGTATGTTTAAGGCTTATCTAAGTAGGTTTAAGGTTATATAAATATTTTAAGGCTTGTATAATTAACCTATAATGGTTGGTACTGAAAAATAAACAATTAATCAAATATATGCTCGATAAAGACATGTACATGTACAACCGGAGAGAATGCGACATATGTTACTGCAAAATGTTTTCGTTTGTACCATTGTTCGTAACTTGAATGTTCGGAAGTAGTCTGTGCTCCGGTTTCCTCCCACATTCCAAAAACATACATGGCAGGCTGATTGAAGGCTTCAAAATTGTCCCGAGTTGCGAGTGTGAACCTGAATGGTTGTTTGTCTCAATGTGCCCTGCTACTGGCTGGCAACCGGTTCAGGGTGTCCCCCGCTTATTTCCCATATACAGCTGAGATAGGCTTAATGAGGATTAAGCATCCTGGGAAATGGATGGATGAATGAAAAACTTAATTTTTGGTCCCCAGTCATATAGAAAAACAGGCACATCATTTACAACACAGAGAAAAATCAGCAATGTTTTTTTTTATCCTCCTCCAACCCCGCCAAGTGTCTTTTGGGAAACTTTCCAGAAGGCTGTTCAGGGAAATATGAGTCCGTAATACGTCTCAAATCCCCCGATGGGATTAGGCGACGGCCAACGTCGCCTAATGGAGATTTGCGTGTGTGTGTGTGCGGGCGCTAATCTCCTACAAAGTGCTCACCTTCTCTCCTAAACGACGACACGGGAGTCACAGAACCCTTTTTCCCTTCTTCCCGATGGGATGTCGGCACACCAGGAATAACATTGTAGGTAGTCTTAAGTGTTTTTAGTCGTGGTCTGATGGAGCGAACGCTGTGGTTTTCATACGTGGCTTCAGTTTTTTTTGTGTGTGTTTGTGTGGGTGTGTCTGTGTATACACGCATCACTGTCTTATATAATTGGCCGGGGGCTTCTCACATGGCTGACTGACTTTGGTTTGTGCCCACTCGTGTGACTGGTGAAGGGAGGTTCCCTGCCAGGCTCTGCGCAGTCTCACTGACATTCTACCCATGTCTCAATGATGAATCTGTTAACCTCCCCCCCCCACCCGCACTCGCTTACCGTGTATGTGTGTGAGCATTGCCGCTACGACACATACAACTTGTGTTGTTTGCAGAAGATGAAGGAAGATGATCGGAAATGAAAGTGTGCCATCTGTGCGTTGTGGCGCCATATTTCGATTTGGCCAAAGATTCCACCGCAAAAGATGTCAGGAGGGATGGAACGAAAAAACGGTGTTAGCGTGGAGCTTGTGCATATGCTCGTTTCTTCTGGCGTTATTTCTGTCGTAAAACATGAAGGGCGGGATGTCTGCCTACATTTTTTGACATACCCGCAAAAATGTTTGGATGTACCGTTGTTCGTAACACGAATGTTTGTAAGTAGGGGAGCGTCTGTATTTTCCAATCATTTAATTGTAACAACATTTTCATGTTTTTATAAAACATTTCTGTGTGAATTTTGGAACGCTTGGGACAGATTAAGGCTTTAACATGGAAAACGTGCTTCAATTTACATATTGAACTGAAGAAATTTCTTCCAGTACGTATTAATTTCCGAAGTACAGGTTGTATTTGTATTTTGAAAATGTAACCTGAAATCAAATCACCACTAAATAAACAGATAAGCCATTAATAACAAAATAATAAATAAATAAACAAATAAATAAATACGTTGTTTTTTTTCCCCTGTAAAGAAATCTGCGATGCACTGAAGCTGCGATAAGTAAACCACAAAGTAGCGAGGGATCACTGCCGAAATGTGTCCACTCCAGTGCCAGGGTTTTTGTCATTGTCACTCAAAAACAGAATATTGAGTTTTAGGACAACATAAACATTCAATACAGAGTTAGAAACTTTAGACTCTCTAGTTTCATGAGAAATAAAATAGTTAATTCCTAAATTATATGGGTTTGCAGTTATATGAGCTTGAAATGAGAGCGGCTGTCCAAAATACAATGCAATACATACATATCACTTTCATCACTTTGCTGCTGTGAAATTTAAATTTCTCCATTGCGAGACTAATAAAGGCAAATCCAATCCAATCCAATCCAATCCAATATAAAGAAGGGAAAAGAAAAAACATTGCCAGAGGCCACGGTCAGCGCTTTATCAGCATTAAGCATGGAAAAAACAAAACCCATACAAATTCGGGAATGGCGATCTAGGTCATATTTTCAATTCTCAAATGAATTTGTGAATGGCGGTGAAGGAGTTAAGTTTGAGGCGCCCACATAGGGGGCTGATGCATCAAGTCTGGTCTCCTCTTCCCTCCCACACAAATCGTGACATACGGCCCGTTTTTCTTGCCACATGACTCATTGAACAAGGCGAGACAGGCAAAGCTGTCACAGGAAACGAAGCATAATGTTGCCGAGGGCCTCATCGATCAGCGGCCACAGTCAGATATGCGCTACAGCGCTTGTGCCGTGCGATAACGCAGAGTAACATTTTAGCGGCAAAAGGTCTTGGAACAGGATTGAGTGGAGGAGAGGAAAGGCCGGGGGATGGGAAACACTCATACAGGGGTACGAATTGAGGCCCCCAAGCTTTTTCAGAGTCAGATGAGACATTGTCATTATCGTTTGACTGCAAGCGACACTTGGCTATGCATTGTTGAGTGCTCACAATGAATTTTCTGGTGGTGCCGTGTGCCGTAGCCATTTTGGATCTACCTTTCTGGTTCTGCTGAAATGCTCCTCTGGAGTCCAACGCTTGTCGAGGGATGACAATCGGCCAGCTTGTGCGGTCTGACGCCAGGCATATTCAATCAATGGCTTCATCAACGGAGCGTTGCGAATTGCAGGGTGAAAAGGCCCCTCACCATTTCCAGTGAAGTGGGCAGTGACAATGGGGAGTTGATCATCGCTCCAGTCGCGCTGTGCACCGATGAACATCTACGGCACGGTGCAATCACCGAGGTCTCAGCGGGCGGGTTCGGTGATTGAACTACAAGGACTCTGCTGGAAGATTCTGTGTGAGGCTGGACGTAGACCACCAGGATTTTTCCCTGTCTTGTTATGTTTGTGATCAAACATCTTCACATTTATGATTTTAATGACATTTTTTTTGGTCTTCGCAGTGTCCCATTGTGTGCGAGTCTGCGTCCCACGGCTGCGTTGACAGAGACCATCTCCTTACAGGACCAGGTACTTATGTCTATTCACTTGCATAAATATACATTTACAGTGATACCTTGGCTTACGAACTTTATTGCTTCCCAGACAGAGTGTATAAGATGAAAAGTGTGTATCCCAAAAATTAATTTCCCATAGGAAACCATTAAAATGAGAATAATCCGTTCCCAGGTCCCCATAAAACATAATTTTCTATGTTCTAATTTTCTAAGCCTTAAAACTACACAAAATATACCTTATTTTATGCCTAATAAATGTGCTATGGTATTAGAATTAAAGAAATAAACTGTACTGTATAATAAAGTCGTTTTATTTACCTTGATGGTCGTTGATGGCTTGATGGAATGGAGTGGCCAGTTTAATCAGCATTAAATGAAACTTGATGAAGAACGCAACCTTCTTCTTTCACCATCTTGAGGAATGATCCCTTGTAGGTGCTTTCTCTGCGATAATTTTACCGTGTTCCTCATCAATTGTGTTCTCTTTATCTGGGTTGATAGCTTTTTGCATCAAGTGTACAGATGGCTTGTGCAGGTTATTATACAAAAGTCACTGTTTTCTATCCATTTTCTCACTCTCTGTTGTCTGCCTGTTTCTTTACAGGGAAAAAAAAACACAACATATTTATTTATTTATTTATTTATTATTTTGTTATTAATGGCTTATCTGTTTATTTAGTGGTGATTTGATTTCAGGTTACATTTTCAAAATACAAATACAACCTGTACTTCGGAAATTAATACGTACTGGAAGAAATTTCTTCAGTTGAATATGTAAATTGAAGCACGTCTTCCATGTTTAAAGCCTTAATCTGTCCCAAGCGTTCCAAAATTTACACATAAATGTTTTATAAAAACATGAAAATGTTGTTACAATGTTGTTACAATTAAATGATCAGAGCATCTAAAGGTTTTGCATTTGACTAAAATGATCAAACTGTGTGTTTTGGGTATTTTAGATGCTATAAAACGTTTTTCTGATGTCAGTTAAGAAACAAAAAAGTGATGTCGGTTGTCCTTTAAGCTGCATTGAATGTTTATGCAGTCCTAAAACTCAATATTCTGTGGGTCCTGCAATTTGAGTGAAAAGGACACAAAACCTGGAACTGGTTTGGACACATTTTTGCACATTGTCTGGCAGTGAATGAATTAAATGACATACTGACTAAACAGTGACGGAGCGATTTCCTTGAGCAATCAGGAGTAGCGGCCATATTTGAGTGGCATGTGGATTGCACCACCAACGCATTGACGAAAAGTCGTCAAATGAGTTGGCGTCATGGAGCGAGCAACCCCTGAAGCTCCGACAGAGAGGCAGACAAACTCTTGAACTTCCCCAGTTATTACCGCACCGCAGTTTCTCTTCCTCGCACCTCTTAAGAAAATGACTTTGGTAGAACAAACGTGCACACACACTCTCTCTCTCTCTCTCTCACACACACACACACACGCACTCTCACTCACACACACACACACACACACACACACACACACACACACACACACACACACACACACACACACACACACACACACGCCGCTCCGCTGCCTGCTTGCTCTCTTCATGCTCGCGTTGAAAGGCAATAAAAGTGGAGGACTGAATTGCATCACATATTTTCAGTCGAGTGGTGCAAAAGATGACATTAAATGTCAATCATGAGAGTAACCAACTGGGTGATCCGTCTTGCTTGCCGCAACGTGCTAGCCGTTGAAAGCTAACGGAAAGTTAGGCGAATCCTTCACTCCATTCAACCTGAAGTGTACGATACTCATAATCTTTTTTTAAAGGGGGCGTTTACCAGTTTCGACATGAACTGCACCCAGGTCAGTATCATCCAATCAAAATGGCGCTTTCCGCCAACTGCCGCCCAAACAGCGAAATGAACAGCAAAAAAGCGAGAATATGTTTTTATTTTTATTGGGGAGCCAGATGCAATCATCAAAAGAGCCATATATGGCTCGCGAGCCAGAGGTTCCTGACCCCTGCCATAGAGGAATCGGCGGGAGGGCAACTCATTCATGATTCACCATCGAATTGAATGTGTCCTTTGACTTTGAGGAATTCAATGTTTTTATTGACCCCCCCAACCCCCACCCTCCTCCTTCTCCACAGTGTTCACCAACCCGGTATGCAAAGTATACAGATTCCAGACAGTGGACAGCAAATGGATGCTGGTGCGCGAGCAAATGGAGGAGTGCACGTTGTCCTTCAGTATCCCCAAGCAGCTTCTCTCGCTTTACATGCAAGAGGACATGAGCAGGTAAAAACATGATGTTCCATTGTCCTCTCTTATTGCTCAATATACACATGATTGTAACAAATCTCAGTCGGCGTCGATTTATTTCGGCCGTGCCGTGAAATATTTATTTGTTGGTCCTATCTTCTTGAATGTATGAATGAACGGATTTCAATGTGGGGTTCAATGTGATTTAAGTGCGGGATATTTTAAAGTGGAACGGTTTAGTTGGATTCTACGCACTCGCATCATTGAAATGAAAATCGACTTCTTAATTTAGCCTCGTCACAAAAAAACATGATGATTCTTCGCAGATCTATCGGTCTCAATGTAAGCCATGACTGTATTTTCTTCAAATTCCGCCCCCAAAATGGCTCCTTGCTTGAGACTTGCCTACCATGCCGAGATCAAACTTAAAGCGATGGGTTACGCGGTTAAATGGGGAAATAGAGCAGCGGCAAGAGAGTTCTGTGTTACTGTTTTATTAACTTGTTCACTGCCAGACGATGTGCAAAAATGTGTCCACTCCAGTGTCAGGGTTTTTTGTCATTTTTCACTCACAATGCAGGACCCACAGAATATTGAGATTTAGGACTACATAAACATTGAATGCAGCGTAAGAAACCTTAGCCTCTCTTCTTTCATCAGGAAAAAAAAGTTGATGCGTAAATTAGATGGGTCATACATTGTAAAAATTAAAATTGTAAAGAGCAATACATTGGGGAGACTAAACACATTCTCCAAAAAAAAGACTTATCAACATCGCAGGGATAATACTAGTGGGCCTCAATCTGCAGTACATCTGGACCTAAAAGCGAGCAGCCACTCATTTGGCGACAATGAGGTTAAAAACTTAGTGAAAAAAAATAGATGGTCTGAAAGGGGAGTAAAAGAAGCTATTTTCATAAAACAGCAAAACCCTTCAGTCAATAGCCATGGTGGGGTGAGGTTCAATTTGGATCGTTTCTACAACTGACTTCTTAGGCAACATAGGCTTAGTTATGCTGATGAGATGATACCAGATCAAATGGGGCAATCGGGCAGAGTCGTAGACCGTAGACCTCATACTCAGGCAGGACAATAGAAGTAATCAGTCAGGACAATAGAAGTAATCAGTGTAGCCGCAGGGAGTCGCCGCCTGCTCCCCCCGACCTGAGAGCAGGGAGTGATCATAGCAGAGTCCGGCACCGCCACGTCTGGACAGTAGGGATATATACAGGGCGAAAACTACCAGCAAAAAGATTTTAGTTCGCTGAAGAAGCCTCTTGGATAAGAAGCGAAACATCCGACACCTTCAAAGAAGTACAGATGATGCCTCTTAAACGATCAAAAGGTTATCTAATCACATATAATATAATATAATATAATATAATATAATATAATGTAACTTAGAAATTAAATGTATTATTATGATTATAATATAATATCATTTGATTGTTCTGATGGAATTTCCTTGAGCTCCATCTAGTGGACGCATTGGAGATTGCGTCTTATAATGTGGTGCGCCCAATGCACGCACAAAGAAATACAACATCGGCCCCAGTCATTGAATCTCCGCCTCTTTCAGCCAGTGTCATGTCTTCCACTTCATCCATAACACACATACCGATCAATAAACACACACGTCCAATGTTTCCGGTCAGCTCCTTCTGTCCATGTCATAACAAGAAAGATGAAAAATACGATCCAGAAAGATATTTTGGTTGATAATGGTGACAGAAGAGGTTGTTTTCTACTGCCAGCTCAAGGACGCGCGCGTGGCTGTGGCAACGGCGCACCCATATGCCAATTGTCACCAGGACAAAGCCGTAATTGCGACGTAATCATGCGCCCATCTGCCGTTGTGTTTCCGAGCTTCTTTAGAATTAACTCAGGCGCCGTGATTATCACAGGTATTCATTACAGTACAATGCTCAAATATTAGAACGGTATAGAGAGCAAAATGGCGTCGGACTCTACCACTAATGTAATGTTTTCAGCGCAGCCATGGTTGAGGGGTAAGTTGCAGTTTGTCGGCCATGTTTGAGGGGTGACATGTTTTGAGATGGTGGTTTCAGTTTGTTGCCGTCAATAGGTTCTAACATCACCATTTTTTAATACTATGCAGCAGGGTATGTGTGTGTGTGTGGGGGGGGGGTTAAAAATAAGATTAAACTCCAAGTACTTTGAGACATTAATTGTACTTGATTTATTTTTGTTCATTTACTTTGGTTGGATGATTTTCTTTGTGTGGTTGGTTTAGTTTCACTTCTCTTGTGTGAAGGGTTTAGTTTTGGTCCGTTTGGTCTCATAGTTTTTTTTTTTGTATTTTTTTGGTGATTGGTTGGTAGTTGGTTTTGGGGTCGTTAGTTAGTTGTGTTTCCATGGTTGCTTTTGATTTATTTATTTTTTGGTTTGTTTTCGAAAGTGTGTCCAGTATTTCTAATTTTATTTCGGACAGGATTTATTGAGCGGGAGCACTAAGCCCCAACGTGATTAAAATTGAGGCACCACAATAACACGTCCTGAAATAAAAGCCGCTGCATAGTAGCTCGAGGGCTCCCCGCAACACCCCGTGCCAAAATTTACAACACCATTACGGCCAGGTGACCTTCATCAGACGTTTCGTCTCATAAATAAAAGCTGTAGGAGTCTTTTTTTAGGGCTCCCCGGAGGAGATTATCATCACTGATTTTGAGAAGGATGAAATGAATGGCAAAAGTCCTTCGGCTGATTGGTAAATCTTTGCTGCGCTCAACTTTTTTGGGATGCGGACATTTTGTGGAAAAACGCAACCCTGTGACTTAAATCAATAAATCAAACCCCATCCCAAAAAAAGACCTCTTCAATCAATGTTTAACATGATAGCATGAAATTCTTACTTGATTTGCTCCCTAAGAATATTCCGATGCTCCAGTTGGCTTAGCCTGACATTTTTGTTTCTCGGTATATTTAAAGTTGTGACCAAACTTTGTCATTTGGAGATAGATTGTCTTCTTCATTAAAGGCAATCGACAGCGGATGTCATTGCTAATGTTAGCTTTCCAAACGTGCATATCGTTCATCTGCGTGCACCTTGACCCTCCTCAGACAATAGCAGCCTGATGAAAGAGAGACTGCTGACCCCACCACACACCCCCATCACCACCACCACCACCACACTCCCTCGCTTGCTCACCACCAGCCCTCGGCCGGATCACCCTGAGCCAGATGTCTCTTTTTTATTACACCTTTAGAATGCAAAATAGATTCAGACTGCTTTGGTGAGCAACTGTTTATTTCATTTAATTTTATTTTGTTTTGTATTTTTTTATTTAGTTTTTTTTTATTTAATTTCATTTAATTGTGTTTAATTTTGTTTAGTTTTTTTATTTTGTTTTATTTAATTTTGTTTTGTTTTATTTTGTTTTATTTTTTCTTTTTCTTTTTCTTTTAATATATATTTTTGTTTTATTTTGTTTTACGTCTGTGTAGGTTCTCAGTCGTTTTATTTTCAGTTTTGTTTTATTTTATTTTTTTTTATTTTTTTTTATTTTATTTTTTTTTATTTTGTTTTGTTTTTATTTTATTTTATTTTGTCTTATTTTACTTTATTTTTATTTAATTGTTTCATTTTGTTTCACGTCTGTCGGCTCTCAGTTGTTTTATTTTCAGGTTTGTTTTATTTTATTCTATTTTATTTTGTTTTGTTTTGTTTAACTGTATTTTATTTTTTGGAAAAGCCACCCACCCTGCACAGCTGAGAATATTAAATTCACACGAAGTAGTGCACTCTGTACGTATTATATAAATAGAAATAAATTAACACCTTTGAAATAGGCGGAAGTAGACGCCGAAACATGTCAGGTATTTGAACACCGACAACACACTGTCTGTAAGATAAGATTCGGTTTTAAATTAGATATCAAGTAGACCGTTTCTACAACTGACTTCTTAGGCAACATAGGCTTAGTTATGCTGATGAGATGATACCAGATCAAATGGGGCAATCGGGCAGAGTCGTAGACCGTAGACCTCATACTCAGGCAGGACAATAGAAGTAATCAGTCAGGACAATAGAAGTAATCAGTGTAGCCGCAGGGAGTCGCCGCCTGCTCCCCCCGACCTGAGAGCAGGGAGTGATCATAGCAGAGTCCGGCACCGCCACGTCTGGACAGTAGGGATATATACAGGGCGAAAACTACCAGCAAAAAGATTTTAGTTCGCTGAAGAAGCCTCTTGGATAAGAAGCGAAACATCCGACACCTTCAAAGAAGTACAGATGATGCCTCTTAACGATCAAAAGGTTATCTAATCACATATAATATAATATAATATAATATAATATAATATAATGTAACTTAGAAATTAAATGTATTATTATGATTATAATATAATATCATTTGATTGTTCTGATGGAATTTCCTTGAGCTCCATCTAGTGGACGCATTGGAGATTGCGTCTTATAATGTGGTGCGCCCAATGCACGCACAAAGAAATACAACATCGGCCCCAGTCATTGAATCTCCGCCTCTTTCAGCCAGTGTCATGTCTTCCACTTCATCCATAACACACATACCGATCAATAAACACACACGTCCAATGTTTCCGGTCAGCTCCTTCTGTCCATGTCATAACAAGAAAGATGAAAAATACGATCCAGAAAGATATTTTGGTTGATAATGGTGACAGAAGAGGTTGTTTTCTACTGTCAGCTCAAGGACGCGCGCGTGCCTGCGGCAACGGCGCACCCATATGCCAATTGTCACCAGGACAAAGCCGTAATTGCGACGTAATCATGCGCCCATCTGCCGTTGTGTTTCCGAGCTTCTTTAGAATTAACTCAGGCGCCGTGATTATCACAGGTATTCATTACAGTACAATGCTCAAATATTAGAATGGTATAGAGAGCAAAATGGCGTCGGACTCTACCACTAATGTAATGTTTTCAGCGCAGCCATGGTTGAGGGGTAAGTTGCAGTTTGTCGGCCATGTTTGAGGGGTGACATGTTTTGAGATGGTGGTTTCAGTTTGTTGCCGTCAATAGGTTCTAACATCACCATTTTTTAATACTATGCAGCAGGGTATGTGTGTGTGTGTGTGTGGGGGGGGGGGGGGGGGGTTAAAAATAAGATTAAACTCCAAGTACTTTGAGACATTAATTGTACTTGATTTATTTTTGTTCATTTACTTTGGTTGGATGATTTTCTTTGTGTGGTTGGTTTAGTTTCACTTCTCTTGTGTGAAGGGTTTAGTTTTGGTCCGTTTGGTCTCATAGTTTTTTTTTTTTTGTATTTTTTTGGTGATTGGTTGGTAGTTGGCTTTGGGGTCGTTAGTTAGTTGTGTTTCCATGGTTGCTTTTGATTTATTTATTTTTTGGTTTGTTTTCGAAAGTGTGTCCAGTATTTCTAATTTTATTTCGGACAGGATTTATTGAGCGGGAGCACTAAGCCCCAACGTGATTAAAATTGAGGCACCACAATAACACGTCCTGAAATAAAAGCCGCTGCATAGTAGCTCGAGGGCTCCCCGCAACACCCCGTGCCAAAATTTACAACACCATTACGGCCAGGTGACCTTCATCAGACGTTTCGTCTCATAAATAAAAGCTGTAGGAGTCTTTTTTTAGGGCTCCCCGGAGGAGATTATCATCACTGATTTTGAGAAGGATGGAATGAACGGCAAAAGTCCTTCGGCTGATTGGTAAATCTTTGCTGCGCTCAACTTTTTTGGGATGCGGACATTTTGTGGAAAAACGCAACCCTGTGACTTAAATCAATAAATCAAACCCCATCCCAAAAAAAGACCTCTTCAATCAATGTTTAACATGATAGCATGAAATTCTTACTTGATTCGCTCCCAAAGAATATTCCGATGCTCCAGTTGGCTTAGCCTGACATTTTTGTTTCTCGGTATATTTAAAGTTGTGACCAAACTTTGTCATTTGGAGATAGATTGTCTTCTTCATTAAAGGCATTCGACAGCGGATGCCATTGCTAATGTTAGCTTTCCAAACGTGCATATTGTTCGTCTGCGTGCACCTTGACCCTCCTCAGACAATAGCAGCCTGATGAAAGAGAGACTGCTGACCCCACCACACACCCCCATCACCACCACCACCACCACCACACTCCCTCGCTTGCTCACCACCATCCCTCGGCCGGATCACCCTGAGCCAGATGTCTCTTTTTTATTACACCTTTAGAATGCAAAATAGATTCAGACTGCTTTGGTGAGCAACTGTTTATTTCATTTAATTTTATTTTGTTTTGTATTTTTTTATTTAGTTTTTTTTAATTTAATTTCATTTAATTGTGTTTAATTTTGTTTAGTTTTTTATTTTGTTTTATTTAATTTTGTTTTGTTTTATTTTTTTCTTTTTATTTATTTATTTTTTCTTTTTCTTTTTATTTTAATATATATTTTTGTTTTATTTTGTTTTACGTCTGTGTAGGTTCTCAGTTGTTTCATTTTCAGTTTTGTTTTATTTTATTATTATTTTATTTTATTTTATTTTATTTTATTTTATTGTATTTTATTTATTTATTTATTTATTTTTGTCTTATTTTACTTTATTTTTATTTAAATGTTTCATTTTGTTTCACGTCTGTCGGCACTCACTTGTTTCATTTTCAGTGTTGTTTTGTTTTATTCTATTTTATTTTGTTTTGTTTTGTTTAACTGTATTTTATTTTTTGGAAAAGCCACCCACCCTGCACAGCTGAGAATATTAAATTCACACGAAGTAGTGCACTCTGTACGTATTATATAAATAGAAATAAATTAACACCTTTGAAATAGGCGGAAGTAGACGCCGAAACATGTCAGGTATTTGAACACCGACAACACACTGTCTGTAAGATAAGATTCGGTTTTAAATTAGATATCAAGTAGACAGGATGAACTTAATACAACCTTTGAAATAGACCTGGAGTGGAGGGGAGAGGGAGTTGTCTATCCCTTCATCCATTTTCGACACCGCTTCATCCTCACACGAGTCGCGGGGGTTACAGTAGACTATCCCAGCCGTCTTCAGGCAGTAGGTAGGGGACACCCTGGACCGTTTGCCGGTCAATTGCAGGGCACACAGGGACAACCAATCAGCGCTCACACTCACATCTAGGGACAATTTAGTGTTTAATCAGCCTGCCGTGCATGTTTTTGGAATGCGGGAGGAAACCGGCATACCCGGAGAAAACCTACTCGGGCCCGTAACTTCACAATGCTAAGTCATACCCTTCACCTCTGCACTCTGAACCATAAGCGCTTATCACTGGATTATGCTTGAATGATGTCCCAATGAAGGTTTTTGAGCCTTTTTTTTTTTCATTTTTGTGATGCATTGCACAGTTTTTCCCCCCTCCACGTTCTATGTGAGGATTACACAGACAAAAGAACACGAAAAGGGGAATAAAGCGCAGGGTTGTTTGCAAATGTGTGTTTATCTACAGGGTGCAGGATCTGAAGGAGCTGGGCGAACTCTCTCCACATTGGGACAATTTACGGAAGGAGGTCATCACGCGATACGGCGGCATCATCAGCTCCTACCAGGAGACCCTGGCTGAAATGGAAAAGATTACCGGTGAGAGTCATTTTGATCTTGTTGTTGTTGTTGTTTTGCTTGAAACGCTCATTCACAGGCACAACAAAGGCCACAGAATGTTTCAAAGGCAGAGGAAATGCGCCCGCCCGCCTGCCCGTCCGTCCTTGGCTCCGCAAACCCGTTTCCTCCACTGCCTTTGTACCAGATTTTCTTCGGTGTATGTAAATTAACTTTGGATGTTCTTATCTTCATTTGTCCTTGGAAAGCCGTTCGCCCGCATTTGAAATGCCACGGCGTTTTACAGGGAAGAAAGAGTACGACGTCCCCACTCGCGGAGCTTATGAACTCATTCCCTGCCATTCCAGAATTTATTCTGGAGTTGAAAAGCATGACATGGAGCGCCATTCCAGAATTTGTTCGGATTTTGGTTTTTCTTGCAAGGGGTGCCGATAAAGCGCTGGTCAGACCTCTGGCAATGTATTTTCCTGTCCATGAGGGGGCATCATTTGTCTTTTTGTACAGCTGCCCCCATTTCAAGTTCAGATAACTCCAGACCCATATGATTTAGGAATTAATTCGCAGTGAGTAGAGTTTTTGTTTCAGTTCCTCCGGTTTAGTTTCACTTTGTTCAGTTCTTTTTGGTTGTTACTTGGTAGTTCTTTGGTTTTGGCTAGTTTGTTTGTTTTTTGTTCAAGGGGCATGATTTTCTTGAGTAGGTTTACTGGGTTCTTTTAGTTTTGCGGCGGTTTATCAACTTAATCAGAAGATGTTGACGGGCTACCATGGCCATTGTGCGAGATTGCCGTTTTTCAGCTGGTTTCAATAACAGCGCTGTTTGTTTTTTTCTCTTTGTGGAAAGCAAGAAGAAAAAAAACTGCTTTTGATTTTCTAAAAGCCCAAAACTCTTGCAACAATTGCCGGTGATATCATGTGATAAAATAATGTGTGCGCACTCTTATTGTTGACTGTGTGACTGTAAAGTAAAGTGGCCTTGAGAGTTTTGAAAGGTGCTTAGAAATGAAATGTATTATTATTATGAGTATTATTATGTGTATTATGAGAACAATACTCCAGTGTTTTATTGTTTTGTTTTTTGTAGTTTTTTTGCCATATTTCTATTTGGTCCAGAAAGTTTGGACATATTTTTGCAATCTCTGCAGTTCCATCTGGCGGTTTAATTTTTTTGACGATAAATATGACAAAGTCCCAAGGGTGGATGAAGAATTTAATGACGGATGGTTTTCTCCGGGTCCTCCGGTTTCCTCCCACATTGCAAAAACATGCATGGCAGGCAGATTGAACACTCCAAATTGTCCCTAGGGGTGAGTATGAGTGCGGATGGTTGTTTGTCTCTGTGTGCCCTGCGATTGGCTGGCAACCAATTCAGGGGTCTTCCGCCTGGTGCCCGAAGACGGCTGGGATAGGCTGCAGCACCCCCCCCCCACTAACCCTAATGAGTAAAATGCGGTACGGAAAATGGATGGATGATAAATACTAAGCTAATGCTATTGGAGTCTTCATTGGAACTACGAAGTGCAATTTTGGGAATGTTGGCCCAGTGTTGCGCCGATTGTTCTTCTATATCAGGGGTGGGCAAAGTTTTTCCCTCGCGGGCGACAATGGGTTCTAAAATTTGACAGAGGGGCCAGAGGAGCATTTGGAGGGCGTGTTTGGTAAACCTAAAGCATTAAATGTAGTGTGTGCAAACCTCATAGCACAGTAAATATACTACAACCCAATTTATTATGTCTTTCAAATCGCCCGAATCAGTTCATAAATTTGTCTCAAAGAATATGCAAGATATGGCATTTACATACTATTTCGCAGATACTGGGAGGAGGAAATGGAAATAGATTAAAATAGCATACGCACTGTGATTTATCAAGATTGCGTCTGTTTTTAATAAGTTTCAAACGAAGGTGCAAAGTTAAAGAAATCAACATTTATTGAAAAATGGAATCACTTTCAACATTCAAAACATTTTATTACACGACAAAATACTCAAGCACAATAATATCTACTTGTTTTAAACTCTGCAAAATCATGGATGGATTGTCGTGACCGTGCACTCTACAAACTCGCCACGGACGCCCTCGCCTTCACGCCCACACAGTACACGTGTATCGTCGCCAAGCACACAGACACATAGGCAGCCAATCAGAAGCCTGCTTTGTGCTTCGGACTTTCCCAAGCGTTTTAAAGACGTGCATTTGCATGTCATTTTCCAAAATAGATGCACAGAACCTCAGCCCAGAAGAAAGATTCAAAAGAAGCTAACAAAATTTGTGACGCTACAAAACGTAAACTTACATTACACCGTGACTGTAAAGTGTACTTGAGAGTTATGAAAGGCGCTTAGTGGCTTGTAGCAAGGAATGCAAACATTGCATTGTGCACCATGACAACAAACGACAACTGGAGCAAGATCTTCAGCTACGGATATTTGCCGTAAATTAAGCAAGGAAGCATTTGCGGTAGGTACAGCCTTAATTAAGAAAAATAAAAAAAAACTTAATACTTTGCTACAATGTTTTTTTTTGCGATTACTCGTCTAATTATGTTTCAAATTGTGAAAAATGTGGCAGGCAGATTCTCAGAGTTGTCTACGCTGTTGTCCGCTAACTTTTTGTCATGACTCACAGACACTGTTTTTACTATAATTTGGATAAGTTCGGCGGGCCGGATTGTAACGCCTAACTGGCTGCATGTGGCCCGCGGGCCGTAGTTTGCCCATTCCTGTTCTATAGATTCTGACAGAGTTCGTTTTTGCCTCGAGCTAGGCGGCAAAGCCCCCCCCCCCTCCCCCCCTGCGTTCTGATCTAGACGCCTGCGAAGCGAAGGCGACGATCGCGCGTTGCTAGACAACTCGTGTGGGGGCGAGCTACTGCTCATTAATTATTGATAGCTAATGTGATTATACGCAAACGCGGAGTCAACATGACAACGACGGTAGAGGCAAGATGATGATTAGTTCTGGTTCCTGGTTTATTCCAAAGCCTCGCTGTTGGAGGAGGGTGTGCTCACTTTTGCAAACATTTCATCTCCGTTGTTTTGACTGTGTGTAAAATGAGAGTTATTCGATTGGGCTGAATGGGTTAAATTTTAGGGAAAATTACAAAAATCCTGGCACCGTGAAGGACATATTTTTGCACATCGTCTACCAGTGAATGAGTTCATCAATCAACCAGTCAATCATTCAGCCAGTCAATCAGTTAATTAGTCAATTCATTAATTAATTTATTTTTTTATCTTTTAGGTTTATTTTTGTAATCAGGATCATCACTCAGATTTTTTTTCAGGCTTCCTTGTCCCGCTTTTGTTTTTTTGTTTTTTGTCCATGAACCGTTTTTCCGCTTGGAAGACTCATCAATCATCCAACACCGAATGAATTTAAGACAGTTTTGGGGTCAACAGCATGGACGTGTGATGTAAGGTCATGGGATTTTTTTCAACTCCCCCGTGTTCACATATGCCGCACGGCAAGGAGTGTGCAAAGCAGGAAGTGAAGGATGAGGAATAAAGAAAAAAAACTCCTGTCGCCTGTCAACCGTCACTTCCAAATCGCTCTTCCCACCAAATCACTCTTCCCAGCCGCACTCCTCGAGCTCAGTGGGGGCGGGGGGGGGGGGGGGCAAAATCACAGAGTTAAAAAAAGAAGAAGAAGAGAAATAGCATAAAAAATGGGTAGGCCAGATGTTAACCCGCGTTGGCATTGGGCCCTGCTGCCCGCACACCTGGGCTGGCAGATGGACCTTGGACAGCTGTGCTTTGGCCCCCGCCACTAATATCAAACTTTTATTATGCTAATGCTCTGACTCATGTGGTGTTTTTTTTTACATTTTTGGTGCATTTTTCTACTGTTCATATACAGTGATACCTTGGCTTACGACCTTAATTGGTTCCCAGACAGTGTATTAGGCAAAAAGTGTGTATCCCAAAAATGTATTTCCCATCAGAAACCATTAAAATGAGAATAATCCGTTCCCAGGTCCCCATAAAACATTTTTCTACTTTCTAATTTTCTAAGCCTTAAAACTAGAAATAAACTGTGCTGTATAACAAAGTTGTTTTATTAACCTTTGTGATGGCCGTTGATGGCTTGATGGAATGGAGTGGCCGGTTTTATCAGCATTAAACACTTGATGAGGAACGTAACCTTCTTCTTTCACCATCTTGAGGAATGATCCCTTGTAGGTGCTATCTCTGCGATCATTTTACCTTGTTCCTCATCAATTGTGTTCTGTTTAGCTGGGTGGATAGCTTTTTGCATCAAGTGTACAGATGGCTTGTGCGGGTTATTTGTGGAGCCTGATTGATGGGAATGTTAACCTTGCAGTCTACACTTATCTACAATTATCAAAGTTAAAATGAGTCCAAATTTCACTGTTTTCTATCCATTTTGTCACTCTCTCTCTGTCGTCTGCCTGTCTCTTTAATATTTAAACCACCTCCCCTCACTGCTGCATTCTTGACCAATCACGTGGCTTTAACCAAAGACTGGGGGCGGGGAATAGAGGACAAAAAAAAATGTCGGCTGCCATTTTCTTTTTTGGAGAATGGTTTCACTCTCCCTCTGTCTGTACCCCCCACCCCCTCACTGCTGCGTTCTTGACCAATCACGTGGCTTTAACCGACGACTGGGGGTGGGGTTAGAGGACCAAAACAAGCCGGCTGCCATTTTCTTGTTCGAAGAACGGGCTCGTTCGCGAACGAAGCATCACATTGTGGCAGCTCCGTGTGTATCACGAAAAATAGTTCGTATGCCAAGGTAAAATTTTCATAAATTTAACATTTGTAAACTGAAAGGTTTGTAAGACAAGGGATTAGTAAATCGAGGTATAACTGTATTGTGTTAGTCCTTTTTGGGGGGGTGATTATGTATTCTTGTCAAATGGTTTTAATTTTTTTTTTTCTTCTTGACATTTTTTTATTTATTTATTTTTTCATTTGTGTATTTGTTGTCATTCACATTTTCTGTTAATATTCTAAACGAGTATCTTTGTGATATTTTTTCATAGCATTTTTGCATATGCTATTTATGTAGATAATTTCATATACAGTAAAGTCTCGTTATATCGATATCGGATATATCGATAGTCCTGGTTATATCGATACTATTTCTATGCACGCACGGAGAAAATTACATGCAAACAGGGTCGGATATATCGATAGTCCCGGTTATAGCGATATTTTTTCGGACTCCCTTGAATATCGATATAACGAGACTTTACTGTATTTCATTTTATTTACTTGTGTTTCTTAGCATCGTAACCTTGTTTATTTTTTTATATTTGTTTTTGTTGATTAGATTTCTTTTTTGTAATATTTTTATTGTTGTCAAATGTATTTTGGCTTCATAATTTTGTCGATGAGTATTTTCCTCCATTATTAGACGATGTGCACCAATGTGTCCACTCCAAATTGCAGAACCCACAGAATATTGAGTTTTAGGGCTACGTAAACATTCAATTCAGCATATAACAAATTTACACTCTCTTCTTTCATCAGTAAAAAAAGTTACTTCTTAAGTTATAAGGGTCTGGAGTTAGCTGTGCTTGAAATGGGGGCGGTTTTACAAAAGGCAAATGCTGCCCCCTCGTGGAAGGGAAAAAACATTGCCAGAGGTCTGACCAGCACTTTATTGGCATATAATAAATTTGGGAATGGCAACGAATGAGTTAATCATTTAGTGTCTTTGGATGTTAATGTTCATCCGGCGGGTGTTTTTTTTTTCCCAGGTCCTTCCTTCAAGCAAAGTTGCTGCAAAGCCCAGAAATCCCTCGAGTTCCTCCCAATCAACCTGCACACTCAGAGGATGAGGGTGACGTGCCCCAGAAAGACGGGTGCGTACAACCTTGCTCATGTTTATTAATGATTCGCGTTATTGACTTTACAAGCGTCACCTCACGTCGCTGCGCCTCTTTTAATTGATAGCGTCACCCCGGAACGAAAGTCCTCGCAAGGCGGCTTTCAGATGACACCTGCTCGTCCTTACCTTGCGGCGTCATTAGAGTTTCCCGTTTTATGGAAAGACAAACTTTGCCCGCCGCTGTGTTTTCCTCATACATCATAACAGAAACATTTTTTTCCGGCTAGTTCCTGTTATTGACTGTACGCCACCAGTGTCAAACACATCTGGCCCACTAAATCGTTTGATTTAGCCCGCAAATACAAATCAGTGATGACAACTTTCACTTTTCACGATGCTTGTTAAAATCCCAACCAAAATTTCCAATTCTCATTTGAAACGAATATGAGAGAGCTAATGCCAACAAGCCTGGTTACAAAAAGAAATAAATAAACAAATCCCCCGCCTTGTGCCCGAAGACGGCTGAGATAGGCTCCAGCAGCCCCCGCGACCCTAATGAGGAATAAGTGGTACGGAAAATGGATGGATGGATGGATGGATGGATGGATGGATATATAAAGACACAGTTAAATGGGTATATAAATGAACACATGAATATTGTATTGTATAGTAATTGATAAATGAATACATGAATAAATAAATAGATGGATATGTGGATATATTAATAAATAAACGGTTAAATACATGTATAAAAAATTAATTAATTAATATGGTATAATAAATGAATAAATGTATAAATAAATCAATGAATAAATTAGAATCAGAATCATCTTTATTGCCAAGTATGTAGAACACACAAGGAATTTGTTTCCGGTAGAACACGCTGCACTAGTATCGTCGTCAAAAAAACTGCTAAGTGACAATATAAAGTTCGATTTTTTAAATGAATGAATACATGAATAAACAAATAAATAAATCAATAAATAAATAAATACATGGATGGATGGATGGATGAATAAATGAATACATGAATAAACAAATAAACACATATTTCCTGTCGCTGATTTGGCCTGACAAAATACGGCTTGAATTGCTTTAGCCTGGACTGCAAACAGCAAATAGGTAAAATTTTCAGCAAATTACATCAGGGAAGGTTTTCTAAAAACAATCTGTGAAATGGTAAATTGGCGAGGGCGGCCCGGTAGTCGAGTGGTGAGCACGCCTGCTTCACAGTGCAGAGGTCGCCGCTTCGCGTTCTGGTCCGGACGCCCTGTGTGGAGTTTGCACGTTCTCCCCGGACCCGCGTGGGTTTTCTCCGGGTCCTCCGGTTTCCTCCCACACTCCAAAAACATGCATGGCAGGCAGATTGACCACTCCAAATTGTCCCTAAGTGTGAGTGTGAGAGTGACTGTTGTATGTCTTTGTGTGCCCTGCGATTGGCTGGCAACCAATTCAGGGTGTCCCCCGCCTCGTGCCCGAAGACAGGCTCCAGTAACCCCCGCGACCCTAGGAATAAGCGGTACGGAAAATGAGAGATGAGGTAAATTGGCGACTGTTCCCAAATCTATGACTTGACCGTTTTCGTTCCTCAGACGCGTCGTACGACATTGTCACGGCAGGCGCCCCCGCTGCGCACTTCCAGGGCTTCAAAGGTGGCGGTCTGCAGCGTCTACTCGGCAGATACGAATCTGAGAAGAAAAGGTACATTTTCACTTTGAGTCACGGCCATCAAAAACAGACTGGTCACACGGTATCCTGGGCCTGCACTCAATGTTTGTATTTTTGGCGCCTACCCAAGACCCAAAAGACCACGCAAAGAATGGACTGCAAGGAAAGTACCGTATTTTTCGGATTATAAATCGCTGTTTTTTTTATAGTTTGGTCGGGGGTGCGACTTATATATGCTTTTTTTATTACTGTATATCATTTCACATTTTATTTGCACGTTAAACCGCAAGAGCGCGTTTCTAGGCCTGTGCTGATATGGTGGTGTTGAAACATGTGTGAGCCGTCAAAATCTGTGAGCGCAGAGACAGTAGCCTACACATTTCTATAACAGGTGTTACAGGGAAATCTGTGACCCGACAGAATCTGTCGTCCCTGCGGTCGCGGTTTCTGGAGGGTCAGATTTTTCTGTAACGCCTGTTATTTATAAACACAACTGAGAAGGGCTGAACAAAAATGGCACCGAAAAGAAAGTCATATTCTGCAGTTTACAAGCTGCAGATAGTGAATTATGCAGCCGAAAACGGCAATCGAGCAGCAGAAAGAAAGTTTGGAGTGAGCGAAAAACTTGGCGAAAAGCAGAGGTTACGCTTACTGAAATGAAGAAAACAAAAAAAGCTAATCGCGGGTGAAAAGCTAGGTGGCCGCAGTTGGAGGAACGAGTTCACGCATGGGTGCTTGAACAACGTGCTGCTGGGAGAGGTTTGTCAACGGAGCAGTTGCGTCTCCACGCCCAGGTCGTTGCCAAGGAGATGAATATAAACGGCTTTGCAGGAGGACCTTCTTGGTGTTACCGCTTCATGCAACGCACACGCCTCTCGATCAGAAATCTCTATCACAAATACATTTTCCCCAAAAATGCGACTTATCCTCCAGTGCGACCTATATATGTTTTTTTTCTTCTTAATTATGCATTTTTTGGCTGGTGCGACCTATAATCCGGAGCGACATATAATCCAAAAAATACGGTAATGCCTTTTTTTCAAGCGATACCTAAACGACGTTGTCATCTCGATAAAGCTTGCGTGATAGTCGTTCCTACATCCCAGCAGACTTGTTTTGAAGAATCCACTGAATTGAAAAGGAGAGATTAAACTTGAGACCAGGGAACCAAAGTTATTTTTTTGTTTCATATTGGACTTAGCTAATGACTTGCTGTAGCTTAAAACCTTCCAATTTTCTGCCTGGCTAGCTGCCGAGAGCCTGAGGCTTTTCCTTATCCACATTCAGACTTTGGCCCATTTGACATCCCTTTTTACAAGTACGACTTCAATATTATTTCCCCTCGCTCATCCTCAAATTTACTTACTTTTTATACACCTCTGCTAAAACCTCATTCACTGCCAGACATGTGCAGAAATGTGTCCAATCCAGTGCCAGGGTTTTTGTCATTGTCACTTGAATTCCGGGACCCACAGAATATTGGGTTTTAGGACTACATATACAGTAGAGTCTCGTTATATCGATATTCAAGGGAGTCCGAAAAAATATCGATATAACCGGGACTATCGATATATCCGATATCGATATAACGAGACTTTACTGTACATTCAATACAGTGTTAGAAACCTTAGCCTCTCTTCTTTCATCAGAAAAGGTAATTCCTAAATTATATGGGTCTTGAGTTATATGAGCGTGAAATGAGGGCAGCTGTTCAAAATACAATGCAATACGTACTGTGCATATTGGTTTATATCGCGCTTTAACAACAGCTGAAGCTGGAACAAAGTGCTAACATAGAAAAAGGGGAAATGCTGACCCATTGTGGAAGGGAAAAAAAAAGCATCGGCAGAGGTCTGACCAGCGCTTTATTGAAAATATAATTTCGGAATGGCAGCGAATGAGTTAAAAACCTCACATTGGCTCCCCGAAAAAGTATAAAATCAATATTTGCGTTTAGTATGCTTGAGGAGGCCACAGATAAAAGTACACCCTGCATTTTATCTTGGTTGAATGCATGCAATCCCGATTTAATTGCTCTTATAAAAGTCTCCTTTAAATGGAACCCTTACACGCCGTGCGTTTACGGCACTGATCTCATCTTACACCAATGGCCTCTTTTTAACAGATTGTCTGTCATTGCCGTGCATTGCGGCGGTGATATTTTGATGTCGCATGACGATACATTTCGTTCCGATCGCAAGACCAGTCATGTGATGTGATTCAAATTAGTGCGATGATCCACTTTAATAAATCAAGGCTCATCCAAGCTAAGCTCTGATTCGATTTAGTATCATGGCATGCAATAATGTATTTTTATTACATACCATTCCATTGCATACTGTTGTGATTTGAAATTTTCAAAGTTGTCTTGTGTCTAAAAATAAGGAGAGAACCAAGTACACTTTCAGGAAATGGAGTTTAATGTCGATCCCAAATGCTTTCGCCAGCCAATCCTTCTGCATACTTTGCTTTGTATTATTTGTATTTTTTATTTTTACTTATCATCCCCTTGTAATTAAGACCAAGGTGTCTTGACGGAAAACAAGAGCAAGCGTAACTTTGAAGTCTTGCATCTCAACGGGAAAGCAGCTCTCCAGTCTCCTGAAACAAAATGGGAAATAACAAGTTCTTCAGGGAACAAAAAGCCGGGTTGGGCTCATACGGGGGAGCTTGTGCGATTGCCTTCACCTGCACTCAAGTGTTCATTACACTTTGGAATTCCAGGTGTAAAAACAATAAGCACCTTTGTGTTCCTATTATCAAATGTATTATTATTATTATTATTATTATTATTATTATGATTGTTATATATATAATTATATATATAGAGGTGACGCTTGTATATATATATATATATATATATATATATATATATATATATATACATACACACAGTAAAGTCTCGTTATATCGATATTGAAGGGAGTCCGAAAAAATATCGATATAACCGTGACTATCGATATATCCGACCCTGTTTGCATGTAATTTTCTCCGTGCGCGCATAGAAATAGTATCGATATAACCGGGACTATCGATATATCCGATATCGATATAACGAGACTTTACTGTATATATATATATATATATATATATATATATATATATATATATATATATATATATATATATAAATTCACAGAGGATAAAGACTCTAAGCAGTGTGTTTGCATGTATGTCTGTGTTAATGCGCTTGGGCATAGTTAATTACATTTAAATCGACGTCAAAATACCGACGAAAAGAATTGTATTTTTGGGGAGGTGTTGAATTTTCTCTATTTTATTCAATTCTTCATTTTCATTACGTTTAATTCAATTTATACATGTAGCCGCACTAAAACGGAATCATCTGGATCCAGGCAATTTGTTTTTGAGGATAAACCTACTTAAGAAATGTATTTAGATTCTCGTGATTTTATTTTGTACAGCTACTTGATTCAATAAAGTGGAGTCAATGTAAACATTTTTTTCCCCATCTTGTGGAGTCGGATGCAATTTTCAACTGGTACAAGCATCTTTTTTTGAGGGGGGCAGTCGCTAGCTCTGTGGATTTTTTTTCTCGTCAATGACATCTTGGGATTTTGTGACTCTGGGCGCTAGCCTACATTCAAGTTTTACCAGTGATTGCCTTGCTCATGGCAGTAAATCTTGGGGGGGGGGGGTTGCTATGACTTCCAAAAATTCATTCCAAGTCCCTGGAATATTCACCCCAGGAGATTGTTTGACTGGAGTAATTTGGCCCCGATGAAGGAAGTGACAAAAGGAGTTTTTGTCTGAGACTAAACGGCTCCCTTCAAAGCCAGGCAGGAAAGATCAAGTATTCATAAAGCGACACACATGCAAAGACATTGGCCCCCGCGGCTTCAATTTGACAGCTCAGCCGGGAAACCTGGACAGTGTTTCCTTGGGAAGTGACGCAACAACACAACACATCACACACATACATGCGCACACACACATACATGCGTGCGCATGTGTGTGATTATCGTACAAACATCATTTATGCAGGGATAAAAAATCCCAAATGTGCCATGTGCAAACTTCCAGTGAGAATTGTTTTTGTTATTCTCATTTTTTTTTCAATGGGGGTGCGGTGTGGGGGGGTCACCTAATTCTTGGAAATCTTGCAAATCCTTTGTGATTCTTTTATTATTAAATAAACACGGTTTATAACAGTCATTTTTTAAAATTAGTTCATTCTTGAAGTAATATTACTAATCTCATTTTTTTAAATCTGGTGAATCCCCCTAAATTAATTTTTTGGGGGCCGAAAATAATTATATATACAGTGATACCTTGCCTTATGAACTTAATTGGATCCCCGAAAGTGTGTGTAAAGCAAAAAGTGTGTATTCCAAACATTAATTTCCCAGAGGAAACCATTAAAATGAGAATAATCCATTCCCAGGTCCCCATAAAACATAATTTTCAACTAAATAAGCCTTAAAACTACACAAAATATGCCTTATTTTATGTATAATAATGGTGATATGGTATTGTAATACCTAATGAAGTAAACTATACTGTATAATAAAGTTGTTTTATTTACCTTTATGATGGTCGTTGATGGCTTGATAGAATGGAGGGCCGGTTTCATCAGCATTAAACACTTGATGAGGAACGTAGCATTCTTCTTTCACCATCTTGAGGAATTATTCCTTGTAAGCTTTGGCAGCTTTATCGTCAGAACTGGCTACTTCTCCATGACGAATGACACTATGGACCCCTGTACGACACTTAAAGTTCTCGAACCATTCGTGGCTAGCCTTGAAATCATCAATGGATGAAGAACTTCCAGGTTGCCTCTTGATGATATCCGAGTGAAGTTGTCGTGCTTTCTCTGCGATAATTTTACTTAGTTCCTCATCAATTTTGCTCTGTTTAGCTGTGTTGCTAGCTTTTTGCAGAAAGTGTCTCAAGGAGCTCTGGGTTGTACATCTTGGAAGTGTTGATATTGCAACAGCAACAGATGCTGGCAGACACACAGACAAACTTCATTAATAGCTGGTTCCCTTGCTTGTCTTTGATCTTCAAATTGACTTTGACTTCAACCGCAAGAAGAGCAATGAAATGTAATCGCACATTTTTCGCAGGTGGAGAAGAAACAAATTTAATCTGTTGTTCTGTTTTGTTTTGTTTTCTTTTTATTTTTTGTCTTTGTGGCTTCAGCTTCAGCACGGCCTACCAGTGTATCTACTATTCCCCAGAGCACACGGCCAAAGCTCAAGACGTTCTGAGCAGCGTCAGCCTCCTGCAGCCGCTCATCGCCACCTTAGCGGACCGACTGCTTTGCGCTGCTCACGAGCATTCTTCCCCTGGCCTGAGGGATGCGCTCAAAAACCTCTCGGACAAGGTGACGTCTGATTTGATACTTGGAATGTGTACAAAACTGCCTCAAATCCGCACATTGCTGTTTTGCATTACAAAATAAAGAGAAAAATAATAAAAATTCCACCTGTAAAATTAAAAATAATTAAACAGATAACTAAATTAAAAATACATTAATCAATTACATTAAATATGTACAAGAAATAAAATGAAACAAAGTGTAAAATTACAGCAGAACTTAAAAAAAAATAAATTCCAGGATAAGTAAAAAAAAAAAACAATTATCCAGCAAATGACTTTCCCACTGAGTGTAACTAAAATGTAGTTGTGGGATCCTGTTGGATTGAAGGTGGAAAAAAAAAGAATGTCTCAAAGGAAGACATTGCGGCACACTTTTATCCGTAATATTACGACAGAAAAAAGGTGACTTGTGAGTCTCGCAGTTGATCTGAGCTATTTTTTATTATTATTTATATATTTATTTTCTTCTATCAGCGTAATTAATGAATGACATCTGCTGCTGTCAGACGGCAATCTGTTGTGCCAGAGATTGTTTTTAGCCCCGCGTGGAACAGAGCCCAATCAGCACACGTTAATTGCCGCCGCTCGCTTTGCTCTCATCCCTGATTAGACATGCACGCACTTGCCAAGGAAATGTCGGCCAGTGTGGATGCCGGTCAAGGGGGGTTATAGGAGGGGGGACAAGATCTCTGATTGGAATGTCAACAATAAACGTGTGAGGGTGTGGGCATCAGATAATAGTAGTAAGAATAATTTATTATTATTATTTGCGCTTGAAAATATTAGCAGGCTTTAATGGCAGCTTTAAAAAAATATTTTTTTTTTTTTTTTGCCCAAGAGAACTTTTTATTTTTGAAATACCCAACTTTTTTTCGAATAAAATGTATTTTTCATTTTTTTTGTAACACCACATACACTTATTTCCTTCTACGGTGATTAATTAGTGTTTAATGCTGATGAAACCAGCCACTCCATTCCATCAAGCCATCAACGACCATCACAAAGGCAAATAAAACGACTTTGTTATACAGCACAGTTTATTTCTTTAATTATAATACCATATCACATTTATTATACATAAAATAAGATATATTTTGTGTAATTTTAAGGCTTAGAATATTAGAAAGTAGAAAATTATGTTTTATGGGGACCTGGGAACGGATTATTCTCATTTTAATGGTTTCCTATGGAAAATTAATTTTTGACATCCACACTTTTCACCTTACACACTCTGTCTGGGAACCAATTAAGTTCGTAAGCCAAGGTATCACTGTATTGCATTTTTTTCGAGGGGGCAGAATTTTCCCCATATTTTCTTCCTATTTCTCAAGTCAAAGCGTCCGCAGAGGCCCGTTTTACCTCCTCTGTAATCACGCATATGCAGGTGGAATGACAAACACAATGTCTTGTGGTTTAGTATTTAAAAAAAAAAAAATAAAAACAAGGAACTGCAAAGTTGCCAATTAAGCGCTTCCACTCACAAAAGAGACGACTTGCGTCCTGCGGCGCTGCCAAATGCTTCCCCTTTTTTTCTTTCTTTTCTTTCATTCACCCCTTTTCAGTTTCCGTGGGGGGAATATATATATATATATATATATATATATATATATATATATATACAGTAAAGTCTCGTTATATCGATATTCAAGGGAGTCCGAAAAAATATCGATATAACCGGGACTATCGATATATCCGATCCTGCGCCGAACTCCATTAAACAAAAGCCGCCAAAAGAGGGCAGCCAAGCGCCATATAAGAACAAGCAATGCAAGACGTCTTGGCGTGAAGTCATTTTTATTTGCATTTGAATAAAAAGTGACATCGGCTGTCCTTTAATACACAGTATGGAATGTTAATAATTTTCAAATTCATCGCGCTTCAGCAGACAAAACAAGAAACATTGTTGCAAAAAACGATTGCATTCATATACAGTACAGTGGGCATGTACATAACACAACAGGGAAACTGCAACGCTTACATCTTACTGTATTATGTATACAATTTTAAAAAGTCATCAATCTTCTTCTGCTTCCCATTTTTACCTTTTAACACAAACACTTCAATCTCGTCTGCTCCACACGAGCTAGCGTCTGAAAATGAAAATGGCTCTGCTACACGGGTGCTGGGCACGTAACCAAGTCACCTGACCAAGTCGACCAATGGCGCGACTGATGGCGTGACACGTAACCAAGACACGTGACCAAGTTGACCAATGGCGCGACCGATGGCGTGTCACGTGACAAAGTCACACGGCCAAGTCGACCAATAGCGCGACCGATGGCGGCTCATGTGACCAAGTCGACCAATGGCGCGACCGATGGCGGCTCACCTAACAAGACACGTGACCAAGTTGACCAATGGCGCGACGGATATATCAATATAAACAACAAAAATGGCCGGCGGGGGATGAAAAGGAGCACCGTAATAACCGGATTCTCGTAATAACCGGGTATCGTACTAAACGGTACTAATTATACATAAAAAGACTAGAAATGTGCAAGGGAAATGAAAATAGTATCGTAATAAGCGGTACGTGACCAGCTCTCGCGGGCAGACGCCATTTTCAGACAGCAGCTCGTGTGTATCAGACGGCAGCTGTGTGTCTTCAACATATACGGACAACATATACAACGCTGACGAAACTGGTTTATTTTACAAGCTGCAGCCAGAGAAATCCTACATCTACAAGGATGAGGATTGCCGCGGGGGTAAACGTTCAAAAGAAAGACTTACAATCATGCCGTGCGCTAACATGACGGGTACCGATAAATTACAACTTACATATTGTTATCGGGAAATCAAAAAAAAAAAAACAAGGTACCGACATTGCATCGTATGTTGCAGTCGACAAAGACATTGCGACATTCCCAAGCTCATCAGATGCGGATATCGCAGCAGAGGTCAAAGCCAAGATTCCCGTGATGATGATAATGACGATGAAGAAGAACCGACTGAATGCACACCTTTTGCAACATCGACAAAAGCGTTGTTTATATTAAAATATAAAAATGGGAAGCAGAAGAAGATTGATGACTTTTTTAAATAGCATACATACGTACTAATTGCAGTGTTATGTACATGTACTGTTATATGAATGCAAGCGTTTTTTGCAACAATGTTTGTTGTTTTGTCTGCTGAAGCGTGATGATTTTGAAAATGACTGTACATTCCATACTGTGCATTAAAGGTTAACCAACATCACTTTTTTGTGTTTCTTGACTGACATCAGAAAAAGGTTTTATAGCATCTACAATACCCAAAACACGCAGTATAATAAAACACCAATAAAAATGACTTCAAGTCACGGCAAGACGTCTTGCATTGTTACGTCACAGCTGCGCGCCGGCATTCTATTCAGGCACTCTCGAACTGTCACGTAAGTTATGTAAACGTTTTGGTTTTTCATTCATGTACAGTATTTAATTGTGTTGCATCCAGATATCTTTATTGCTTGTAACAATCACTGTTTTTCATATGATTGTACATGCTGGCGTTCGTGGCTTCGTGTGAATAGAACTTGACGATTTAGCATTGGTTGGTTGCATTTTTGAAAGGAAATAGTCATTAAAAAGTGTAAAGACGTTTTTATTTTATGCACAACTTTATTTTTCACTTCACTACTGTACAAAAAAAACATGTTAGATACGCAATCCATGAACCCAATGATGAAATTACATGCCATAACAAAGATTCTCCATTTACGCACCCCCCCGCCCCCAGGATCGGATATATCGATAGTCCGGTTATAACGATATTTTTTCCGACTCCCGAGAATATCGATATAACGAGACTTTACTGTAACCGATATCGATATAACGAGACTTTACTGTATATATATATATCTTTCGTTTATTACTTGTTCTTTCTGGACACTTTCTTGGAAAATTAATAGAAAAAAAATTAATTTGGTTAAAAAAAATTGGAAATCATATTGGACAGCTCTCGGCAACAGAATGCCGCCTGCAGCTGACATATGTTGGTCGTTCCAATCAGTGGCAGTTATGAGGACTCCTGGCACGACCATACCGTGTCGGGTCATAGTATATGTTTGCTTCACCCTGTCAGGTTTGTTTCATCTAGGCAGATTTTTATTTGTGGTTTTCTTTGATACTTTGTTCTTTTCTGTTCAGATGACTTTGATGTTTTAGATTTTGTTCCTGCTGATTTTATTTTAATACAATTTGTCAAATACAACCTGCTGCTCCCTCCTGCCTGCTTTTTTGGGATCCACAACCATCACCACCTCGCAAAACGTGACACAGAAAAGGACTGTGGACAGATTGCGTGCTAAGTGTCATTATTTTGAAATATAAACAGTGCTTAAAAAAATATATAAGAAATATAAATAATAAGTATACATTATAAATATGAAATTTGAATTCCATTTTTTTCACCAAATTAAATTCTTACCAGAAGATTTTTTTTCTTTAAATGTTCCAATAAAGTGTCCAGAAAAAAAGTAATGCACAAAAACTGTGATTTCAAACACGCTAAAAGAATACATTTGTAATTATTACCCCCCCCCCCCCCCCCCCACCCCCATCCCACTTTCAAATTGTTGCTATGGACTGCAAATGTCCCCATTGTGGGACGAATACAGGTTTTCTGATTCTGATTTAAAAAAAAAAGCATTTACAAATGTTTCAGTCTTTTTTACAATGTTGTAGTTTGATGCGAATTTTTCCATAAATGACGAGAACGATAAACAGAAAAAGTTATGATTTTTAAGAGAGTGAAGCACAATGACTTTTCAACTTGCTGATGAAGGGCTTCACGTTTGCTTGGGTGTAATTGCATTGCCGCCAACATGACTCAGGAGAGCTTTTATCACTGTCACTCTGGCGTGGGGGGGGGGGTTGCCGTGACATTGCCATGTTCTTTATGAATGTCGCTATCAAAGGAGGGATGCTCCTTCGAGACGTCGCCTGTCCAAGTAATTGAATCGTTTGTTGTTTTTGTTGCCGCTCACGGGCCGCAATGTCTTCCTTTGAGACATTCTTTTTTTTTTCAGCTTCAATCCAACAGGATCCCACAACTACATTTTACACTTACACTCAGTGGGAAAGTCATTTGCTGGATAATTGCTTTTTTTTTTTTTACTTTTCCTAGATTTTTTTTTTTAAGTTCTGCTGTAATTTTACACTTTGTTTCATTTTATTTCTTGTACATATTTAATGTAATTGATTAATGTATTTATTTATTTATCTGTTTAATTATTTTTAATTTTACAGGTGGATTTTTTATTATTTTTCTCTTTATTTTGTAATGCAAAACAGCAAACAAAAATACATTAACCAGACCATGTGCAAAAATGTGACCACTTCAGTGCCAGGGTTTTTGTCATTGTCACTCAAATTGCAGTACCCACAGAATATTGAGTTTTAGAACTACATAAACATTCAATTAAGTGTAAGAAATCTTAGTCCCCCTTCTTTCATCAGAAAAAAAGAGTTAATTCCTAAGTTATATGGGTTACTGTATCTGCGCTAGAAGTGGGGGCGGCTGTACAAAACATATTGATTTATATAGCGCTTTCACAACAGCTAACAAAACGCTAACATGAACGAAAGGAAAATGCTGCCCCCTCATGGAAGGAAAAACCATTGCCAGAGGTCTGACCAGTGCTTTATTGGCATCCCCCGCAAGAAAAAACAAAACCCGAACAAATTCAGGAATGGCGCTCCATGTCATGCTTTTCAATTCCCGCCCAAATAAATTTGTAAATGGCATCCAATTAAAAAAAATATATATATATATATATATATATATATATATATATATACGTAAAATATAAGTTGTGCAAGACAGTAATCCCTCTTTATCACTGGCATTCCCGCGAACTCAATGGCTACAAATTTTGTTTTCCGATCTCACTCTGGCGCTCACCCCAACTGTTTTTCTTTTTTTGCCAAATGTTTTCTCCTTGTCTCTTTGTCGACTGTAGACGGAGCAATTTGTCCACACTCTCAAGGATGAATTGGTCAAATGCGCCCTGTTGGCACTACACGCCGCCCAGCCCGGCTACGTGTCCAAAAACCAAAAAAACGACGAGCGAGACAACCTGAGTCCCGTCCGGACGGCGTCACCTTTACCCCACCCCGTCGACGAAGCTACTTTGTGCAACAACGTGGATGGCACGCATGGCCTTAGGCGAGGTGACGACTCTATTCCGCACCACAAAGAGTACGACGAAGAGGAATGGGTACGTGTCGCGTCACGTTGAGTACATGTTAGTTTCATTGCGCTGAACCTTTTTTTTTTGTGACAATAAATTCGGATTACAAAGTAAATCAGGAATATTTGCTTTGTCTGAAATTGTCTTGCTTCCAAAAGTTGGATTTTTTTTGTGTCGTTTTATTTATTTATTTATGTATTCATTTATTTATTTATTATTTTCCGGTAGTAACATGTCTTTTACCATGCCAATATCCAGTCATCATGCGCGTCTTTGAGAAATACCTCCCGTAACTGTCCCTCTGCCTCTGACTGTCACGTCACTCGAGGCTCGAGGGCTGGGCTCGAGTGACGAAAGGACAGTGGGGAGTGTGGATCCAAAATACACGGCGAGACAGATACTCGGATACAAAAGTCTTTACTGAGGCACGCATGAAAAAATAGCAAACTGGGAAGAGTGGAGGAAGATAACTAAATGACAGCAGACCTGGCAACACGGAAGTGGAAACGGCAATGTCCAAAAATACTCCGACGGAGACGGTAGTGAGCGACAGACAGATATAGGCAGAAGGCACAATCAGTGAATGACAATCAGCTGTGGGAACCCAGGTGAATGATGATTGGAGGGGCCGTCTCCCAAGATTGGCGGAGGAGGTGACAGGAGGGGCGGGGCGCGCCCCGGATGGCAACGAGATGTGACGAATACGGTGCACCCTATGGTCGTGAAACTACAAGATATTGAGATTTTTTTTTTTTTTTTTTTTATTTTAACCCTTATATTATGTTGAGGTTATTTATTTATTTATTTATTTATTTATTTATTTATTTATTTTCCGGCAATAGCATGCTGTGGTGACCCCTGACGGGAAAAGCCGAAAGGAAAAGAAGTGCAGGAAGCATACCTTTAACCATGCCTATATCCAGTCATAAAGCGCGTCTTTGTGAATGTGTTGGCGGGAGAAATAGCTCCCGTAACTGTCCCTCTGCCTTTTTAATACGGTGCACCCTATGGTCGTGAAACTACAAGAGATTGAGATTTTTTTTTTTTTTTTTTTTTTTTTTTAACCCTTATATTATGTTGAGGTTATTTATTTATTTATTTATTTATTTATTTATTTATTTATTTATTTTCCGGCAATAGCATGCTGTGGTGACCCCTGACGGGAAAAGCCGAAAGGAAAAGAAGTGCAGGAAGCATACCTTTAACCATGCCTATATCCAGTCATAAAGCGCGTCTTTGTGAATGTGTTGGCGGGAGAAATAGCTCCCGTAACTGTCCCTCTGCCTTTTTAATACGGTGCACCCTATGGTCGTGAAACTACAAGAGATTGAGAATTTTTTATATGCTTGGACTCAAGATTTTGGACCTCCGAAGATGGGCAAACGCCGCCAAGGATGATGTCCAGTTTTGGGTCATGTCATTCTTGTCATATTGCGTGTCTTTCGCACAATACATGAAAAATAAAAAGGCTGTGGATTATTATTATTATTATTATTATTATTATTATTATTATTATTATTATTATTATTATTATTATTATTTATTATTATTATAATTATTATTATTATTATTTTATCATTAGTATTGTGGTTTTTTTTGTTTTTTTTGTTTTTGCTCTTAATTTTCGTGTTGTTTTTTTTAAGCTGAAGGTTTTTTGATGAGAGAGATCCATTTTCTCTCATCCGTGTTTGGGGTGATTTTGGGCTTCCTTCCTGTTATTTGGTTCGTATCATTTGTGTTTGCGCACTTTGTGATTGTTGGATTGTTTCAGGACAGAATTTGGGCCAGCGTGGCCAAGCGGCTCAACTGTGTCATCGCCATGGTGGACCAACTGGCCGACCAGGATGAGCGCGGCAAGCAGGAGCGTAACGGCGAGCAGCAACGGCTCGCTGACGTCATCACCTCACACAACCCTGGTAAAGGAATTATTTGTTTGGGAAAATTACAATTATATTGACCCAAGAAGCGTTCTTGCTACTGAAGTTGCCCCTTTTAGCGTCATAGGGCCTTTGCCAGAGTTCCTTATAGTTGTGTGTTGTCTGTCTGTGTGTACGTTTTCGCCATAGGGGTCATTATTGATACAACATTGCACCCTATTGGCAGCTAAGAGAATTACAGTGTTTTTAAAAAGTTTTGCGAAACAGATTTGTCTGTCTTTTTCTCTCTCTTTCTCTCTCTCTATCTGTCTATTTCTCACTCAGCATCAGCAACATAAAGTATTTATTAGTATTTATAAAATAGTATAAAATAAACTTTCATTGTAACAACAAAAGAAACATCGATCAGGGTCATTTCCTGAAAGATCACTTGTTGCTAGGCAGATTTCACAGGGCGCTACAAGTGTTTTATTTTCTTTTTTACACACACGAGAAAAGAACGTTGAAATAGACAAATAAATGTGACTATTGGTTTTACATTTTGTTTTGAATATAATTTGACACCTTTTTAAATTTGGGGGACAAGTTGTGATTGCAAAAGGTGTTATAGTGGAGAAATTATGTTGTAATTTCATAGATGGACCACTCCTGTACCACTGAGACCTTACACAGACGTAATTTCATAGTGGAAATTGATAACATTTTAATGGTAGATTTTCGAGCAGCTTAGTTTTATTTTTTCAAAGGTACTCTTTTTTGTTTCATATTTTAGTCTTGGGTTTAGTTTTAAACAGTTATTCAGTATTGTGGCACATAATCATTTTATTTATTTATTTTTTTGGGAAGCATTCTTAAAGGACAACTGACACCTCCGGACAAGTTGTGTCCAGAATTTGTAAAATCACTTCAAATGACTTCACTGAGCGTATTTTAATAAGATTCCACCGCATATAGCTATATTTTACGTTTTAAGACTTGGTTTACGGTTTAAGACTGAATATTCAGGAAGTCTTATTTTCGAGTTGATGACGATGCTTGACGTGACGTCACGTCTGGAACGCCCCTGACTGATAAAGCGACACACAATGCATTTTTGGTACTTTGTTTGGTCTGAAAACTTTGTGTTGATCCGTGTTGATGGTGAAATTAGAAGGAAAACACATAAATAACGCAATGGTGAATCCTTGTGTGTTGCACCAAGACTACTATTTGATCCTTGTTGACACAAATTTCCAGCAGACAAATCAGCCCATTTCCAACGGAGATTGGCCGCCATCTTGTGCATTTTCTGGGACGCTACATTGGAGTCCTGATGCCTTGCATTGATACGGGAGGACTTCTTGAATCACTTGCAAACAGTTATGCTTTCCTCTTCAGAACTATTTGAATCATATTCATAACTGGATGAGTAACAAGAAAGCATCTTCTCCGAATCTGAAGCCATTGTTTTGATTCTAGAGCAGGGCAAGACGTCCTGGCGTGATGTCACGAACAAGGGGGCGGCACCTTCTCAAACTCGCAATTTCCGGGGTCATTTTGAAGTAGTTTTGGGGCACTTTAACTCATTTTTATGTTTTGCATTTGACGAAAAATATCAGCCTGCGTGTTTTGGGTATTTCAGATGCTATAAAACGTTTTTCTGATGTCAGTTAGGAAACAAAAAAATGGTGTCGGTTGTCCTTTAATGTTAATTCTTTGCTAAAAATGGGGCTTTTATAATCTTGATTCAGAGGGGGAATTTTTTTAGAGAACACGAAATGGACACAGCATCTTATCAGTGCTAACCGCTGGTGCCATTTCATTCTTGTTTTACAAAGTCTTTTAACAGGCGCCGTGTCCTTTTCACAATGACAATTTCACGATGTGTTTAATAACCCGCTGTTAACTGCGAAATATCTCTTATGAATTCTGATGCTGTATTAAAAAAAAGTTGTCCTTGAGACATCAAATGTCCTCTTGAACAGAAAGTGATGCCGATGGGTCACCACATAAGATGTGAATTCACTTCTTCCTTGTCCTTCCCACAATGTTGACTCAGCAAGTGATTGGCGGGAGCAACTATGCCCTCTAGTGGTCGAGTTAAAGGAGTGCGTGACACAGGTGATGGACAAGGCCAAGCGCGCCGTCACCTTTGTGCTTCTCCAGGAAGCCGCCTGCAGCGTCCCGCAGGGTTTCATACTTCAGCAGAGGAAGGACGTCGTCTTCAGTCAGGCTGTAAGTCAAAACGGCAATTATCATAATAATAATAATAATAATCAATTTCATTTTTAAGCGCCTTTCAAAACTCCCATGCTACAAATGCTAATAATGGCGAGAATTGTGAGCTAGGATCCCTTTTGTGTTCACTTCAAAAGCAATGGCAAAAACAAGCTTTGGTGCTCATTTGAATGGCTACGGGTGTTTTTTTTTTTGTGTGTGTATCAGCTGGCAGTGTTGGCGTGCGGTTTCGTCATGCGCGTGTACGCAGGAATGCAAGACAAAGGTTTCCTGAGGCAGCTCCACCTGGTTGGCCTGGTGGCCCAGTTTGAAAGCCTGCTCAGCACCTACAGTGAGTTTGGAAACATAATTCAACAAATTATCAGTTTATGAGTACATTTTTTGCTGAGTCATCACATTAACTCCTTCAGTCCCAGACATGTGCAAAAATGTATCCACTCCAGTCAGTGCCAGGGTTTTTGTCATTGTCATTGTTGAATTCCAAGACCTACAGAATATTAACTTTTAGGATGACATAAACATTCAGTATAGTGTTAGAAACCTTAGACTGTCTTCTTACGTCAGAAAAAAAAATGAGTTAATTCCTAAATTATATGGGTCTGAAGTTATATGAGCTTGAAATGAGGGTGGCCGTCCAAAATACAATGTAATACCTACAAAATGTTTTATATAGCGCTTTAACAACAGCTAAAGCTGGAACAAAGCGCGAAAATGGAACAAAGGGAAATGCTACCCCCTTGTGGCCAGCGCTTTATTGGCACCACATCATGAAAAAACAAAACCCGAACAAATTCAGGAATGATGCTCTATGTCATATTTTCAATTCCCAAATAAATTCGTGAATAAGTTATTGTGAACATCCCAACCGTCCCAAGGCGAAGAGATCGGCATGCTGGAGGACATGGAGGTGGGCGTGGCAGACCTCCAAAAGGTCGTTTTCAAGGTGACCCAAGCCAGGACGGACCACCTCAGTGACCTTCAGCCTGTGGTGCGAGGCAGACGGTGAGAAGCGGTCGCATCCCGTCACTTCAAAAAGTTGCTTCTTTGCATGCTTGTTGTCCACGATCACTCCGATGGATATTTATTCTAAAACTGCTTCCCTCAATGTCCCTCAAAGTCCAAATCACCAATCGACACCCCTCCCCCCCCTGTAGTGATTGACGATTCATATTGGATTGGATTACTCCTGCAGTGGAGACATTTTTGTTTCACAGCAGCAAAGTGGAGAGGAAAAGAAGAAGTAGAAAGACAAAATACAGGAGTTGCTGAAAAGGCTGCAATTCTTGCTGTGCCATGTTGAAATCAAAACAACAACAACAAAAACTAAATAACAAATAATGTGACATAACAGAAAAGATACAGACAGTCAATCAATCATAAGCACTTTTTGCACCCTCAGTTATATGAAGCAGTTCTAGATGAAAGAGGAGAGGATCAAAGCGTCCTTTTCACCAGTGGATTACAGACGTCATGGTAAATGTTGAAAGCAAATACTGTACGAAGCTGTAGCATCCATTGACAAAAAGCGATTGTCTCACATCTCCTGTCCCACGTAAATCCGCTTCAATTCCAAGCCGCGACAGATCCACATCCACTTTCTTCTCAAATCCAAGAATGTTTATTGTTGAAAAACAATTATGAGGACTTGGAACAATTTGGAGTGAAACAAATGAATAATTGTTGATCACATTAAGTCATTCAATCTAATTGTGGTTTGTGCTCAGGGACCACTTCACCGTGGAGGTCCCCCTGCTGGGACCCGCCTTCCAGAACATGCCAGAGGAAATCAAGGAGGGCCGACCTCTGCGCGTGTTCCCGGTGCTTTTTAACGTGGGCATCAACGAGCAGCAAACCATTGCCGAGAGGTCAGCGTATTTTTTGGGGAAATTTCTTCTATTTCGTTATTTTTCTACTTCTGACAAAAATATGTTTTCCCTTCCAGGACCTCCTGGTAATAATGACACCAATTCAATCTAATTGCTATATGCCGATCTAAATGTGTTGAATAGTGTCATGATTAATCCACTCCATTAAGTGGTAGTGCTGCTCTCAAATGTGCATTTTTTTCTTAATTCTTTCTTTTGCAGACTATAATAAAATAATGTTAACAAGACTGTTTACAATGTATTTCTACTTTGTCCACAGGTTTGGAGACAGTTCTTTACAGGAGAGGATTAACCAGAAGAACTTTGAAACGTTGCAGTGTTATTACAAAACCTTAAGTGAAAAGGTGCCACGTGAATGTAAGTCAGTGAAGCCGTTATCACCAAGGTGTGGTCAGTTAGCCCAGAAGGAGAAAGTCTCACTTTCACCCCCCCCCCCCCCTCCCCGTTCCCATGTTATATAAACCAACCAGGTCTACCGCGTTTCCAAACCCAGACCGACATCAAGGAATTACTTGAAACCCTGGGCCAGAATGTAGTTGCGAAGCGGAGGAAGAATGTGGAGATTCTGTGGAGTGCTGCGGCGGTGAGCACCAATCGTCTCCATGCCCCACCCCCCGCACCTCCCTCGTAAATTTCCCACTCGGACGTATAAACAAAATAGCCTTGCGTTGCATAAGCCACGCAGCTGGACTTCGATGCAGAAATGCAGGCAGAACGCGGTAGTTAAACATTTTTGCAGTTCAGCGTGAGAGAATTCACATGTTGACAAGATTTTTAGCAGTAACGGAAGCCATCTTCCGCAAAAAAAAATGGGGGATGTACAATGATGTCATGATGTCTTGTGCTATCTCTGTCACGGTTTGCAAGGAGGTGATGGTGTTTGAACCAAGAGTAAAAGTCTGCCAAGATGAAACAAACCTGACAGGGTGCAGCAGACACATACACAGTAAAATGACCCGACACCGAATGGTCATGCTGGGAGTCCTTTTAACTGCCACTGATGAGGACGCCCAACACCTGTGCAACTGAGGGCAGGGCCGTCAGTGCTATCCGTTGGTCGCCAACCAGAACGTGACAGTCTGCCGCGGATTGGAACGACCAACACCTGTGCAGGTGCCGGCGGGGCCGACAGCACCGCCCGTTGGTCGCCAAACAGATCGTGACAATCTCGGTGCCAAGGAACTTTGTTGAATTGACTTGAGGAGCGTCATTTGGACTTAAGTACTGCTCAGCTGGCTATTTTGGCATCTAGAAAAACGATGTTGAAATGAGTTGATTCATTTATTTATTGACAAAAGTAGTCCTTTGCCTCTAAAACGGTGCCAGGCGATCGTGTTGACATGAGTTGAGGAGCTTCAATTAAAAGTAGTGCTCAGCCAGTCCAATTTAAAGATAAAATGTAGCCTCCCCAAGTCCTGGATTAACTATTGACTCCAACTGTCCAGGTTTGCCGACGTCTGAACGGAATCCGATTCACCAGCTGCAAAAGTGCCAAAGATCGAACGTCCATGTCCGTCACGCTCGAGCAGTGCGCCCTGCTGCGTGACGAACACCAACTCAGCAAGGATTTCTTCATCCGCGCCTTGGACTGTATGCGCAGGTAACGACTTCAGACAAATCGCTCTTAAAAAAAAAAAAAAAAAAGAATAAAATATGTTTTTTAAAAAGGGTCATTTCATCTAAATCACTGACGCACAGTCAGACGGCCATTTTGATTTGAAGGCGCCATTTTCTTTATATTTGGAGGGGGGAATTTCAATTCTAAATAATTACATTGTATCACAAATCAAAGTCCATTCCAACCGGATTGGATTCAACCAAACTGGTAAAACCAGTTTGGTTGAATCCAATTAAAACCAAACTGGTTTTACCAAATTGGATTTGAAGACATGATTTTTATAAAACATTAACTCATTCACTGCCAGACCATGTGCAAAACTGTGTCCACTCCAGTGCCAGGGTTTTTGTCATTGTCACTTGAATTCCAGGACCCACAGAATATTGACTTTTAGGACTACCTAAACATCCAATACAGTGTTAGAAACCTTAAACTCTCTTTTTTCATCAGACAAAAAGAGTTTATTCCTAAATTATATTGGTCTGGAATTATCTGAGCTTGAAATGCGGGCGGCTGTCCAAAATACAATGCAATACATACATATTGATTTATGTAGTGCTTTAACAACAGCTGAAGCTGGAACAAAGCACCAATGTGGGAAAAAGGAAATCCTTGTGTAAAAGAAAAACATTGCAAGAGGCCATAGCCAGCGCTATATTGGCACTCAAACATGAAAAAGCAAAACCCGGACATTTGTCCGATCCAAAATTGAGCCGAGCTTTCATCGCGAACAGCGACAGAAATTGGCCCAATCCCCAAACGCCTAATTCAAAAATCCTCTTAAAGAAAACAATAAAATGAATTTATTTGAACTGACCCTTGAACACGATTTGCGTTTGTGCACATACACCTGCCACCCACCTCCACCCCGCTTGTCGCATTTCGCCATCCCCGCACGCATACATGAACGTTTCCATGGATACATCCACCCAACAATAAAGAAACAACTTCACTCTTACGAGCGTTCGGGTTCATCGAGTTTTCAACTCAGCGCACCATGAATGTAAACGAAGAAGCTTCAAAACACGGCTAGATTGCTTTTCAATTTTTACAACAAGACGCTTGCATTGATGCACGCTCGCCATGCTGTGATCCGTTTATGACCAAACACGTGGCTCGCATGTTTTTCCGGCAAGGTGACGGACTTTATTTTTAAAACAGACAAAGGAATGATAATGACGCAAAAGTAGGTCAATGAGTAAGACCTGCTCGACTGGTTTTGGCGCGAATCAAACTCAGTCGCGAACATTATGCAACACCTGTGCTCTGGGGAACTCAATACGACATCTATTTTTGGTCCCACGAGGGCTTCATGAAGACAGTAGATCTGCCTACTGACTCAAAAAGTCACTCGTGTCTCGCTATGGGGGAACCAGTTCCTCTGCCTCAGCACCTCAGGCTAATTTTCAGAATCCAAGGTTACAGTTTCTTTGTTTACCACGTCTCACCTCAAAGAAAATCCTCTCAACCCCAAAACAAGATTTGTATCCCTTGAGGTGCAAGATTTAACTTTTCAACTGAAACAGTCAGTCTTTGAGGACGCCTGACTGGAAGATAACCATTTCCTGCTTTACTGGGAGGTTGGGGTATGTGGTAGGTTGAAGTCAGCGCTGTGAAAGGTACAAAAGCCAAATCCATGTAGGTAAAACCCCTGTGACAATTAATGGATCCCAGAGGCTACAAAAATATACTCGAGGTAGATCCGTTGTCTGAAAGAGGTGTAAACTTGACTCAAAAATAACTGTTTCCTGCCCTAGAAATGTATTTTCCTGAGATGCTAAGGTTGAGGCTACTATCCATGAGCAGAATCCTCTTGAGAATGCGTCCAATGACAAGTTTTGTCTACTGAAGGTACAATAACCAGAAACGAAAGCTAGCAAGCTAGATAGTAACGATCCATTGATAGCGTTAAAGCTACAATACACTTGTTGGTAGCTGTTTCACAGGTGTACCAGGACAGTTACGATATCTATTTTGGTAAAGTTAGGGGAGTCTGGGTTCCGAAAGCCTGAATTCTCAAAGGTCCCCAAGGGTATTTGGAGCCATTAGGGTACAATTATTTGGATCCCTAAGGGTACAATCAGATCCTCCTTACTTAAAGGACAACCGACACCATTTTTTTGCATCTAAAATACCCAAAACGCGCAGGCTGATATTTTTAGTCAAATGCAAAACACCAATAAAAATGACTTAGTGTCCCAAAACTACTTCAAAATGACCTCGGGATGGCGGGTTTCAGAAGGTCCCGCCCCTGGTTTGTGACGTCACGCCAGGACGTCTTGCCTTGCTCGAGAATAAAAACAATGGCTTCAGATTCGGAGAAGATGCTTTCTTGTTACTCATTCAGTTATGAATATGATTCAAATAGTTCTAAAGAGGAAAGCATAAATGTTTGCAATCGATTAAAGAAGTCCTCCCATATCAATTCGAGCTGTCAATGACAGCAATGTAGCGTCCCAGAAAATGCGCAAGATGGCGCCCAAGCTCCGTTGGAAATGGGCGGATTTGTCTGCTGGCAATTTGTGTCAACTAGTATCAAATAGTAATCTTGGTGCAACGCACGATTCACCATTACGTTATTTGTTTTTTCCTTCAAATTTCGCCATCAACACGAAGTTTTCAGACTAAATAAATTACCCAAAATGCATTGCGTGTCGCTTTCTCGGTCAGGGGCGTTCCAGACGTGACGTCACATCAGGCATCATCATCAACTCGAAAACAAGACTTCCTGAATATTCAGCGCGAGTCTTAAAACGTAAAATATAGCTATATGCCGTGGAATCTTTGTGAAATACGCTCAGTAGAAGTCATTTGAAGTGATTTTACAAATTATGGACACTTGTTCGGAGGCGTCGGTTGTCCTTTAAGACCATGTTATAGTTGGTTTGATCCACAGACCGTAATAAATGTACCCCTGATTTCAAAATAGCATCTTCCTCCAAATTCCTTGTGTGTTCTACATACTTGGCAATAAAGATGATTCTGATTCTGATTCTGATTCAACGATTACCAGGTTATGGTGGAACATACCAGAACAGAATCTTCCGTCCTGAAAGAAAACCTCATTGTACCTTTTCCTGAGCCGATGACTTAGCCGGTAGATAAACTGTTAAAAATCGCTGGTAGCTTGGTGGATATGTGGGAAGGAACTGAATCGATTTCTGTCCCTCAAGGTACTGATCTATCACACCTGTAGTTTGAATTATCAGACAGCAAAGGTAACCGTTTCTCGTCTTACTTGGTACAAATTTAAAAAAAGTAAAAGGAGATACTTGGCGGCATAGGTTGGTCGAGAGGGAGCGAGAGGTAGCGGTAGGTAGCTCGGTCGGTAGTTAGGGAAAGTACATATTATTTTGTGCCTGGATTACCGGGTCTTGACTTGTTGGTCGGTGTTTGGTTGCCAAGTTGGAAGGTTCCTGAAAGAGTATAGGTTGCTAGGTAGGAGCATCTTGCATGCCGCCTTCCTCCAGCCATGCCGCATTTCTTCATTCCTTATCATTTCTGCTACCAACCACGCCTCACCCTCGCTTACTCTCTTCATCTTCCCTGGCTCACAATCTCTCACTAACCTGTCTTGTTTGGCTCTTTTTCTGCCCGCAATCGGTGGGAGGCGTCTTTCCTTCCCTTCCCTGCCACCCTCAGTCAGCCGTCCCATGGAGAATTGGGGCGCTGGGAGGACCCTGAGGCGGGGACGTCGGCCGAGAGCAAACCGACGTCGCGTCATTTTTACCCCATCGCCCTGCTGCTCGTCAGCTCCCACCTGCTGGTCGTTTGGCTCATCTTAAGTCTGGTTTTTCTGTTGGCAAAGTATCAATAAAGCTGCTGACAACTATCAGGCCTTCGCTCGCTCTCTTCAGAACCCGTGCTCACCATTTTCTTCGTCTTACCACTCACGCCATTGAAATTCTGGTTTCAGTCTTTACGTGAGAGCTTTCCGGGGATTTCGTTGTACTGAATGAATGAGGAGAGTTTCGGTAGTGGATGTCAGTGTTTGAGTTATGAGTGAGTATTCAGTAGAAACGTGCGGGTGGGTGTCAAGAAGTTTTAGTCGTCGAGGAAAAGGTGGTAAGAGGTAATCAGATTGGCTTCAGGGGGTAGTCTAGCGCTCCCCCAACCTGAGAGTAGGGACCTATCAGAGAAGAGGTCTGGCTACGCCACCACTGTCCATTAGGGATACACAGTACAGTGATACCTCGGATTACGAACCCCTTGGTTTATGAACTTTTCGGTTTACAAACGTTAAATTTATGAACTATTTTTCGGGATACACACGGAGCTACCACAATGACTGATGTGTCACCTAACAAGAAAATTGCAGTCGGCTTGTTTTTGTCCTCTAATTCCCGCCCTCAGTCTTTGGTTAAAGCCACGTGATTGGTCAAGATCGCAGCAGTGAGGGGAGGTGGTTTAATCATTAAAGAGTCAGGTAGATGACAGAGAGAGTGACAATATGGATAGAAAAAAAGTGAAAATTGGACTCGTTTCAACGTTGATAGTTCAAAGGCAGAGTGTAGACTGCAAGGTTAATATTTCCATCAAACAGGCTCCACAAATAACCTACACAAGCCATCTGTATACTTGATGCAAAAGGCTATGTCAGAGATATGATTACAGTCAGACACCGTGGACAGAGACTCAGAACCAAAAAGATAGTCCCCACTGCCGGCAGGAGACGCAGTCATCAGTTGACATACGTCTCCTGCCGGCAGTCGGGACAATCTTTCTGGTTCTGAGTCTCTGTCCACGGTGTCTGACTGTCATATCTCTGACAGGCTACCAACCCAGATAAACACAACACAATTGATGAGGAACTAGGTAAAATTATCGCAGAGAAAGCACCGACAAGGGATCATTCATCAAGATGGTGATAGAAGGCTATGTTCCTCATCAAGTGTTTAATGCTGATGAAACCGGACACTCCATTCTATCAAGCCATCAACGACCATCACAAAGGTAAATAAAACAACTTTATTATACAGTACAGTTCATTTCTTTAATTACAATACCATAGCACATTCATTATACATAAAATAAGGTATATTTTGTGTAGTTTTAAGGCTCAGAAAATTATGTTTTATGGGGACCTGGGAACGGATTATTCTCATTATAATGATATCCTATGGGAAATTATTTTTTGGGATACACACTTTTCGCCTTACACACTCTGTCTGGGAACCAATTATGTCCGTAAGCCAAGGTATCACTGTATATAGGGCCAGAGTTACCAGCACAACTTTAGTTTGCTGACGAAGCTCTTCGGGTGAGGAGCGAAACGTCCGACCCCTTCAAAGAAGTACAGATGACGGCTGAAGAAACCTTTTCCTCGATGGACCAATCCTGTACGACTGAGAGCCTACACAGACGTTTTATTAGTGTGTGACAAAAATTGTTTTTTTTCGTCTTAGAGAGAATTTTATTGGTGTGTCAGTAAATCTTTTATCTAGAGCAAGGGTGTCAAACTCATTTTTATGCCGCGGGCCACATTGTAGTTACGGTTTCCTCTCGGGGGGGTCGTTATGAATTTTGGGAAGCCATTGGAATGTTTAATCCCCTCCACATGTTACACAGAGCACACAACACATTCATGAATAACTCATTTTCGACTTTGAAGTAAAACAATAATGTTTGTTATTGTGGTTTACATGGACTATTTGAAATTTTGGTTTGGACTTTAGCAATCATCATGGAATTTCACAAGTTTGATTTCCTTTCGCGGGCCGATTAAAATATTGTGGTGCGCCAGATTTGGCCCCCGGGCCTTGACTTTGACACCATTGCCCTAGAGTCAGTTTGAGAGCATTTCAGTAGTACATGTGAAGGGGGAAAAACACATTTTGTGGAGCTGAGCGATGACATTGTCGTTTTGGCCGCCAGAGAAGGCTGCCGCATGGAGAACGTGGAGAAGAACATCGGCTGCCGGAAGTACGCCTTCAACATGTTGCAGCTGATGGCCTTCCCCAGGTCTTACCGACCCCCTGAGGGCTCGTATGGAAAAGTGGACACTTGACCGTTTTCCTGTCTTTGTTGATTAATCGCTGCCTGGCCGAGAGCTGATAAGGTACATTCCGGTCCAGACATCCTCTGACCAATTTGACCTGTCATTTCATAAGGCCCTACAAGAAATATTTATTGTTTTTCTACACTGAAACAACGGCTTTTGCCCTTTTTATTGTACAAAATGATGTCATTTGTAGCATTGCAGAATTAAAACTGGCTTTATATTTGCTCGTCCTGACTTTGTAATCTGGTATCACAGTGCAACAGAAAACCAAAGCGAACTTCAGCATAATCGAGTTGCATTAGTCTCACGACCGGCATCGCAAATCATCCTGACCTATTGAAATGAATGGAAGTGGCATTAATCTGTTCCAGTCCCCTTGAAAAACACCAACAACCAAAAAATTTATTGACATTTTCTTTTAATATGAAAAATAACAATATGGTATTTTCAAACATATTGTCATAGAATGCGTACTGAAATATAATGATATATATATTTGCACACAATTTGGGCTATTTTGACCCAAATGTATTTTTTTTTTGGTTGAGTGACTCTGAAACATATTCTTGAAGATAATTACCATATGTGAGGTGTGCATCATTCATTTCAGTTTGCCAATTAGCATATTTTTACTGCACATTCATGGCTGTTCGGCAATTAGCTTATGGTCACGGCTGAGCATTGATACATTTTGCTACATCTCAAAAACCGGCACATTAAAATACTTCGCACACTTCATTCATGTCTATCTATGAGGTGTCGTTTGCATAAAAAAATAAATAAGAATCTGAAGTTATTCACTTGCACGACTGCAAACTATCCGAATGGGGGGATGAATCCAGACACTGGATAAAGAATGTCGGCAGTTTAGTCACGTTAAAAAAGTGAACTATTCCTCATGTGTCGTCTAGTTGTTTCAGAATTATATCGCTGTATTTTTCTTAAAAAACGCTATTCTCATAAAATTTGACAACCAAGATTACTCTTGTCAATTATGACTTTAGTTTTCATCGCTTTTTTTTATTTCTCGTAAAATGAGCTGTTCTTGAACTATATTTCTTCTGATGTTTTCAAACATTTTTTGTCGCATATTTTTTTAATTAACTTTAATTTCAGAATTTGATTTTTTTGGGGGGACTGAATTCACGTCACCTCTAAGCTGACAGACTTCTGATGTTAAGATTTTCTTCTGTTTTTCTTGGACAATTAATACTTTTCACCCCTTCTCGGTTACGACTGTATTTTGCGACATTTTGACTTTTTTGTTGCAACTTTTTTTTTCTCCAATTCATTCTAACTTGTTACATAAACGCTGTGTGGCTGCCGCTGCTCGCCCACAGAAAAACTTATCCTGTGACTAAAGTGACCTGGAGAGTTTTGAAAGGCGCTTATGAATGTATTATTATTATTATTATTATTTTATTATTATTAAACTTTTCTCAGGTCATAACTTTTATTTTTATTTTTTCTCAAAGCATCATTTTCTTGTAATTTTCCACTTTTCTTTCGTTGCAATACGATTATCGTGCTAAAATGATAATACTTGGATTTTTTTCCATGGCTTCAAGATACTATACAGTACAGTACAATACAATATAACAATGATTGTAAAACTGTCACAGTCCAAAAACGCGTGGACCTCACTGTACAGATGTTCGACGTGTTAGTTTCTATACAATAGCTTACAAATTTACACCTCGTGTCATTTTTCTGCCCATTCACAGGGTCACCGCTTGCAGAAGGGTTTTAAGTCGATCCAGAAAGGTTGTGATGTTCCCCAGTGAGTAGGCCTCGCATGGTGGACAGCTGACCTGCAACTTAAAACGAGAGAAAAAAAAATGTTTAGAAATGTTCTATTGAGTGAATACAACATTTTCCCTTGATAGTGATTTTTTTTTTTATAAAAATCCTAGATGCATTTGACTTTAATAATAATAATAATAATAATAATAATAATAATAAGAAGAAGAAGAACAATCATAGTAATAGTAATAATGATGCGCGACTGACAATGATTTTTTTTTACTTTTTCTTTTTGATGTAGAGACCAATGTGTCAGAATAAAAATACATTTTAAAAAATCCATTACTTGATTGATTAAAAAAATATAATATATAATAATAATAATAACATATCATTATTACTATTAGTGTAATAATAATAACAACATGTCATTATTACTATTACTTTTACTATTATTATTATTATTATTATTATTATTATTATTATTATTATTATTTTTTTTTTTTTAATCAATCCATTAATGGATTTTTTAAAATGTATTTTGATTCTCACACATTGTTCTCTACCTCAAAAAGAAGAAAATATTTTTTTTTTAAATAAATAACTCATTGTGAATTGCACATTCGACCAAATTAATACCTCGACATATTGTGGCGCATCGTGGTGCTCCATTTAAATTTTGACTTTTAATAAAATGTGCTTTTAGAAGTGGATACACAAACAAGAAACCACTCAATCACTGCCAAACGTGCAAGAATGTGTCCACTCCAGTGCCAGGGTTTTTGTCATTGTCACTCAAATTCCAGGACCCACAGAATATTGGGTTTTAGCACTACATAAACATTCAATGTAGCGTAAGAAACCGTAAACTCTCTTCTTTCATCAGAAAAAAACATTTAATTCCTGAATTATATGGGTCTGGAGTTATATGAGCTTCAAATGGGGGCGGCTGTCCAAAATACAATAACATACATACATGTTCGTTGGTATAGCACTTTAACAACAACTGAAGCTGGAACAAAGCGCTAACATGGAAAAAAGGGAAATGTTGCCCCTTGTGGAAGGGAAAAAAAATTGCCAGATCTGGCCAGCGTTTTATCGGCACCCCAGCAAGAAAAACCAAAACGCGAACAAATTCGGGAATGGCGCTCTTCATCATATTTGAGCGCGAGTTCGCAGTCCGGAAATAGCGTACGAAAGGAATCCGCAGGACTCACAGTGTCGCCTTCGGGAAGCAGCGCCTCGTTGAAATCATGGAGGCAGTTGCCATAAATGTTGTCGCCGTCAACTTCCTCTTCGTCCATGACCATCACCAGCTCCAAGAAATAACATTTGAGCGACAGGAGATGACACTTGGCCTGCGTGAGAGAGAGAGAGAAAACGACATCCACAACGGAGGTTTTTTTTATCCATTAAACAAACTTTCCCGTAGGATTGTCACAATTCTACAACTTTTAATTTTGCTTGAGAAAAATTGATGGATTTTTGGGGGTGTTTGACTTACTTGAATGTCGTTCATGGATGGTGCGTACAACATAGCTTGGGTCTCCTGCAACAGGGTCAAAATAAGAGCATTTATGGAACGTTTTGTAAGGAGGGGGTAAGAAACATTGCTAGCTGTGACGGAAGCGCTTAAAGCAAAACATATTGTATACCTTTTGCTCACCTCAATGGAGGGCATCAGGCTGTGCAGGCACAGCTGCAAGTCTTCGGAGTCGCGCGCCGACAAAGCGGATGAAGTCCAGCTCAGGAAGCTACGAGAGGGTGGGAAACAATGTAGACAACCGAGTTACTAAACATATTCAGGTTGTTCCAAAAATATTTAGAAAAATTGTCTGTGACAAGCCTATTATGTATTCGATGTTAGCAAGAAGCTAGCGAATGTTGATGATATGCTTGCGGGAGGGCTAAAACCTTTGATTTTGTTTGTATGGTCACTCCAGATCATAGTTGGCTTTCTAACATGCACAAGGAGAGGCATTACCAAGCAGATTTTTTTGGGTGCTTTATTGTTTTTAAATGTTAGATTCAATTGTTTCATGTTTGATTTGTATTCACGTAAAAAAAAGCTTTGTTTTAGCTGCAGGTGCTTTTTCAGGTGCTCTCAGGGTTGCGAAACGCCAGCGACCACTGCACTCAAGTAAAAGCCAACAGGTAAGTAGAGCTGCATTGACACACATTCTTACCATTAGCTTTTAATAAACAAACAAACATTAGCTTTTAATAAACAATAAACAACGACAAAAGTATGAGGTCTACAACTGGCCTGATTGCCCCATTTGATCTGGTATCACCTCATCAGCATAACTAAGCCTATGTTACCTAAGCCGTCTGTTGTACGAACGATCAAACTATTTTCTTTCGCTAAGATTTTAAACTCATTGTCGTCAAATGAGTGGTTGCTAGCTTTTTTTTCTGATGAAAGAAAAGAGAGTCTATGGTTTCCTACACTGCATTGAATGTTTATGTCGTCCTAAAACTCAATATTCTGTGGGTCCAGGAATTTGAGTAGAAATGCCAAAAACCACGACACTGGATGCAGTTTTGCACATCGGCTGGCAGTGAATGAAAATTATTGAAAGCTTTGAATCAAGGAAGAAATGTGAAATGTCCGAAACGGATATCGTGGTTGTTTTCTCAGCCCTGGCTTTTTTTTTTCAGGCAGCGGTTGATGCTTGTTTGCACAGGTACCAAAGCTATCCTACACCGCTGTCGTCGTACCTCAGCACAAACACACAAAGCCACACCTGAGTTGTGTGTCTATCCTTGCACAGGCGAGGGCAGAGCCGCGGCCCGGTGCTTGCCTGGAAAACAACACAGACGGACGGGTTAGTGCATATCTTCGCATGTTTGGCGCTTTTGCTGACATTGATGAGCCAATTGTATGATTGACACAGATGAATATTCATCTGTGTGATTCTTTTATTTGTCACTTTTTTGATAGGCACTTGTAGTTTCAAAGTGTTATGATGAAACCACATGGCTGAAATTTGACGGATGATTGCGCTTTTATTAAAGCGCTTCAGTGCTTCATTTTGTTTGTTTGTTTGTTCGGCTTCATTTCAACTTGCGGCGACCTTCAAGTCGTCCGATTACTTTCACTTTGCTTTAATTTGCTCCGGCGATTCAATTTGAAGGGGTTCATTTGACCGCATTTCTGCAAAATCTTACAATGCACACACTTCCTCGATGTCAAAACAACTTCCTGAAGTTGACAAGTATAGGGAATGCAATCTGCAGATTGTTTTTTCGTGCCACCCCTTCAAAGAAATGCATTGTTGAAGGGACCTTAAAGGACAACCGACGTCACTTTTTTGTTTTTTAACTGACATCAGAAAAACGTTTTATAGCATCTAAAATACCCAAAACACGATGTATGTATATTTTTAGTCAAATGCAAAACATCAATAAAAATGACTTAAAGTGTCCAAAATCTGCAAAAAATTGAGCTGCGAATTGGGCATTTTCAGAAAGTCCCGCCCCCAGTTCGTGACGTCACGCCAAAACGTCTTGCATTGCTGGAGAATCAAAACAATGGCTTCAGATTCGGAGAATATGCTTTCTTGTTTCTCATCCAGTTATGAATATGATTCAAATAGTTCTGAAGAGTAAAGCATACATGTTTGCAATCAATTAAAGAATGTATTTATTTATTAATTAATTTATTAATTTATTCCGTGTCATTTTGAGGCAAACGGGCGGGGGGGGGGAGGGGAGTCTCACCCAAAAAGAGGCAAGAAAATGGCCACCGAGCTGTGAGGAATGAATCAGCCCGTTTCCACAGGCTGAAAAATTCGTTCCATGGAGCTTGGACTCCTTCTGCTGGCGGCTTTTGGATGTAACACACGGTTTTAAAAAAAACAGTACAGTCAAAATACATTGACGTGATGGAAAGACGCTCCAATGCGTCTTTTTTACGGTCAGGAGGCTGTCCTTTTCTGACGTCACGTGAGTACTCGTCACCAACTTAAGAACAAGACTTCCTGAATGTTCAGCACGAGTCTTAAATAGTAAAATATAGCTATATGCGGTGGAATCTTGTTAAAATTTTACTTTTAAGACCCGCGCTGAATATTCCGGAAGTCTTTTGAGTTGGTGACGAGTCCTGACGTCACGTCACGGAAGGAACGCCCCTGACCGAGAAAGGGAACACAATGCATTTTGGGTACTTTGTTTGATCTGAAAACTTTGTGTTGATCCGTGTTGATGGTTAAATTAGAAGGAAAACATAAATAACGCGATGGTGAATCGTTGTGTGTTGCACCAAAACTACTATTTGATACTACTTGACGGTAATTCCCAGCAGACAAATCACCCCATTTCCAACGGAGCTTGGGCGCCATCTTGTGCATTTTCTGGGCGCTACATTGGACGCTTCAAAATGAGACGGAAGGACTTCTTTAATTGATTGTAAACTTTTATGCTTTCCTCTTTAGAACTATTTGAATCATATTCATAACTGGATAAATAACAAGAAAGCATCTTCTCCGAATCTGAAGTCATTGGTTTGATTCTCGAGCAAGGCAAGACGTCCCGGCGTGACGTCACGAACAAGGGGGCAAGACCTTCTGAAACTCGATATCTCCAAGGTCATTTTGAAGTAGTTTTGGGGCACTTTAAGTCATTTTTATTGGTGTTTTGCATTTGAATAAAAATATCATACTGCGTGTTTTGGGTATTTTAGATGCTATAAAACATTTTTTCTGATGTCAGTTAGGAAACTAAAAATGGTGTTGGTTGTCCTTTAGGGGATTTTTTGGGGGGGAGGCTGATTTAAATTCTCATATTTTGCATAATGCATTTTTGAGAGCTGAGTCATCGGTTGATTAATTCAAATAAGAGATCATGAATAAAATAGCTGGATTTGATTTTTAGATTTGGATTTTTGCCATTTTTAAAGGTTTTGAATGGCATTATCTTTGCCGAACTGTGTGTTGTATTAATGTCTTTTTAAAAATAATTACCGTATTTTCTGTACTATAAGGCAAAACCACCTAAAATAAAACATTTTTTTCAACATCTGATCATGCGCCTAATAATAACGCCTTGCATATGGAAAACATTTTAAAATATGTCATTAATTGAAGGTGCCCTATAATGTGGTGCACCTTATGTATGGAAAAGGTTTTTAAATATGTCATTTGTTGAACGTCCGCCTAATATTGCAGAAAATATGATAATTCAATCTGCATCCAAATGTGATTTTTTTCGGCTTTTTTTATGGCTACTCAGTAAATAAAAATTCGAATTATTTGTATATACATATGCAAATCTCTTGATTCCCTCATCATCCACCAAGTTTGAAATTAAACAATCAAGCAATTTTTTTAATCTGCTTTTTCTTTCAACGTGTCTATGAAACGGTGCCCAATTGTGCCGCTTATTTACATAATACTCTCTGCATTTTCAGATGCACCAATTAGCATGAGCTAACATGTTATGACCATAAGCGTCCGAAAAATTCACATACAGTAAAGTCTCGTTATATCGATATTCAAGGGAGTCCGAAAAAATATCGATATAACCGGGACTATCGATATATCCGACCCTGTTTGCATGTAATTTTCTCCGTGCGTGCATAGAAATAGTATCGATATAACCGGGACTATCGATATATCCGATATCGATATAACGAGACTTTACTGTATTTGCATTTTCTGAAAATGTTTTGCCTTGTTTTTGTGCAGTGTGCATGATGGAAAGTGTAGTGATGTTAGTTGTAAATGACTGGCACCATTTTTTCCCCTGTGAAAGACGTCGACGATAGGTCAAGGTGTATAGAGGGTCGCCCCTGTCCTATAATGCTATTCTACAAATCGCAAATAACTCGATTATCCACTTTGATATACTTATGACCAACATGCCTGCTACAGCCAATAAAAATGCACTTCGCGAATTTTCACCCATGGCGAGGGATGGGGAGGTTGGTCTCCATTAACGAGTAGCGAAGAGCAAAGCCGCCCAAGTGTCAAGCCTTCAAGTGAAAGTGCAATGGACGTTATTCCCAAACGACAGTCAGGCGAAAGTGAAACTTTAAATCGCTTTTTCTCCTCCCCACTCGTGACTTTCTTGTTGCGGTTTATTAAAACGCCACACTGGGTTGTAATGGAGCAATGTTGCTCGATAGGGAAGCGCGCGCTTACGCTCTTTGACGCGGTAAACCGCGCCGCCCACAACTCAGGTAGCAAACACACACACGAACGACTGAAAATAAATAATAATTATAACAATGTTAACTGAGAGACAACAAACCTTAAATCGTCTTACCGTTCTGCGAGTGATTCGACGGACTGTGACTAACAGCCGCGCCGTCATGAAGCCGCCGTGGGGCAGACCCGCGGAGCTGCAGTCAACTCAGCATGTCGAGCCGGTTAAGTGCTCCGGGGCTGGCGAGGGAGGATTCAGACCCTACCGTAAGCACACTGTGCAAAGAACAACCCCCCCCCCCCCCACCACCACCACCACCCGCCCCCTCTTTCTGCGAACGCTTGAGGCGTCGTACAATCATATATATATAAAATTTAGCATGGAGGACACCGTCTCATATTCGCGCCACTTGGAAGAAAGTGAAAAAAGGGGAAAGGATGCGGGGGGAGTGGTGTGGGGTGCTTTGAATCTGTTGTGATGTGATGGCGCATACTGCATTCTTTACCATTTAACCTGCCAATGGTTCACTACAACTGTGTGCGGATCCAAACGTAACAGGAAGGGTACAAGAAAGCCTGAATTGTATTTGGGCAGCAAGAAATGACTGAAGTCTAACTTTATTATGTAATCAACGGGGGTGGGTTAAAGGGCGGTGGGGATGTGTTGACTTTCCTTGAAGTAGGTTTGCAACTTTGCATGTATTAAACCACAGGTGTCAAAGTCAAGGCCCGCGGGCCAAATCAGGCCCGCCGCATCATTTTTTTCGGCCTGCGAAAGCGAATCAAACTCGTTAAATTCCATGATGATTGCTAAAATCTGTGCCAAAATGTCATATTTTTGGATGTCAACCACAATAAGTCATTATTCTTGACTTCAGATTTGAAAACGAGTTATTCATTAATTTGCTGTGTGCTCTATATGTAATATTTGAAGGGATTTAAACATTCTAATGGGTTCCCCAAATTCATAACAGCCCTCGAGAGGAAACCATAACTACAATGTGGCCCGCGGCAAAAAATGACTTGGACACCCCTGTATTAAAGCTTTGAATGCAGCCAGGTGAAGTGAAGTACAGTAATCCCTCGTTCTTCTGGGTGAATGGGGACCAGGACCACCCATGACAGACGAAAATCCGCGAATCAGATTTAGAAAGCCTTGAATAGTCCCACAATGGGGAAATTTTAAATCAAAGGCAGCAAAATTGAAAGGGGCTGCGGTGGTGAAAAGATAAAAACAAAGTATTCTATGGGTAATAGAAATGTCGGAAGACTGAAATGTTTAACTGTTCCAAATTTTTCATAAAAATAACTACATAATGCAAGTATAAAAAAGCATATTTGATACATGTAACTATTGAGTCAACATAAGGAGGCTGTGCTATTTAAAATATCATGCGACTGTAAAGTGCCCTTGAGTTTTGAAAGGCGCTTGTAAATGAAATGTATTATTTACAATGCAAGTTTTTCTTTCCCACTGTAATTATTAAGAAGCCTGACAGCAGTCGGTAGGAATGAGCGGCGGTACCTCTCCTTCATGCAGCGCGGGTGACACAGTCTCTGGCTGAAGGAGCTACCGAGTCCTGTCAGGGTGGGCAGTAGGGGTGGGTGGGACAGTCCATCATATCTTTTAGTTTAGCTAGCGTCCGTCTGTTGCCCACCTCCTCCAGAGAGTCCAGCGAGTGGTCCAGGAAGTAGTTATATAATAACACAGAGGGGGGGGGGGGGTGCTGGGCGAGGCTGATAAAATGCACAACCAATCCACATGGCTGTAAATTATGGGATATCATGCTGTCATTGGGTGACGTCAGCAGTGGGAAACAATCAAGCTACAGACATGTACAAAAACTCGGAGTCATTCTGCGTTTTTTTTTTTTTATTCTGAACATTTTTTTTTTTACTGTACAACTTTATCCCTTGTGACAAGGGTGTGCACATTTATGCAAAGACCTTATCTCCGTAACTTCAGGATATTTTTCAATTGAGTTGAAGAGGTTACGGTGTACAGCGTTTTTGTGCCACAAAATCCTGGCATTTGAGCAGGGGTGTGTAGACTTTTGATTCCTTGTTTGTTTTTACGAATTCTTAATCATTTTTTTTTCCAGTAACCACTCGTGGTTCATTTTTGAGGCAATATGTTTTATTCAATCCTATACTGTCAAATAATCTGACATTTGTGCCATACGTGACAGCCGTCAACAACAAAAAAAATGTTCACATTGTTTTTAACAAAACTACCATGTGACTTTGTATTCAAAATCTTGTCCCATTTTAGGATTTGGTGTTTATGTTAATTTCAGAGCGGCCATTTCTTCTTCACCCTCGTCCTCATCTTCCTCATCGTCATCCTCATCTTCTTCCTCCTCCTCCTCATCATCATCGTCATCATCGTAGTTGTGTCCTCTGCCACCGGCCGCCGCGTTCCTCCAGTAGGCGTCGTAGCCTGACGCTCCGTATTCGTCGTCGTCATCATCATCGGCGCCGGCTTGGCGCCCAAATTTCAATGTGCGCGCTAAAAAAAATAACATGATGGCCATGTGATTCGTTGGCACACTTCGGAGTCAAGCAAGGCATTCCCTGAGACTCACTGGACATGCTGAGGTCTTTGGTCTCTTGGGTCTCATGGCCGCACTTGGGACACGGCGGCGCTTTCCCCTTCTCCTGTTTGAACACTTTGCTCTTGGCGTGGTCGTCGCAGTAGCAGGACTGGGAGGACAAGAAGACGGTTCAATGACATTTTATCTCGCTAATTCTCCATCTTTGCCATTTTGCAGAGCTGCATCCCCACCTTACAGCGCAGGCACGAGTGCTGGCCCAATCTGTTGCAGGAAACGCCTACATGGAAATACAGGTTAGGAAAAAATGAGGACATTGCTATCTTCTTTGGAAATATTCCCCAGTGAGCGTGTGACTCACATTTGTATGTTTCGGCTTGAAGGACTTGGCAGCTGGCCTGGTGCTCGAATTGATCATCCTCACACAAGAAGTTTTGGCAGAAGGAGCAGCGGAAAATACGGCCACCTGTTGGGGCGTGGGGGGGTACAAGATGGAGGTCGGATAATCAATGGGGGTGGGTGTCCAGTCGGGGGAGGGGGTCGTCCTCACCGTGGTCCCAAACACCACGTTCACACTCGATGCAGTCGGCTTCAGTCAAAGGACACACGCAGGCGTGAGTGCTCAGGCATTTCCGGCTGTGGCACACCCAAGCTTCGCAGAAATCGCACACCGCCCCCTAGCGGACACAAATGTTAATAGCGCCACAAAAATCGTACATATTTTTTATAACAATTTTAATACGTTTATAAGCGCAATTCAAAACTGTCAAGGTCACTTTACAGTCACATATTTTTTTTCTGTGGGTGCGCAGCGGCAGCCACACACGCCAGCGTTTACTCAAGTTAAAGTAACACAAATAGATAAAAAGCTAGCTAGCTAATAGATAGCTAGCCAGATAGTTAGCAAGCCAAATTGATAGTTAGCTATCCAGATTGATAGTTAGTTAGATAGTTAGCTGGCCAGCTAGATAGTTATATTTTTTTCACCAAAGCTTTTATGGTTAGTAACATTGACAATTTCCCCATTGTGCGACTATGAAAGACTTTGATTATTTATTTTAAATTACGGTTCATTGCGGTAAATCTCAATTTTCTCCACCCCGGATGTTGCGAAATTTGCCTGCAACTTACCACCATTCCCATCCCAGTGCTGTTGATGCCGGGGTGTTTGATGACGCAGTCCGAAGTCTTCATACATTTGGTTTTCCCTCGGATCAAAACAAACATGTCCCTTCGATTGCATGTAAAGATATCAAATGAAATATGTTCACCGAACTTCACTCACCGCATTGTGCGCACGTGGGAAGTTTCTGCACGACGTTGCAAAAGTAACAGAACGCTCTGTTCTTCTGTTTTCTAATAAAGGAAAACACGGTTTGGTGCTTTGTCCATACGAGCTGCGTTGCTTGCATTGTAGTGCTGCTCGAAATGCTTACCTCTGACATTTGTCACAATCCTAAATACAAGGGAAAAGGGTATCAGTGGCAATGACACTTGAAATGTGTTAAGTGAACCGCGCGGACTCACCATGTTGACATTGCAAGGGTGCTTGGCCAAGTCCACCAGGTCCCGGTTGGCTCGACTCTGTTTCTCTCGTTCCTTTCGATTCTCTGCCTTTTTCCGAGCACCGGTCTTCTTTTTGGGCATTTTGGTAACCAAATGATAACAAAACCTTGACACAAACGCACAAGAGGCTTTTAACTTGTAGCTAGTACGCCCGGCTTGCTAAGCAGTAGGGATAAAATAACTCCTCTATTAATAATTGCTTAAAAAATAACATAGAATTTGTCGCGTTCGTCGGGAAAATGTCAAAAGTGTGAAGTGACACCGCTTAGCTACGACCGTGACGACAAATTGCAGACATAAAAGTGGCTAATTTACGACTTACTTTTTGTTTTAGGTTCACGAGAATGTTGTAAAGAAGTTATTTTTATGATTAAGGTCGTGAAACGCAGATGTCAACCTCAATTTAAAAAATAAGTTTTGCTTTGCTTTACTTAACCGAAAAGGATGAGCGAGTCCACTGTTACGTTCCAAAATTACAATCGTGTAGAAAATGGTACCCTTGCGTCAAAGGTTCCGTGTTCGATCCGGAAGCCAGACTTTTTTGCAGACAATATATATGCGGACAAATAGATTATAATTTATTTATAAAAATAGCATGACGTGACCCGGCCCATGTGAAATGTGATATTTTAAATTAATATATAGGCAACATTTCAACTGTATAAAACCTGTTGGAATGCGATGAAAAGCAATAATGTGCTTCTTTATTGGCCAGCAATTGGGTTCGAATTTGTTTTATTATGTTTACTGAGCGAGAATAAAATATCAAAGTGTTGCAGTTGAGGAAGGAGAACACATGATTAACTGGAGTACGTCTTTATTCCAACTGCTAACAAGTGGATCTAACTTGAACATAGTAAATTGCAGTAAGATATTGTCATCCTAAACACACCCCCGCTGTGCACCTGCTGGGTCAGATGTTCGGTCCTAGTGTCCGCCACAAAGGCATTGATCTTTACGTGTTTTTAATAACATCAAATCCAAAGAATCAAGCAATGTTAAGAATTTGCTGGACATATTGGGTGAACAATTTGTAATTGGTCATCGTATAGCAGGGGTGTCCAAGTCATTTTTTGCCGCGGGCCACATTGTAGTTATGGTTTCCTCTCGAGGGCCGTTATGAATTTGGGGAACCCATTAGAATGTTTAAATCCCTTCAAATATTACATATAGAGCACACAGCAAATTAATGAATAACTCGTTTTGAAATCTGAAGTCAAGAATAATGACTTTTATTGTGGTTGACATCCAAAAATATGAAATTTTGGCTCATATTTTAGCAATCATCGTGGAATTTAACAAGTTTGATTTGCTTTCGCGGGCCAAAAAAAATGATGTGGCGGGCCGGATTTGGCCCGCGGGCCTTGACTTTGACACCGGTGTCGTATAGTAACTGTAACTATTTTTTTCGGGGCATCATTACCCTATATTCACAAAGTACATCTTTATTTGTATGGATCAATTAAGTCTCTCCACTTTGCAGGCTCCGTTACACTCGCAATCTTTCTTTTTCCTGGAGTGTATCAGTCAAATGCTTTTATTTTTAGTCAGGCAAATCCACGTGTCCCTGTGCATGAAAGCCACATTGGCCACGCCCTTGTCACGATATCATCCGGCATCCGGCCAATTAGAACGCGTCTGGCACAGCGAGCAATAACTGCCCCGTCCCCTTTCCCCGCCACTACCAGGTGGCGAACGGCTGTCGAATTCCCACAAGTGGACTTGCCGCGAGTGGGTTGTCGGCACCCGGACCCGTGTTTCTTTTTTTATTATTAAAAAAAAAACATCTATTGGGGAAGGAGGGGATACCACCATGGCGCCGTCAATCACTCGCCTGTGCCGCAGTGTCGCTCTTTCGACGTGGCTCGTCTCCTCCCTTTGCTCCGTACACCTGTTGTGCTTGGACTTCACCGTAGCCGAGAAAGAGGAGTGGTACACGGCCTTCGTTCGCATCTCCTACCTGGACCCGCTCACCGCCATGTTTCGAGGCGACAGGAGCGAGTGCGGCCGCTACGGCGAGGACTCGCCCAAACGGGAAGCCCGGGGGCTGGTGTTCGCTCCGTCGATGCCGCAGGACCAACAGATGTGCAAACCGACCGCCCACTTCCCGCCGGCGTCGCGCTCCGCCGCCGCTTGGGTGGCGCTGGTGGCCGCAGGGAACTGTACTTACCGCGAAAAGATCGGGAACGCGGCTGGCCAAAACGCCTCGGCGGTGGTCGTGTACAATGTGGGCTCCGGTCGTACCAATGACGCCATCACCATGCCCCACTCTGGTGAGACGAGCACATTTTTTTCACGTATGCTGCATCCTGCTACAGCACAGGTGTCAAAGTCAGGGCCCGGGGAGGCCTAATCTGGCCCGCTACATCATTTAATTCGGCCGGTGAAAGCAAATCAAACTTGTGAAATTCCATGATGCTTGCAAACCAAAATTTAAAATTGTCCCATGTAAGCCACAAAAACAGTTATTGTTTTTGACTTCAAATTTGAAAATTAGTTATTCATTAATTTGTGTAATTTGCGTGTAATATGTGTATAATATGTGTATTTTATATATATATATATATATATATATATATATATATATATATATATATATATATATATATATATATATATATACTAGTAGAGGATGACCGAGCAAAGATCCTGTGGGACTTCCAGATACAGACTGACAAGATGGTAATGGCCAACCAACCAGATATCGTGGTCATAGATAAAGGGCAAAGGAAAGCCGTTGTCGTGGATGTAGCGGTCCCGAGTGATGGAAACATCAGAAAGAAGGAACACGAGAAAATCGAGAAATACCAAGAGCTCAGAGAGGAGCTGGAGAGAGCCTGGAAGGTAAAGGTGACAGTCGTGCCTGTGGTGGTTGGAGCACTCGGGGCAGTGACCCCCAAACTCGACGAGTGGTTGCAACAGATCCCGGGAACAACATCGGATATCTCGGTCCAGAAAAGCGCAGTGCTGGGAACAGCACGGATACTGCGCAGAACCCTCAAGCTTCCTGGCCTCTGGTAGAGAGAGGACCAGAGCTAAAAAAGGGGACAGACACCACCCATGGGGGGTGAGGCGATTTTTTTATACATCACTAAATAAATACATACATACATAACTAAATAAATATATACATAAATGAATGAATAAATATATAGATAAATAAATAGCTCAATAAATAACTCGCTCCCCTGTAACTAACTAGCTCCCCTGAACAATGTCTTATAACTTTTTGTTTGAACACGGAGCAGCAGAAAATGTGCTAAAAGGTAGCCACTCTGGCAGCGCCATCTTTGAAGTCAAAACAACAAAAAATTGATTTGACAAAGCGCATCCCGTCTGACCCGTTGGCGTTTCCCCTCCGTGTGTGCAGGTACAGGCGACATAGTGGCCATCATGATCCCAGAGCTCAAAGGGCGGGAGATCATGACGCTGCTGGAGCAGAAGGTGGCCGTCACCTTGCACATCACTGTAGGGACACGCAACCTGCAGAAGTATGTGAGCAGAACGACGGTAGTCTTTGTCTCCATCTCCTTCATCATTCTCATGATAATCTCCCTCGCCTGGCTTGTCTTCTACTATATCCGGAGATTCCGCTATGCTAATGCCCGAGACCGCAACCAGGTATGGCTCGAGCTCCTTTTTTTAATTATCCTAATTTTTTTTTTATTGTTACGTAACGCCAATATCTGTTTGAGGGTCGGTCGGTTGCTCCGCTATAAAATTCTCGTCATCGGCGTTTCCATGTTTCCATCTGGATTAGGCTGACAGCTGGGCCCCTCCCGTAAAACCGGTCAACCATCAAGGGGGAGTAAATAGCAGGCTCAATGTTACATCATCGCATGTTTATATGTTATATATGTTTGCTTTTGAACAAGAGTATAAACATGCGGCGACTGCGGTATGTCCAGTAGAACGCCAACCTTTCTATTCATTGATGTATTCGTTATGTATGCATTTCTTCATTCATTTATTTATTAGTTAGTGTGGCTGCCGCTGCTCACCCACTGAAAAACTGATCCTATGACTGAAAAAGTGACCTTGAGAGTTTTGAAAGGCGTTGATAAATGAAATGTATTATTATTATTCTTAATGGTATTCATTTCATTTATTTGTTTGTTTATTTATTCATGTGTGTATTTTTGTTTGTTTATTATTATTTATTTAGATATTTATTTGTTTATTTTTTTTAGCGAGTGGTGTCGATTGACCCCTTTTGAAAGCGATGCTGTCGTGTCACATTGAACTCATTCCCTACCAGACGATGTGCAAAAATGTGTCCACTCTAGTGCCAGGGTTTTTGTCATTTTCACTCGAATTGCAGGACCCACAAAATATTGACTTTTAGGACTACATAAACATTCAATACAGCATTAGAAACCTAAGGCTCTCTCTTTTCATTAGGAAAAAAGTTAATTCCTGAGTTACAAGGGTCTGGAGTTATCTGAGCTTGAAATGGGGGCAACTGTACAAAATATAATACATATTGATTTATATACGTATATGTATATGCGCTAACAAGGACAAAAGGCAAATGCTCCCCCCTCATGGAAGGGGAAAAAACTTTGCCAGAGGTCTGGCCAGCGCTTTATCAACACCCCTTCACAATAAAAACCGCCAAAAAACCCCAAAAATTGTGAATGGCGCTCCACAACACACTTTTCCATTCCCGAATAAATTTGCGAATGGCAGCAAATGAGTTAAGAGTGTGTTGTGTTATGGCCCGCAGAGACGCTTGGGGGACGCTGCCAAGAAAGCCATCGGCAAGCTTCCAGTCCTGACCGTTAATAAAGGAGACACGGTATGCCTGCCTGCAGGCGTTAGGTGACGTTATTTATTTGAATTTGAGCCCCGTAATATGGATGTGATGACATTTTACTCCCAGGAAACCGAGCGTGACTTTGACAGCTGTGTCGTGTGCATTGAGCCCTACAAGCCCAATGATGTTGTCAGGGTGTTACCATGCAGGTAGGGCGTTCTTGGCAATCGTGTCGATGAGCTCTGATGCGTTAGTTCTCTCCCACAAGTGATCTTAATACACCCTGTGTGTTTTTTTTACAGGCATGTTTTCCACAAGCACTGCGTGGACCCCTGGCTGCATGATCACCAGACGTGTCCCATGTGTAAAATGAACATACTCAAGGCTTTGGAAATTTTAGTGAGTTCGTCTCAACCGGCCGTTCGGATCTTGTTTTGGGGGGGAATCGTCATTATTTTCAAAGCTGTCACTTTTCGGGAAAATGGCGTCTGCTGTTAACGTTGCATCATAGAAGAAAACAATATTTGAAAGTGAAGTTTTTGGGATTTGACACCCCTCCGCCCCCATAAAATATTGGATTGGATTAGCCTTTATTAGTCTTGCAGTGGAGAAATGTACATTTCACAGCAGCAAAGTTATGAATGAGGAAAGGAAAAGTAAAATAAAAACATACACGAGCTGCTGTAAAGGCAGCCACTGTCACGACGCCATCTTGAAGTCAAAACAACAACAAAAAAACAAATAACAATTATATGACAACACAGTTATTGCACTTTCTGCACCCTCTTTGTTACATGAAGCAGTTCTATATGAAGGAGGAGCGAATGTGTCCTTTTTACCAGTGGATCAGGGACGTCATGATGTGCACGTCTGCTATAAGCTAAATGTTGAACGCAAACACAAAGCTGTAGCATCCATTGACGAAAAAAGAGATTGTCTCATCTCTCCTGTCTCATGTAAATCCGCTTCACTTCCTAGCTGCCGCAGTTCCACATACGTATGACGCATCCAGCCGATGAGTCAAATGGCACTGAAATTCCTCACAAATCAAAAACAGTGCTGCCGAAAAGGCTCAAATTTTTGTGGAAAAATACAATTCAATCACCTTTTTTAGCGTAAGACAATATAAGGCTCACCTTCAATGAATGGCCTATTTTAAAACGTTTTTTCTGTATGGGGCACACTGCATTATAAAACGCATAGAATAGAAGCAGGAATAGTAGCTGCGCTTGTGTTATGCATCCACTAGATGGAGCTACGCCAAAGGGAATACAATACAATACAGTGTTGATTTATATCGAGCTTTCACAATCGCCGTCGCTGGAACAAGGCCCTTTTCCAGAATACATGAAAATACTACATTGTCGATTGATTGTTTTTTCTTCTGAAAAGCAAAGAGAAAATAATTGATACAAATTAGATTTATGTGACGTAATGCTTTTTTTTTGTGAACTCTGCTTGCCCCGGCTACTTCATAGCAATCGATATATGCCGTCTGTCCAGTTCAATGCGGATTGCTTTGACGAGTCGCCGCCGGACTATGGGATGACGTTGGGCGGTCCCTCCGCCAACCCAGTTGTCAGCAGGGCTAGCCAAATCTCAGTCAACGAGAGCTCCGTGGCCCTTGAGCTGGTCGACAGGCCAACGGATCCCAACATGGAGTTGGCGCCGCAGGCGGAGGAGAACTACGTCATTTCCAGCAGTAAGTCCGACATGTTTTTGCATCGCGGGGTACCGTTCGGGTTTCCGTGGTACTTAGCGGTCTTTCCAAATCTTTATTGCGCTACAAATATGTATTTTGCATTGAATTTGAATAATGTCCAATTTTATTTCACTTGTATTAACTTTTAAAGTCAATACATTTCCATTTCATTTTGAAAAAACCTTTTAGGGCCACTCATCAAAAGTGCTTACTCCATTTTCGACACAAGTAAGTATTGTTGCAAACTTGTGTTACTTATTTTTATTAATAGTTTTCGTGTTTTATTGAACATATATTTTGTCAAGTACAAGATTTAAAAAATAAACTAAAATTAATTTGTTAATTACACACTAAGCATCTGTGTGATATTAAGTCATTCACAAATATGACGTAGAGCGCCATTCCCAAATTAGTTTGAGTTTTGTTTTTTCTTGCTTGGGTGCCGATCAAGCGCTGGCTATGGCCTCCGGCAATGTTTTTTTCTTTTCCACAAGTGTGCAGCATTGTCCTTTTTTCCATGTTAACGCTTTGTTCCAGCTTCAGCTGTTGTTAAAGCGCTATAGAATCAAATATGTACTGTATGCATTGTATTGTATTTTGTACAGGTGCCCCCATTTCAAGCTCAGATAACCCCAGACCATATAATTTAGGAATTAACTCTTTTTTTCTGGTGAAAGAAGAGAGTCTAAAGTTTATTACGCTGCATTGAATGTTAATATAGTCCTAAAACTCAATATTCTGTGATGGGTCCTGAAATTCGAGTGACGATGACAAAAACCCTGGCACTGGAGTGGACACATTTTTGCACATCGTCGGGCAGGGAATGAGTTAATTGACCAAATAGAAAGCCAATGATGTTTTCATCATGGTTTTAGTTTTTTACAAGAATTTTAATTATTTTTCTGAACAAAAGAGGGTTTGGGGAGTTGTACTATTTATTTCATCATTGAGACACTGTATGTCAATCACTACATAAATAAAAATCGATTTTTAAATATAAAACAAAGCTGACTGAACGCCACAGTTCCCCTCCCCCATCAAGCTACCATTTTGCCAATTTAAAAAAAACTGCGACCCAACTGTTTGTTTCTTCCTGTCCTAAATTTCTAACACGTTTCCCATTTTTTTCAGGTGAGCACCAGCTGCCACTCAGCAGCGATTCCGACTCTTCATTCAACACGGTAAATGGGACGAAAGTGGACCACTTAGGCACCGGAAACGACACGGTTAAGGAGGACGGCAGCCCAAGCACATGACTCTTGAGGACCAAGGTTCTGAAAATGTTACAATCTATCTTTATCTGCTGGACAGCTTTGTCCCCGTGTCAAATGGACATTGTCCTTCTTGGAGACATCCCTCACACTTTACACGGTGAAAGGTTTCAACATCCAAACTTAATGTCACAGCCGCATAGGGAACACCCACACTTTTCCCACTGCTTTCACACATCTGCTCTCAAATCCCAGGGCGCAATGAATTTCGAGGGTATATGCTCGTAGCACCAACACTTTAGCCAGTGAAAGGGTTTAACACACATACTTTCCAGCACATCACGACGCAGGCGGATTGTTTTAACATCCACACTTTTACTGAGCGAGTTGCTTGTTCTATAGCCACAAAGGGACATAGGTCTTCTTGTGCCGGTCCCAAGCCCGGATAAATACAGAGGGTTGTGTCAGGAAGGGCATCCGACGTAAAAGCTTGGCCAAAACACACATGCGGATCAAACCTCTAAAGATGGAGGACACTGATTTGCTGTGGCGACCCCTTGTAGGGAAAGCCGAAAGGAAAAGAAGAAGACTTTTGCCGCAACTTATGATGACTTCAACTCATTCGCTGCCATTCCTGAATTTATTCGGAAATTGAAAAGTTTGACGTGGAGCGACATTCCTGAATTTGTTTGGGTTTAGATTTTTCTTGCAGGGGTGCTGATAAACCGCTTGCCATGGCCTCTGGCAATGTTTTTCCCTTCCATGAGGGGGCACCATTTCCCTTTTGTCCATGTTAGCGCTTTGTTACAGCTTAAGCTGTTGTTAAATCAATAAGTATGTATTGTATTGTATTTTGTACAGTTGACCCCATTTCAAGCTCAGATAACGCCAGACCCATATAACTTAGGAATTAACTATTTTTTTTCTGATGAAAGAAAAAACTAAGGTTTCTAATGCTGTATTGAATGTTTGTGTAGTCGTGAAACTCAATATTGTGTAGGTCCTGCAATTTGAGTGAAAATGACAAAAACCCTGGCACAAGTGGACACATTTTTGCACATAGTCTGGCAGTGAATGAGTTAAGAGTTGCTTCGTTTTGAATGAAACTTTGGCGATTGATTATTAGATATGTAACAATTCATGGACCACTGGTGGCGATCAAACGGATGAATATTTCGATGAATCATTTCGTCCTGGTTCAGTTTAGAATTGCCACCAAAAATGGATCGGGGTTTTTCAAAGTAACAGCAGATATTTGCTAATATTTCTGCCTCCTCTTGAAAGCATGAAATTAGAAGAATTCAGACAATTTTAAGTGAAGTAAAATTTGAAATCCATTATTTAAAGAAAGAAATTTGATAATCAATTAGGGTTAAATCAATCGTTGCACCTATTGTTTGTAGGAAAGACTGTAGAGATAGTTATCTTTCTTCACTCAACGGACTCTTCTCTCCAGTGCTGAGGAACTCCATCAAAAGTTCTGTTCAGGATCACTGCCAGACTTTCTTTTATTATATATGACGGAATTATTGGCCGGACCCTATGTCTCGGCCACGCACGTTGACGCACATATCCCCCCATATGGATAAAAGGGTTTTTTTTGTTTTTTCAAGTGATGTCAACCTTAACGGACAACCGACACCATTTTTTTGTTTCCTAACTGACATCAGAAAAACGTTTTATAGCATCTAAAATACCCAAAACACGCAGGCTGATATTTTTAGTCAAATGCAAATCACCAATAAAATGACTTAAAGTGTGCTAAAAAGCAGCAAAATGAGCTACGAATTGGGGATTTTCAGTACCGCCCCCAGTTCGTGAGGTCATGCCAAGACGTCTTGCCTTGTTCGAGAATCAAAACAATAGCTTTAGATTCGGAGAAGATGCTTTCTTGTTACTCATCCAGTGATGAATATGATTCAAATAGTGCTGAAGAGGAAAGCATAAGTGTTTGCAATCCATTAAAGAAGTCTTTCCGGGTCACTTTGAGGCATCAGGAATCATGTGTAGCACCCAGAAGATGCCCAAGCTCCGTTAGAAATGGGCTGATTTGTCTGCTGGGAATTTGTGTCAGCGAATATCAAATAGTTGTCTTGGTGCAACACACAACGATTCACCATCGCGTTATTTATGTGTTTTCCTTCTAATTTCGCGATCAACACGTATCAACACAAAGTTTTCAGACCAAACAAATTACCGCAAAATGCATTGTGTGTTGGTTTCTCGGTCAGGGGCGTTCCAAACGTGACGTCACGTGTGGATCGTCATCAACTCGAAAACAAGACTTCCTGAATATTCAGTCTTAAACCGTAAACCGAGTCTTAAAACGTAAAATATAGCTAGATGCGGTGCAATCTTTGTAAAATACGCTCGGTAAAAGTCATTTGAAGTGATTTTACCAATTATGAACACAACTTGTCCGGGGGCGTCGGTTGTCCTTTAAGAGTCAGAAGGAGAACAGCAGACACACTTCAACAAAAAAAAGTCAAATTTGTACTATGTGTCACCGTTGTATTCTGAAGGGAATTATAGTAGCGAACCAATCGCGAGACGTCCACAAGTAGTACTTGTTTACTGTTGCCAAGTACGAAATGCTGCATCCATTTTGTCATATCTGTCCAAATTTGTGTATATTTAAAAATGTCTTTTCATATCGGTCGCATGTTTTTACAAACTGGTCGCTTATTCAAAGAAAGTTGAGGATTAAGCATCTGGTACAAAGGCCTTCTTGAAATTGCGTCGTTGTTGTAAAGCTATGACGCTCATATCCAAGCGGATGTAATTACTGTATATGTATGTATGTATGTATATATATATATATTATTCATAAAAAATCATCCATAAACGCAATGTCATTGTCCAAAATATTCACAGAAACACTGACTTCAACATAAACATAACATCAATTTGTTTCATTTAGTACAATATCAAATTAATGGTAAAACTTGCAATCTTCACCGAGGATCAGCCTGCCGTTGTCTTAATTGTCTTATTCTATGGATTTTGCAATTGCACATTTTTGTCGCCCTGATTGAAAATAAGGAGCAAAGAAATGTTGGTGTCATTTTTTTGGGGTGGGTCATCCCGAATTAATGACTTTACGATTCATTTCAATGCAAAGAGTTGCTGCACGTTACGTTTATTTATTTATTTATTTATTTATTTCATAATAATACATTTCTTGGGGAATTTGACCCACAATATGTCAAATGAACATTCGTCGTCAAGGGCCCAATCTATGGATCAGATCTATAGATTGGGCCCTCGACAATCCCGGATCGATTGGGTTTTGAAATCTGTCAATCATGGTGTGTAACGATATGGCCCTATAGGGGGCAATAGCGTGCCTTTGCTCCATGACAAGGAAAGAAGAAGACGTGTTTTCCGTCTCACAGTTAGATACGGCGCTCGCGATGGGTCGCAGTGGGGAGTTGACTGACTTCCAGCGGGGTACAGTGGTCGGGTGCCACATGTGTAAAAAGTCCCTGCGGGAGATCGCCAACTTGCTGAACCTTCCGCGCTCCACCGTCAACAACGTCATTGTGCAATGGAAGCGAGAGGGCCGGACGTGCCCGCTCCCTCGCTGCGGCCGACCGCACAAGCTCAAGGAGGAACACCGGCAGGTTCTGGAGCGGATGGCACAAGAACAGACCTTCCCGTCCTTGCAGGCCCTCGCCGCGGAGTTCCGGCGAGCCTCCGGAGCTAACGTCAGCGCGGCTACCGTTAGCAGAGAGCTCCGGGAGATGGGCCTTAGCCGGCGGTCGTCTTCTGAAGGCAAGGCCAAAGGTAGGTTACGGCGTATGGGTTGGGTGTGTTACCCTGATAAAAATGAACGAGCCCAAACTCGAAACTCTTAATTTATTTTGCGTCCTATATGTTTAACCTACTTTTCCAACGAGTTTACCAACGAGATAGGCTAGTAGCTGAACTGGAATTCGCATTCGCTCAATATGGGTTCTTCAAATATACGGTGGACCTCCGTTATTCACGAAGAACATTGCGTGAGAGAATATTAAGTGATTTACAAGCTGTTGAATTATTTGTGTTTGTTTTTGTAAACCTTTTGTTATAACTATGATGAAGTACAAATATACAGTGAGACCTCAACTTACGAACTTAAATGGTTCCCAGACAGTGTGTAAGGCGAAAAGTGTGTATCTAAAAAAAATTCCCATAGGAAACCATTAAAATAGGAATAATCCGTTCCCGGGTTTCCATTAATTATACTTTTCAACTAAATAAGCCTTAAAACTACACACAACCTACCTTATCCTATGTATAATAAATGTGCTATTGTAATGAAAGAAATACACTGCACTGTATAATAAAGTCACTTTATTAACATTTGTGATGGTCATTGATGGCTCTTAATTGACACCTGTTGCTTTCTGACTTGTAAGGTCTTACGAAACTGAGGCATCACATTATCATTCATCATGTTGATGATTCTCATAGCATTTTCTGGATGGAACTGTTCAATAAATGCCTGCACATCAACTGTTGAATGACCTGCTTCTGCTTGTCCTCTTGAAGGCAAATCAAATTCCCTGTGTTGATGACCTCTTTATGGTCAGCAACAAGCTCCTCGATGTCATCTGCATTCACTTCGAGTCCCGTAGGAGCTGGCAGAGATTTTATGACAACAAAAGGCGCGAGTCCGATGATTCCACGGACGCGGAATAAAACGCGACAAAAGATGGCGGGCGGGGTGAATAAAATGGCACACTTGCGAAACCGGAAAGCAACAAACTTACACGATCGCGTTTAACAATCACCTCGTGCAAAGCAAACTGTTGGATTTGCCAGCACAAGAGACAGCGATGTACTTTTGTCGTAATCATGTCACTGGTGAGGTGACAGTGACTCATTGAAACGAAATGAAATTGAAGTGTTGCGAGCGGCGGCCACGCCCGAGCTGTCAACTCGCACGTGACAATTTAGCGTGACTATTGACACGCTGTTCCGGTGTGTGTGAAAACACTAGCTCTGATTGGCTTACCATGACACATGACTCTACCCTTTAGCCAATCACAATCAATTCTATCGCATCTTGACAGGGGGGTGCGCTCAAGTGTAGCAACACAGAAACGTTGGCAAATGTTTGTCCCTGCTCATTCAGTTAGACAATGCTTTACAAACAGCCGAGAGTCATGAGAAGTCGTGCGTTATTCTCGAACGTGAACACACCCCGAGTCTTGGATGACAAATAAACAGAGCAGAGTAGACGTGTACAGCTAGTAGTTTCTTCAATTTATTCATAGTAACGCACCACATTTGAACTGAGGCTGAACACGAGCCTGTGGTGTTTATTTTCCGGTCCCATAATAGTAAAATTATCTGCAAAAAGCTCCTCGGAGGCGATGGACGTGTGAATTCAGAGAGTGGGGGTGTGGAAAGGAGCGCCGGCTGGAGCATTGTTCGGTCGTGTGCTTCCGCCGAAGATCACTCCGCCAGATCCGAAGGTCGTGTGCTTGATGGGCCGGCCGTGGTGGGTGTGTATTATGAAAATAGTGCTTATTATAAGGCTTAATTTTCATAAATTTGACGTTCGTATGATAAAGTTCGTATTATAAGGCGTTCGTAAGTTGAGGTCTCACTGTATATCATTTTGATCTGTCTTTCATGCCAGAAAGGAAGAAAGCATATAAGGTAGCCGAAGTCTCCATTGACGACAAATTACAGTTGGATGGACAAGATCAAATAGACATGTCCCACCTGGATCTGCGGGTGGGCTGCATCATCAGGACCATGCCACTCCCGGGAACGGATGGCTTGTACTTGCAGCACGTGGATGTCGGCGAGGCTCAACCGAGAACGGTGGTCTGCGAGTGCGCGGCCGTCAACCATGTACTTACCAAGATTAATTGTGCTACTTTAACTTTTAAATTGATGTGGTTCCAACACTGAGCACCACAAGCAGCACATAATGAACAATGTTTCATAAAAAAGTATCACATATGACACCACATATAGCAATACTCATAGACGTAATATTCTTCATCCTTTGTGGAAAATAGCAACCGAAAGACAGTGTTTAATATTCATAATCAGTTGTTTTTGGACTATCGTTGTAGTGTAATGCCAAATTACATACACTTAAAAAAATACAATATAGGGAAAAGCCGAAAGGAAAAGAAAATATATATACAGTAAAGTCTCGTTATATCGATAGTACTGCTTATTACGATACTATTTCTATGAACGCAAGGAGAAAATTTACATGCCGCAGGATCGGATATATCGATAGTCTGGTTATATCGATATTTTTTCCGACTCCCGAGAATATCGATATAACGAGACTTTAATATATATATATATATATATATATATATATATATATATATATATATATATATATATATATATATATATACACACACACACACACACACACACAGTAAATGTCAATATAACCGTACTGTCGATATATCCGTCCTGCGCCGAACTGCAGTAACAAAAGCCGCCAAAAGAGGGCATCCAAGCGCCATATAAGAAACGGAGCTGGCCATGAGCTCGCCATTTTGTGCCTCTTTTTTTTTTTTTTGGGTGCGAGATGTTCCCCCAATGTTGCCTCGAAATGGCACATATAATTCTTTAATCAATTGCAAACATGTATGCTTTCCTCTTCAGAACTATTTGAATCATATTCATAACTGGATGTGTAACAAGAAAGCATATTATCCGAATCTGAAGCCATTGTTTGGATTCACAAGCAATGCAAGACGTCTTGACGTGAAGTCATTTTTATTGGTGTTTTGCATTTGAATAAAAAGTGACATCGGTTGTCCTTTAATACACCGTATGGAATGTATGGTAATTTTCAAAATCATCACACTTCAGCAGACAAAACAAGAAACATTGTTGCAAAAAACGATTGCATTCATATACAATACAGTGGGCATGTACATAACACAACAGGCTTACATGTTACTGTATTATGTATGCAATTTAAAAATGTCATCAATCTTCTTCTGCTTCCCATTTTTACCTTTTAACACAAACACTTCAGTCTCGTCTGCTACACACGAGCTAGCGTCTGAAAATGAAAATGGCTCTGCTACACGGGAGCTGGTCACGTAACAAACTCACGTGACCATGTCACGTGACTAAGTCGACCAATGGCGCGGCCAATGGCATGTATCGATATAAACATAGCAAAATGGCCGGCGGGAGATGAAAAAGAGCACGAATCGTACTAAAAAAAACACAAATCGTACTAAACGGAACTAATTATACATAAAAAGACTAGCAATGTGCACGGGAAATGAAAATAGTGTCGTAATAAGCAGTATTATCAATATAAATGATATAGATATAACGAGACTTTACTGTGTATATATATTTTTTGATGGTGCTTTCCTGCGGACTGTAATGGACAAATGGCATTCTGATTTATTGTTATGGGCAGATGTCCCTCACTACAAATGAAACTAATTTATATGTATTTTGTATATCGTGCAGTTACAAAACTGCATGGCTGTCCTACTGTGCAACCTGAAGCCCACGCAGGTGAGAGGAGTTGCATCCCAGGCTGCGCTCGTGTGCGTAAGGTCACCGGGCAGCATGGAAATCCTCACACCTCCCAATGGAGCCGTCCCAGGTGATAGAGTCACCATCCGTGGGTTTACAGGTACTCTTATACATCTGGGGAAAATTCCACAATCTGTTTTTTGTTTGTTTTTTTTGTAATTTATGAACTCTGTTTTTTTATGACTAGGAGACCCAGATAAGGAGCTGGACTCCGCCATGGTTTGCAAGCACTTTGGTTCAGACCTGCTCACAGACGGACAGTGCGTGGCCACCTACAAGGCTGTCCCCCTGGAGGTGGTGGGCAAGGGCATGTGTCGAGCGCCCACATTGAGCGACTGTGTGGTCATCCTGACCAACGGAGGAACTGCGTGAAGGCAAGTCGGACACTTAAACTGTAAATTCTGACGACATTCCCATTGGAAGGTGACAATTGTTTTTTTTTTGTATTTTCACTTTGGAATCAAATTGTTTTCCACAGCGGTGTTTATGCACTATTTATTTTATCTTAAACCGTATTTACTCCATTGCGGTCGTTGCTGTGCCTCAATTGGTACTTCGCCATTTCCCCTTTGTGTTAAAATAAGAGTGACGTAGTGCCGTTTGATAATGAGTAGTACAAAAAAATAGAAGGTAACTCAACCAAATGCACACTTGTATGGTAGATAGTCTTGCTTCCAAAAAAGGGTTAATTCAAAAGACAACATTGAATAACAATTATATCTATCTAATAGCATCAAACTCTGCGTTAAAAAAAAGCCTTTGTGTGAAATCGAATGCCTTACTTCAGATAAACACTCCATACTTGTTCCAGTTTGCATTTGTGGACAAAATATGGTGTCCCTATTTATCGTTTTGTCGTTAATTTATATTAGGGCATTTTTTTGGTCATGTTTATGATTCACTAGCAACATTTTCTCCCTTGTAGTGTAAAGAATGTAAGGATTGAATCAATTAAAGTTGTCGCTAAACAAGCATTTTGTTTAAAATAACGTCACATCGTTTGTGTTTTGACCTGTGTATTCTGTCATGAATAAAAGTAAATGGGGGAGGGAGATGCTATTTCCCTGTTTGGAGATTTTTGTCATATTTAACTTTTTTGAATGTATTTATTTTTGTAATTTATTTGTTGATTGATGGATTTGTACTTACAGTGTAATGACAGTATATACAGTAAAGTCTCGTTATAACGATATCGGATATATCGATAGTCCCGGTTATATCGATACTATTTCTATGCACGCACGGAGAAAATTACATGCAAACAGGGTCGGATATATCGATAGTCCCGGTTATATCGATATTTTGTCGGACTCCCTTGAATATCGATATAACGAGACTTTACTGTATATTATTTCTTGTACTTAAATAGTAGGTCACCCTTTTGTAACTTTTTGATTTGTTTTTTTTGTAATCGTTTCAAAACACCATGTATCAATACACAAATCAAAACACCTTTTATTGCCGAGATGTACGCCATGATGCATTATTTTTTGTAATTTGTGTTTGACGTAAAAGCTAGGCCAAAACAAACATGCGAATCAAACCTCTGATGATGGAGGACACTGATTCGCGGTGGCGACCCCGTGAAGGGAAAAGAAGAGAGAAGAAGACTTAAAGGACAACCGACGTCTCCGGACAAGTTGCGTCCATAATTTGTAAAATGGCTTCAAATGACTTCTACTGACTGTATTTTAATAAGATTCCACCGCATATAGCTATATTTTACGTTTTAAGACTCGTGCTGAATATTCCGCAAGTCTTGTTTTTGTGTTGGTGACGGGTCCGTACGTGATGTCACTGAAGGAACGCCCCTGACCGAAAAAAAGACACATTGAAGCAGTCCTTCCATCACGTCAATGTATTTTGCTGTATTGTTTGGTCTGAAAACCTTGTGTTGCACCCAAAAGCTGCCAGAAGAGCGTGTCCCAGCTCCATATAAGGAATTTATCAGCCTGTGGAAACGGGCTGATTCATTCCTTACACGGAGCTTGGACACCATTTTCTGCCTCTTATTGGGTGATACATTTCTACCCAATGTTGCCTCAAAATGGCCCGGAATAAATTATTTAATCGATTGCAAACATGTATGCTTTCTTCTTCAGAACTATTTGAATCATATTCATAACTGGAGGTGTAACAAGAAAGCATATTCTCTGAATCTGAAGCCATTGTTTTGATTCACTAGCAATGCAAGACGTCTTGGCGTGACGTCACGAACTGGGGGCGGGACTTTCTGATAATGCCCAATTCGCAGCTCATTTTTTTGCAGATTTTTGACACTTTGTCATTTTCATTGGTGTTTTGCATTTGAATAAAAATATCATACTTGGGTATTTTAGATGCTATAAAACGTTTTTCTGATGTCAGTTAAGAAACAAAAAAGTGACGTTGGTTGTCCTATAAATTGTGACTATATATTATCTATTTATATTTTTTATTTGGTCTTATTGTGTTTTTTGTACTTTGAAATGCAAAGTGAAATGTTTTTTTTTTATTTGTTTCAAAAAAAATTACGTCGGTTTTAAAATAATGTCAAAACCCGGAAATATCCCAGTTGGGTAAATGTTGGTCAGTGAAATATCCGAAGGTGAGCGTGGACTAATCAAGGCTGCCGAAGACCAACATCCATCAGGAATTTCGGTGAATCCCGCTTTTGATGTGTGGCAACGTCATGACAAACTTGACTGTGCGTGTCGCGCTTTTAATCGACAAAAGTAGGGCGCGCGTTGAACGTGTCATCAGTTATTGCACTGTGTCAAAAACTAGATAAACTGAGAAATATTGGCTAGCAAATGTTAATTTGATGCCACAGCCATAAATCTGTAAATGAAATTGTTGGACAACTTAACATTTCAAAGGCTTGTGTGGAATTAAGAAACAGAAATGTTTTATTGGCCTACCGTGACACATTAAACACTGTAGTGTATAAGATAGGTCTCAAAGTCAAGGACCCGGGGCCAAATCTGGCCTGCCACATTATTTTATTCGACCTGCGAAAGCAAATCAAACTTATGAAATTCCATGATGCTTGCTGAAGTCTGAAATCAACATTTCAAATTGTCCTACGTAAACCACAATAACAGTCATTTCATCGCAACCCTGACATATGAGCTAGGGCTTGACCACACATCGCAGTAACGGAATAAATCCTGATATATCATGTTCACCGCTTCTGTATTTTTTTTTTTACTTCAACTATTTAAACTACTTATACATTAATTTGTTGTGCCCTCTATATGTAATATGTGGAGGGGATTAAACACGATGGCTTCCTTAAATTCATAACGCCCACCCCAGAGGAAACCGTCACTCCGATGTGGACCGCGGCAAAAAAAAGTTTGACACCCTTGCGGTATTATATATATATAATACAGTGATCCCTTGCTACTTCGTGCTTCACTATTCAGATTTTTTTTAGGGAAAAAAACCTTCAGAATAAAAAAATGCCAAATAACTCAGAGGTTTTGTACATGGATGTAGCTTGATTGGTTCCCTGACTTCACCCAATGACGGCGTGAAATCTCATGTTTTACAGCCACGTGGATTGGCTGTGCATGTTCCCAACGCTGCCACCCCCTCTGTTATCACATGGGTTATTATATAACTCAGCGGATTTTCATCTATCGCGATTCGTCCTGGTCCCCATTTACCGCGAAAAACGAGGGATTACTGTTCATAAATTACGGCCATATTTCTGTTTACAATTACCTCACACAATTTCAAAGTATTCAAGCGAACTTGTGCGCATTTGGTCAAATGTTGGCACTCAATTGAGTCCTTTATGATATTCCCGCCTCTTGGCTCGTGACATCACACGGAGTCCACGCCTTGCGACGTCATGCGCTGTGGCCATTATGTGACGTCACGCAAAGCAGGCTGGCTCTACTTTCCGTCGAGGAAAAGGGAGGGAAGACGAAGGATGTTGCCGACCTGCCAGCGACATTGTCATTCGCCTTGACTCTTGCTCAGTCGACGTTGCCGTTTTAGTCATTCGTTTATTTTTTTGGGCGGGGAGGGGGGAACGGGAAGTGTCGGTGGCGTTTGGGTTAGAGCGTGAACGGCGAATCTCGTGGCTATGTCGTTTTATTAACCAACGTCGTTGTCATTCCGCGCACCTGCCGCCACCAACAAATCGGAGTGGCACAAAATCGATATAAAATGGCTGCGACCATCCGAGCATTCCAAATCCCATTTTAGTCTTTTAATCGGTGCTATCGAGAGGAGGGCGTTCGTTGTTTGGATGACGTTCGTAGCACCAGCTGTTTTTAAGATAGGAGCGAATGCACTGACGCCCCAACCTCCATTTTTAACGTGACTAATTAGAGTAGTACTCAATTAATGGTCCATGTAACTTGTAAAAAAAACGACTGAAATCATCAACATCATGTGGGTGAGTCCCGAAGAGGTGTTACTGGCGGGCGCGTTGTGGATCACTGAGCGGGCCAATCCATATTTCATCCTCCAGAAGCGGAAGGGTCACGGCGGGGAAGGCGGAGGACTGGCTGGTAAGGGGATTATTGTTGTTGTTGATATCATTCACATGTATTCGTTCACAATTGTACTTGCTTAAATAAAATTGAAACTATGCATCGCTATAGTCATCGTGCTATGGATACTTCAAGTGCAGAAACGGAGGCAGAAGCCATATTTTCAGTTTTTTTGTCCTGCATAAACGTTGGACGGTTATGGGAGAATATTCATCACGATTATTTATTGATTACAAACTCTTCACCTCCCAAAACTGTACGCTTTATGGCTAATCTTTCACGTTTAATACATTATTGTTGAATAGTGTATCATTTTTGTCACTTCTCTGCCAGACGTGCACAAATGTGTCCACTCCAGTGCCAGGGTTTTTGTCATTGTCACTCAAATTCCAGGACCCACAGAATATTGAGTTTTAGGACAACATAAACATTTAATGCAGCGTAAGAAATGTTATACTCTCTTCTTTCATCAGAAAAAAGAGTTAATTCTTAAAATATAAGGATCTGTAGTTATATGAGCTTAAACTGAGGGCGACTGAGGGTACATGTTGGGTAAAATATTTTCTTTCTGGCAAATTCCACACCAGGCATTAACCCGTTTGACCTGGGAAATAATCAATGAAACACATTTGCTTACAAATGCACCATAGCGTGTCCAAAATGCTTTACCAAGTTTAATTGTTTGATTCTGTAGAAAACTGCACATACATGTTTTTCTTTTTTAGCTTCAGTCACCAGGATCCCTTGGTGCACCCTTAATAACCATGGGTGTTGTTTAAAACTCTATTTTAAATCCATTCTTTCTTCCACAGCTAGCTAGCTAGCTAGCTAGGGTTTATCTAGCTGAAGAGTTCATCTCAGGTCCGGCATTTGTTTATTACTCTGATGCTGTGAGGGAACAACAATGGTGTAGCAACATAGGCCTTGTTGTTGTGCTACCTTGCTGTGTTTTATCGACTGGCTGCTTACCACTTGAATTTCAAATTTTACTTACCCATTGAATAATGCTTACCACACACACACACACACATACATACATTATTCAAACAATCCTATGTGACGCTACATTTGACAATAAGCTATGATTGGTTCTGACTAAAGTCCGGAAGTTTTTCAATTCAACCCCCGCCAATTCGTGCACAGCCCGAGTTATCACCATGCTGAACTTTGCTCCTCCCGCAAGTCAGTCTCATAACGTGATTACAGTCAATCGTTTTGACTGTGGATAGATTTGTGCAAATGTGTGATTCATCACAGCTGACAGGCTTGAAAACCAATCAGGAACGTGCTTTTCAAAAGTACGTACTGGAGCTATTGTCAGTCGATGAGTATTTGTCTCAAAACAGTGTGATGATCACATGACTTGTCGCATGTTTCAGGTGGACTTTAAACGTTACCCAATCCATTGTTAAAAAAAATATAATAAAAACTACAGTGGTTCATGTGTTGTTGTGTAACAAGGATTTCCAGCAGCAGAAGGTTACAGAAGAAACCCAAAATGCCTCATAGTAAAAATAGTAAACGTGTTCCCGCCTGTTTATAAACTAAAACGTTCTGTCAATGCAGTCGCTTGTCTCCAAAAAGAAATAAAAAACAGTTGCAGCCACTTTATGCTGAATCATCCCAATTCTTATTTCCCCTTCCCTCTTCCGTTTTTATTTTTGGGCCAAACAGACACAAACAATGAGGTGGAGGTTAGGTTTCACTTTCTAACCTCCGTTTTCCCTTCCTCGTTAACCTTTTTAATCATGAACCCCCCCCCCCCCTCCCCAGGCCCAATTACACCATGTACTGTTATCGTCTTGGCCCAGATTCTACTGTGCTTGTTCATAAATGTGACAACGCGCTGTGGTGGTAAAAGCGGATGTCGTGCCTCATAAATGTTTTGTGACTTGACGCCATCACCTGTCGTACAAATATGGACCTTGTGAAAGGCTTTTATCACATTGTTATTGCTGATTATGTGTTTTTATGGCTGACTCGTGCAGTTTGTGACAAAGGTTGAGGAAAAAGAAAAAAAACTAAAAACCTCACCTGCAAGCCAATGTGACACTGCCATCTACTGGCCTGGCATGTCCACTGCGGCGCATTCAGTACGACAGCCATCATTTCAACATTGTTGTGATCCGTGAAGCTTTTGAAACACCCACCTCAAGCCGATCTTGACTTTGAATCTCACTCTGTCAAACATGACCTCGTGCAGAATGAGGTGGAATCGTATCATCCGTGGCGATCTTCAGCCATAAAGATGTGGCGTAGTTAGTCATGTTGTTTCTGTCTTTTTTCGGTTATGACGTACACCATTGTGCCATGTTTATGGCCCCGTTGAAAATGACACTTGCGAATTGGTAGCGTTCGCAGTTATTGAATCCTCCCTGGGTCCCTTGCTGTGCGGCCTGCTTGCCAGCGCTAACTGATGTCATCCTTATATAAATGCTGAGCCTGCTGGCCTGCGCCGTGTGCCAGTTGGCAGTTCAACCACATGCTATTTTTTTTATTTGTATTTTTATTATATACACAAAACAAGGACGATGTGAAATTTTCTGGACAGATTTTTTTAGAAACTGCTTTTTAAGTGTGATATAACCTCTGGACAGAAAATCACTGCAGTCTCCTGTTTGGTACCTACTGTGATCTACGCTTTGTCTTTGAAAATCCCCAAATCACTCTTATTACTAATTTTTACTTTTCCAATCTTACTTTTTGACGGAAATTTACTGGAGTTGGCCATTTTCTATTCCTCGTACTTCCAATTGCTTAATTTGATATTATATCACCAATCACTGAATCTTAATAAATTGTGCCTCTTAATCGAATCAGATTTATTTTTAGCGTAATGGATCCCGAAATAAACACGGGATAAAAACTCTGAAATAGGCCACTAGCGCGTCATAGCCAATCCGGCAAGAGAAATTGGACTTTAATGCGGCCTTCTTCCACACTGCTATTCCGGTTTGAATATCAGTACTGTACATTAAATTTAAGACAATTAAAATCTGTCATTGGCAGATTTAAAAATGGCAGCAATACATGGAAAAAACGAACATGGCAGAGTTAAGGGCAAAAAAAACGCTTCAAGGTAAGATGACTTGTTTTGCTCCTCCTAAACAAAGCACTAATTGTGACGACTTGGAGAAGCCGCTTATCACATGGTTCCAAAAGATGTTTGTCTCAAGGGGCGGGGGAAAGGTTGCCGATAGGAAGCCTTGCCGTCCGTAATGATGAGCAAGGAATTTTTCTCTTACATGACCGAGGAGGTGATGTTATCGCACAAACTGATTTGTTTGTGTGCATTTTTTTACTAAAAACATCACATTTACATCTATCTGCAGATGTCCTGTTTGGCAAACTAGTAATTATAAAAACTGAATGAACAGCGACGCAGACAAAATAAGACACTTTTGAGGTTGTCTCATCGGGATTCTGGTTTTCTTGCGTTTGAAGCGCAAATTTGTATTGTTGTGTTGCAGAAAGTTCACGTATATCAAATATTATGAAGCGTAACAAGATGCTGTCACCGCCACCTTTTTAACTCACTCAGCTATCTAATTAGCTACCTTGCTAGCTACGTAGCTATCTAGCTAGTGCTAATATTAGCCTGTAATATTTTAACCTAACACTAGCTATCTAGATTGCTACCTAGATTAGTACCTAGCTGTCTATCTAATTTGCTACCAAGCTAGCTATCTAGCTTGCTATCTAGCTAGATATCTAGCCAGCTCTCTATCGAGATATCTATTTAGCTACCTATCAAGCTAATTATCTCTTTATCTTGCTCGCTAAACATTTAGCTAGCTATATCCCTATTTTTAATGTATTTGTTGCTATCGATGAAAAGGTTTCTTCAGCCGTCATCTGTACTTTTTGAGTACTCATCTGTACGACTGAGAGCTTACACAGACTTATTTGTTGTTATGTTATTGCTTGCAAAAAACAATAAAAATGGACCAAATGCCACAAATGGCATGTTTCAACAAAAGTTTCAATTTAGATGCTATTGACCAATTTTTGTTGCAGACCCCCCCCCCCCCCCCCCCCCAGTTCTAAAAGAAGTCTTCAAGTATTTTACTTTTTGTGTTTTCCCCTTGTTCGACACGTTCCAAGCACTGCGTTTTGCTTGTCGTCACAGGTCTATTGGTGGGGACCTTGGACGTGGTCCTGGATTCAAGTGCCCGCATGGCTCCCTACAGGATTCTCTACCAAACCCCGGACTCTCTCTCCTACTGGATCATTGCTCACGGTGCGTCCACGTTAACCCGAGTAGTTGAAGGTTCCAGTCATCTTTGAAAGGAAGGAGCCCTGCCCCCCCCCTTTCCGTCCGTCACATATCCTGCCAATTCCCATGCCGGCGGCTGAATGCCGCGCATTACTTAACAGCCCGGTGGATGTTAAAGAGCCAAAATAAAGGGGGCGGGGGTTTCAATTTCAAATTTTCTTTCCTGTCTTTTTGCAAGTGTTGCTCTGTTATTATATTTTGTTCTCGTCAGAACACATTGTAAAGTGTGCCAAGAGTTAGTCCGTTCTTACCAGCTTTACCCCGCTGGAAAGATGGCGGACTTTAAAATTTGTGTGCAGACATTTGTCCAGTTATTAGTTTTGTACGTTGTTTTGTTCGGTTAACTTAGCAATTAGTCCTGAGCTAAACACGTCTCCTTCGCCAGAAGTAATCATCCCGAGATTTGTAGCCGCGTTGTAGGGAGAGTGGTTGAGTGGGGAAATCTCTGTTATCGATTTAGTCTGTGGCTCGTAAACCAAACAATTGTGATCTCTTAGCTCACGGGTGGTTGCTAAGTGTTGTGGCGCTCTCGCGGCACAAACGTTCACGTGTCTGTTGGTCTTCCTCAGCCACTTCGCGGAAAGAGATCACCGAGCATTGGGAGTGGCTGGAGCACAACATGCTGCAGACTCTCTCCATCTTTGAGAATGAGAATGACATCACCACATTTGTCAAAGGAAAAGTCCAGGCAAGTCATGGGACACACCAAACAAAACGTCTCAAAATAAATACGGAAGAGGACCCTGAAAAAAATTGTTTTGTTATTTTGTTATCAGTTGTACTGATACGGGCTATTTACACCAAGATGTCAAAGGACAGCACTGTAGTCAGCCAAAAAATCTTTTTGAGATTAAAAATTGTTCTTCCAAAGTTAAATACAACTGATTTGGGGGGCCGTGGAGAGCTATTGTGCATGAGAATTTAAAACCGTCTGTATCCAATGTGTATCTGCACGTTTCATTCTAACACGTTTCCGATTTTTTTCCGTCATAAATTGTATTTGTTTTTAATTGACGGTTTTGCGTAACACTGGAGAAAGAGATAACATCGCAGTGGGTTGAGTGGGAAAAAAATCCGATTACGTCCGGAGATGAGACATAATTGACCATATTGGAGAAATTTGCAAACTTATTAATTTTGACTCCAAAAGTATTTTTATTGTACTGGGTATGAATAAAAGATTGATGGAATTGCTCAATGTGACCTTTTTGTCAAAGCAACGACAAAACTAACAAGATATTATTCATTGGCGTGGGCTCACATTTGGGGAGCATGTACAACCTTGACAAGCTGAAACCGAGTCAGAGCTTGACGTTCGTCAAACTCAGGCGGGTGCGTCAATTGTGTATAAAGTTGCGGAATGGCAAGCAGGGAACAATTTAGTTCTGCTTTTGGACATCCCTCCATTGTGTATGTATTTGCATACAATAAGAAACTGCTGCTGTGAGAAACGTTGCACACCTACGTCTGGTCAATTTTCTCAAAAGCCGACTGCAGCTTGATAATCCGATGTGCCTTATATATAGATCAATGTTTTGATCGTGACGTTTTAAATGTTTTGTAAAGTGATTGGTTACAGCTGTGATGCTTCTGAAAGCTCTATGTACTAGCTCTATGGCTGTATTGTATTGTATTCCCTTTAGCGTAGCTCCATCTCATGGATGCATAACGTAACCTCAGCCACTCTCATTTCTTCTATTTCGTGCGCTTTATAATGGTGTGCGCCCTATCTCGGTAAACGGTAATAAAATAGGCTATTTGTTGAAGGTCCAGGGTGCACCATGCCTTTGGATCCATGAGACAAACTGGAATTGTCTCCAGATTATTTTTAAAAACACTTTAATCATCTCAATTTGCAATTTCCTGCCTTCTGGAATGAACCATTACCGTCCTCAGAGTAAAAGATCCAAGACCATGATGAGGCATCGCCGACTCTTTTTGTCCTGGAGTTCAATCCCCTCATTGTGTTGGTGTACATACTGTATGGCTCTCTCTTTCTCCCTGCAGGGCATCATCGCCGAGTACAACAAGAACCACAACGTCAAAGAGGACGACGACACGGACAAATTCAAGGAGGCTAGTTCCAAATTCCGCAAGCTCTTTGGCATGCCCGACGAGGAGAAGTTGGTCAACTATTACTCGTGCAGCTACTGGAAGGGCAAAGTACCGCGGCAAGGCTGGCTCTACCTCAGCATCAACCACATATGCTTCTATTCCTACCTGCTGGGGAAAGAAGGTTGGCTTAAAATGTATTTTGAATGTTCAGTTTTCGATTGGCACTATGAGACAGGTCTGACTTTGACACGGTTTATTGTTGTAGATTGGACAAGTATAGGGTCACCATACAGATGTCCTCAAAGCAATCTGTCAACATGCTGTCCGTCTGCATTGCGCAGCCATTTAACTCATTCACTGCCATTCCCAAATTGATTCGGAAATTGAAAAGCATGACGTAGAGCGCCATTCCCGAATTGTTTCAGGTTTTCGTTTTTCGGGGGGTGCCGATAAAGCGCTGGTCAGGCCTTTGGCAATCGTTTTCCCTCCCACGAGGGCGAAGCATTTGCCTTTTGTCCATGTTACCGCTTTGTTACAGCTTCAGCTGTGGTTAAAGCGCTATAAATAATCAATATGTATGTATTGCATTGTATTTTGTACAGCCGCCCCCATTACAAGCTCAGGTAACTTCAGACCCATATAATTTAGGATTTTTTCTGATGAAAGTAGAGAATCTAAGGTTTCTTACGCTACATTGAATGTTTATGTAGTCTTAAAACTCAATATTCTGTGGGTCCTGCAGTTTGAGTGAAAATGACAAAAACCTTGGCAATGGAGTGAACACATTTTTGCACATGCTCTGGCAGTGAATGAGTTAACAATAGACTGCTGGGCATAAGAGTGAACGAACATAAAACATAATTTAATAATTACAAGAAATTATAATCTTACAATCAGACCAATAAAAAAATGTGATTTCAAATTCTGGGTCTCCTGCATTGAATTCTTAAATTTCAAAATGTTACTTACCCATTTTTGGACATCGTCTGACAGTGAAAGAGTTAATACTCACCCAGTTGTTCACTCGCTTGTCAGTCAAATTTGATATTTGTCGTTCAGTCAAGCTGGTGGTGCGCTGGGCTGACATCACGCAACTGGAGAAGAGCGCCACCATGCTGCTCCCCGACGGCATCAAAATGAGCACACGCAGCCATGAGCACGTCTTCTCCGTCTTCCTCAACAGCAACGAAACCTTCAAACTGGCCGAACAGCTGGCCAACATTGCCATGCGCCAACTGCTGGATAACAAAGGCTTCGAGGAGGACCGCTCTCTGCCCAAGCTCAAAAAGAAGTCTCCCAAGAAAGTGTCGGCCCTCAAGAGGTATCTTCTTTCACCCCAATGTGGCCGTTTTCCCATTTTATTCGATGTCTCATTCTCCCACCCCCCCTGCGCAGGGACTTGGATGCCCGAGCCAAGAGTGAGCGCTACAGAGCGCTCTTCCGTCTGCCCAAAGATGAAAAACTGGATGGGCACACTGATTGTACCCTGTGGACCCCCTTCAGCAAAACGCACATCCTGGGACAGATGTTTGTCTCCACCAACTACATCTGCTTCACCAGCAAGGAGGAGATGCAGTGCAGCCTCATCATACCCCTCCGCGAGGTCAGTCAAGGCGGGAGAAATACACGGGACACTCCATAAGGGACACCTGTGCGCAAACCAATTTGCGCCCTGTCGGTGGGAGTGCCGGAAATTGTTCATGTAATATCGCAGTTGAAATTTTCATGGCTGGTTTTTATTCCGGGTAAGAACATTTTGCTTTGACAAAAGTCCATATGTGGGAATGCTTTCAGGTGACCATCGTGGAAAAGGCCGACAGCTCCAACGTGCTCCCCAGTCCCGTTTCCATCAGCACCAAGAACCGAATGACTTTCCTATTTGCCAACCTGATGGATCGCGACTTCCTGGTCCAGAGAATTTCGGACTTCCTGCAACAGACGCCGTCCAAAACTTGCCTGGAGCGAGAGCTCCCCGGCAGCATCAACAGCTCAGACGACGAGGTGAGGGGTGACGGTTTCTGTACGGTGGTCATTCCTTGGAGTTCTCCATTGTGAAGATGTTTCCCGCTGCTTGTGCTTTGCTAGGTTTACGTATCGCTGCTATCGAGCAGCCCGCAGCACTGCTTGAGCTCGGAGGGCGAGCGCACCTTTAACTTGAACGGCAGCAGCGTGCCCACCGCCTCGCAGGCCCTCATGACCATGTACCGACGCCGCTCGCCTGAGGATTTTAATCCCAAACTGGTGAGCCAAAAAAGCCATTTATATTGCAATACACAAACCCATCCAAAAATCTATTACAGTAAAGTCTCGTTATATCGATATCGGATATATCGATAGTCCCGGTTATATCGATACTATTTCTATGCACGCACGGAGAAAATTACATGCAAACAGGGTCGGATATATCGATAGTCCCGGTTATATCGATATTTTTTCGGACTCCCTTGAATATCGATATAACGAGACTTTACTGTATTTATTATTAAAACTACCTGTACATTCAATTAGATCACGACTCTGCTTGCAATGTCATGATCAAACTCAGAAAATAAGCGAGCTATTATTGGTTGTCACCTGAGCAACTATGATGTCATTTATAGTCGACGTCTAGTGGCAAGATGGCCGCCCCTAAAATGGATAAATATGGGTAGATTTCATTCATATTCCACAGAGGCAATATTACCCCAAGTGCCGTATTGCGACCACCGGCCACGTTCTAGCATAGGGTATAATTGGAAAGAAAAAAAAATATAGATTTTTCCTTGGCAGTTTTTCACTTCTGTGTATTATTAATTTATTCACTGCCATTCCAGAAATTATTAGGGAATTGAAAATATAACATAGAGCATCATTCCCGAATTTGTTCAGGTTTTGTTTCTTGCGGGTGGTGCTGATAAAGCGCTGGTCAGATCTCTGTCCGTTTTTTCTCCCATCCACGAGGAGGCAGCATTTTCTTTTTTTCCATGTTGACACTTTGTTCCGGCTTCAGCTGTTATAGAGCTATATACAGGGATGAGAATTTTCCGCCAACTTTTTCAGACCAAAAATCTCGAAAAACGCAAATCCGTTGAGAAAATTTCAGGGGAGGGGGATGGTATGGACAATGTTCCAATCGCCCACCTTCCGCGGAGCCTCCGTTGGCGTGTGTGTGGGAGGGGGAACTCCACGTTAGAATTTAAGTGCTGGCACAAGCACGACTATCATATACTGTACTTGATCTCCTCATAGTGTCAATATTTGCGTTTTTCGACATGAACATTAAAACGTGTTTGCGGCAGATGACTCGATTGTAAAACCGAGTTTTGCTGTATCATAACACTATCGGATTAGCGGTAAATCGAGTTTCACCCATGCCATGCTTTCCCCATTGGGTTGCACAAGCCATAGTGTAACTTGACCGTTAGCTGGTGGTAATGGCGCGTGAGACAGGTAGATAGTGTGAACTACTCAAGTGATGTGTACGATGGTGAAAGTGTTAAAAAAGAAGGAAGAAGATCGAGCGAGGGAAATTGACAAGAGCGCTGGGATCAAAAACTGCTTTAGATGGCTAAGGTATTTTTATTGTTCTGAAACTTTGTGCTTTACCTGTACACTTTTTTTGCACTTTCAAGCATTTACATCCTATGATACTTTATGTTTAAATTAACAGTATAATGATGAATACATATTGAAGAATGAAAATTCATTCAGAAGTGGGGTAAATGGTGAAACTCTTACATAAACTTTACAACGTATAAATGCAATATTTGAAGCATGGCAAAAAATGAAACTGATATAGCAATTTTGCCATACTGGTAGCCCACCAAACAAGGGACTTTATTTTCACAAATAAAGTTGAATGTGGCCCTCAGGCCCCCACATTTTTTTGCCTTTTTTCTCATTTGTCATTCTCATCCCTGTATATAAACGAATATGTACAAATTATATTGTATTTTGGACAGCCGCCCTCATTTCAAGCTCATATAACTCCAGACCCATATCATTTAGGAATTATTTTTATGAAAGAAGAGAGTCTACGATTTCTTACACTGCTTTGAATTTTTATATCGTCCTAAAACTCAATATTCTCTGGGTCCTGGAATTTGAGTGAAAATGACAAAAATCCTGGCACTGGAGTCGATACATTTTTGCACACCGTCTGGCAGGAAATGAGTGATGGGGATTCATATGGAAAAAATGGCATCCACTTTGGGGCATTCCACTTTCTATGTTATATTGCTCTTTCTTGCCTGTGATCTTTGGCAAGAAAATACATGTTGTTGCCCGTATGCTTAGGCTAAAGAGTTCCTGAAGGAGCAAGCCTGGAAAAACCACTTCACCGAGTTCGGCCAGGGGGTGTGCATGTACCGAACGGAGAAGACCAAAGAGCTCGTCCTTAAAGGCATTCCCGAGGGCATGAGAGGAGACCTCTGGCTATTGTTCTCTGGTGAGCGCCAGACAGAATATCAATTCATCTCGGCTACACGCACAAAAACATTCAAATGATATATATATATATATATACAGTGAGACCTCAACTTACGAACTTAATTGGTTCCTAGACAGTGTGTAAGGCGAAAAGCGTGTATCTCAAAAAAAAATTCCCATAGGAAACCATTAAAATGGGAATAATCCGTTCCCAGGTTTCCATAAAATATACTTTTCAACTAAATAAGCCTTAAAACTACACACAACATACCTTATTCTATGTATAATAAATGTGCTATTGTATTGTAATGAAAGAAATACACTGCATTGTATCATAAAGTCACTTTATTTACATTTGTGATGGCATTACATTACATTTATGGCTTGATGGAATGGCGTTGGAGGTTGAAGGTCAAAGGGAACTGAATGAGGACTGTAATTAAAGAAATAAACTGTGCTGTAAAATAAAGTTTTATTTACCTTTTTGATGGTCGTTGATGGCTTATGGAAGGAGAGTCACCTTCCATAAGGACTGTTGGTGCTGCCCGGTCGTGTGCTTCCGCCGAAGATTACTGCACATCAGAATCAGAAAGCCTTTAATTGTCCCACAATGGGGAAATTTGCAATCTACAGCACCAAAATTGAATGCGAGAAGATACAGTTGCAGCTGTAACAAAGCACTTTACATCATAGTCAACACAAAGCAAAATAATAAACACAACAGTGGACAGTTGTGCAATATTAACGACAGCATAACACAAATTCTGACATTCTTTGAACGTCTTTCTTCTCTCGTCTTCTTCTTTTTTTTTTTTTTTTTACTCTCTTTGTTGTTGTCAGGTGCCATCAATGAAATGGCTACCCATCCGGGCTATTATGAAGACCTGGTGGAACGCTCCATGGGCAAATATAACTTAGCCACTGAGGAAATTGAGCGGGATCTCCACCGCTCCCTCCCTGAGCATCCTGCCTTCCAAAATGAAATCGGCATCGCCGCCCTCCGCCGTGTCCTCACCGCCTACGCCTTCCGGAACCCCAACATCGGATACTGTCAGGTAAATAGCGCTCGGTATCTGCAAAAACTAGAAAATTGATACGTCAGCTTTTGTTTTTTTTTTTTTTTTTTGTTTTTTTTTTTACAATTTGGATGAAATTACAGGCAATGAATATCGTGACATCGGTGTTGCTCCTCTACGCTAAAGAAGAAGAGGCCTTCTGGCTACTGGTGGCGCTCTGTGAAAGGATGTTGCCCGACTACTACAACACCAGGGTTGTCGGTCGGTACATTTTGCCCATTTTCTAAATCTCGCAAGGCGGGCGGGTGGGGTGAGGAACAATCATCATGACCTCAGCAATGTGATCCCCACAGGAGCTCTGGTGGATCAAGGCGTGTTTGAGGAACTGGCCCATGAGTACGTTCCCGAGCTTTACGACTGTATGCAAGACCTCGGCGTCATCTCCACCATCTCGCTCTCCTGGTTCTTGACGCTCTTTCTGTCGGTCATGCCGTTCGCAAGTGCCGTGGTGGTGGTGGACTGCTTTTTTTTCGACGGTATCAAGGTGATCTTCCAGCTGGCGCTGTCCGTGCTGCACGCTAATATCCACCAGCTGCTGGACTGCAAGGATGACGGCGAGGCCATGACGGTGCTGGGCAGGTGAGAAGGTCACGAAGAGATGTTGGGGTCACCTGGTTGTCTGACGGGACATTTCTTGGTGGCAGATACTTGGACAACGTGACGAATAAAGACAGCACCTTGCCGCCCATCCAGCATTTGCATTCCTTGTTGACAGACAACGGAGAGCCTCATCCAGAGGTGGACATCTTCACACTGGTCCGAAGTTCTTATGAGGTATGCATGTCTTGTAAAAGTTGTCCGTACAAAAAAAATGTGTTTATTTATTTGTTTGTTTATCCATTTATTTATTTGTCTATCTCTGTCTATCTGGCTCTCCGGCTCTCTCTCTGGATCTCTCTCTGGCTCTATCTCTGGCTCTATCTCTGGCTCTATCTCTGGCTCTATCTCTGGCTCTATCTCTGGCTCTATCTCTGGCTCTATCTCTGGCTCTATCTCTGGCTCTATCTCTGGCTCTCTCTGGCTCTCTCTCTGGCTCTATCTCTGGCTCTATCTCTGGCTCTATCTCTGGCTCTATCTCTGGCTCTATCTCTGGCTCTATCTCTGGCTCTATCTCTATCTCTGGCTCTATCTCTATCTCTGGCTCTATCTCTATCTCTGGCTCTCTCTCTCTGGCTCTCTCTCTGGCTCTCTCTCTGGCTCTCTCTCTGGCGCTCTCTCTGGCGCTCTCTCTGGCTCTCTCTCTCTGGCTCTCTCTCTCTGGCTCTCTCTCTCTGGCTCTCTCTCTCTGGCTCTCTCTCTGGCTCTCTCTCTGGCTCTCTCTGGCTCTCTCTCTGGCTCTCTCTCTGGCTCTCTCTCTGGCTCTCTCTCTGGCTCTCTCTCTCTCTCTCTCTCTCTCTCTCTTCTCTCTCTCTCTCTCTCTCTCTCTCTCGCTCTCTCTTTCACTCTCTCTTTCACTCTTTTTTTCGCTCTCTCTCTCTCTGCCTCTCTCTCTGTCTCTCAATCTCTCTCTTTTCATCTCTCTGGCTCCATCTCACTGTCTATCCATCCCTCCATCTCTCTCTCTCTCTCTCTCTCTCTCTCTCTCTCTCTCTCTCTCTCTCTCTCTCTCTCTCTCGCTATCTCTCTCATGTCTCTCCATCTCTAACTCTCAATCTCTTTCTCCCCATCTCTCTCGCCATCTCTTCATCTCTCTAACTCTATCTGTCCATCTCTTTCCCTCTCTCGCTCTTTCTCTCTCGCTCTCTCTCTCTCTCTCTCTCTCTCTCTCTCTCTCTCTCGCTCTCTCTCTCTCTCTCTCTTCGGCTTGTTTATCTGTCATAAACTGATCTCTTTTTAATTCCAGCACATGCAGAAGATTCTTGACTCCACTCAAAACTCGAGTGGCTAAAATCTAGCCGTTAGCTGACCTTTATAGCAAACCTTTAAAAATATTTTTATCTCGCTTGATGTCGTCGTACGCTCCGAAGGAACGTTAATAGTGAATGCCAAACATTGGATTGACAAGCTCAAGGTCACTAAATTGTCATGAAATTAAGACAGCTCGTCATTGATGGATGCGGAATCTCATGTCAAATCAAAGATGCTCTGTTGTCACTCTGAATGCAAGGTGTCCTCTTGCTACCGTTCGTGACAAGCTAAGAAGAACAAAGATAATCAGTTTTTAATAGAAAGAATGTTAATGCCACGCACATTGTTGTCATCAGAGGGCGACTGTAAAACTTAACATATGGGCGGTATTGAAATTCCCACAGATTTTTCTCTTCACCCGTTCTTTCTTTATTTATTTTTTTTGCTTTCAGAAATTCGGCTCAATCCGCGCGGACGTCATCGAGCAGATGCGTTTCAAACAGAGGCTAAGGGTCATCCAGACCATTGAAGACACGACCAAACGCAACGTGGTAAGAAAATCCTCTGACCAAACTACCGGAAACAAATTCCTTGTGTGTTCTACATACTTGGCAATAAAGATGATTCTGATTCTGATTCTGATTCACGTTCTTCCGCATGTGAAATGGAATCGCAGCATGGCGAATAGGTCCGCAAGGCCTTGGCTTCACTGGCCAATCTAATCTGTCTTCACACTTAATGCGATTTTGAATGCTTGGATATTTCTAGGTCAGAACTATTGTTACGGAGACGGCCTTCAGCGTGGACGAGTTGGAGGAGCTCTTTGTCCTCTTCAAGGTAGGTCACGTTCACACTTGTTGGAATACAATTCAATACAATAAAATACAATACAGTACACCCTGATTTTAGTACCACTTTCACAACATCTGCGCTTTACAAAACAGTTAACATGAAGTAAAACAATGAACACAACACATTACAAAACAATAGTTGACCAAGCAACAGTGCAGTCGTTCAAGCGAGACATCGAACAAGCTAATTTCAGTGAAATAATTTTCTTTTTAATCCTTGGGGTACTTTGACAACTGGGATCTCTTCAAACAGGGGAAAAACAAAAATCAAAAACTTGAAACCATTTTCCGTCATGTGTGTCTTTTTAGGCGGAACACCTGACCAGCTGCTACTGGGGAGGCAGCAGCAACCCAACAGAGCGCCACGACCCCAGCCTGCCATACCTGGAGCAGTACCGCATCGACGCGGAGCAGTTCTTGGGTCTTTTCAAGCTCCTCTTCCCCTGGGCTAATGGCGCCCACTCAGACCCTTTGGCCATGCGTTTGTTTCGCCTTCTCGATCACAACGGCGATGCTTTCATCAACTTCAGAGAGTTCATTAATGGGCTCGGTAGGTAACAGAAATGTGGCACCGTCGAACTCATCACAGAATATGAATAACATTAAAAGCCCAAAAAAATCAGCACGGCTCATCTGTGATTTACCGAACTGTAAATGTCTTGTATCAACATTTCTCTCTTATACTGTCCCCATGTGGCCAAAGTAGACAGAGCAGCATCAGAATGAGCAGAAAAAAATAAGGGAATGACAAAAAGGGTTGCATTTTTAAATTATATTTATTTATTATGAGATATCCCTCCCCAATATTATGAATATTATTAAAAGCAAAAAAAGCCCACTGCTAATCTGCAAACTAAATGTTCCTCTTTATATCTGGATATTTGTTCTATACTGCCCCCACGTGGCCAAAGTTGGCACAGCAGCACCACTATGAGCAGAAAAAAAGGAATGACAAGAGGTTCAATTTTTTAATTATATTTAATTCGTGTGTTCCAAGGCATTAATAGATATTAAAAAAAATATCAAGTAAGATATTTGTAACCAAAGTTACGAAATTGAATTGTTGTATCGCAGGCGTTTTGTGTCATGGGGATCTGACGGAGAAGCTGAAGCTGCTCTACAAGATGCACGTTTTACCGGGTGAGCGGGGAAAAAAACCCCACAGCTGTACTTGTAATGTCATTCGCTTGCATGGATGATACAAGCGATGGTTTTTGTGTCAAGAGGTCACCAATGAACAGGAAGAGCCCGACTCGGCCTTCGAGGCTACGCAGTACTTCTTTGAAGACATCACTCCGGAAACATCCATGGGTAAGTGTTTTTGCCACCGTTAGTACTGCACATGTAGTCCAAACGTGAAGTCAGGATTGGAAATGTTTCTTCTTTTTAAATCATAGAAATGTTTTTGAAAAACAATTCATTCTTAATGAACTTCCAATCAATCCATGAAAAGTACAATAAACGCAACAAGTCACAGATATTTAAATGTCGACCAGCTGGAATTTTTTGACCATAAGTGTGTGCAAATATTGTTGCAATCACACTGGTGGAGAGGGTGGTACATCCATTATAGATAGATGGGTGGGTGGATGGATGGATGGATAGATAGATAGATAGATAGATAGATATTTTTTTTTAATATTTTATCCTCTTCTCAGGCCAGGATGCAAAAAACCGAAGCGAGAAGGACGATGGCTTTGTCAGGGTGACGTTTAAAACAGAAAAAGGTGAGTGTCACACAAGGAAACATGCAAATGTATTGACAACAACCCAACTAGTTTGCCGCAAAAATTGTCACTTACCTCCTTGCCCAAAGCATATAACGGAAATACGGCTTTGACTGGGGCAAAGATTAGCATTCGCAGGCGCGCCGGGCGAGTTGGGCTGTTTGCTGGCCGACTGTAGTTGATATTTGTGAAAATCTGCTTGTAGTGAAGAAACTGAACGCTGCTGACTATCGCCACTACCTGAAGCTGTGGAACCAGGACAGTAAGCCCAAAACCGAGCGCACCAAAGATCTCCCTAAGCTCAATCAGGTAAAATGGCGAAGAAGTGATACTTGTTAACATGAAAGGGGCATTTAACCATAGAAATGCTAAGCCATGCTAAGGTGTATAGAATGTTTCCCGATTTGTTAATCATCGTTACAAAAGGCCAGAATACATGATTGATGCGACGTTTTCCAGGTTCTCCCACTATCCTCCCCGTCAGATTCTCTCAATTCATAAAATTTATTTTGACTAAATGCAATCAGGCTCTTATTTTTGACTGTCGCAAAAGCCTATTGGCGCGCTAAAATGGAGCTCTGGATTTGCGGCGCAGACTCAATTCATCGAACTGTGCAAGACGCTGTACAGCATGTTCAGCGAGGACCCCGCGGAGCAACAGCTCTATCACGCCACAGCCACTGTCACCAGCCTGCTGCTGGAGATGGGAGAGGTGGGCAAGCTCTTCTGCGCCACCCTACGGGACCACCAGTCCGGAGATTGCGGTCCTGAGATGAGTGAGGTCAGAGTACTAACAAGTCTCTTTGTTTTGCACAAAGAGACTAAGGGAACTGAGAACTCCTTCGCTGCCATTCCCAAATTTATTTGGGAATTGAAAAGCATGATGTGGAGCGCCATTCCCAAATTTGTTCTTTTTTTTTCTTGCCAATAAAATACTGGTCAGACCTCTGGCAATGTTTTTTTTCTTTTCCACGAGGGGGCAGCATTTCCATTTTGTCCAAATTAGTGCTTTGTTACAGCTTTAGCTGTTGTTAAAGCACTATATTAATCAATAAGTATATTTTGTATTGTATTTTGCCACCCCAATTTCAAGCTCTGATAACTCCAGACCAGTATAATTTAGGAATTAACTCTTTTTTTCTGATGAAAGAAGAGCTAAGGTTTCTAACGCTGTATTGAATGTTTTTGTAGTCCTAAAACGCAATATTCTGTGGGTCCTGGAATTCAAGGGACGATGACAAAACCCTGGCATTGGAGTGGACACACTCTTTGCACAGAAACCATAACACAAAAGAGGACATGCCTTCACCAGAATTACGTCGTCGTCTGTTTTTTGTCCGTTTCGAATACGACACATTTTTGCACATTGTCTGGCAGTGAATGAGTTAACAATAGACTGGTTGGACATACGATTGACTATAAAACATAAATTGCAATAAATTATAACCCTACAATCATACCAATAACAGAATGTGATTTAAAATTCTGGGTCTCCTGAATTGAATTAGTAAATTTTGAAATTTTATCCAAGAGGAGACTATGGGCGAGTGGGTCAAGTGCCGCAGTAAATCACATATTTCAGAGTGTGATACTGGGTTTCCTGTATTCTCAACAAAAATAAATAAAAGGGTCACTTTTTGTGGGCCGCGGGAAATTGCTGCAACAAAGGAGAGATTTTGGAGTATGATTTGAGGGCTCCTGCTTTCTTAAAATCCTACTCATTTCAAGACCGTAAGCCATAAAAATCAGGACCCGGCAGCAACAGGGACACAGTAGGGTGTGTAGTGGAATTTACTTATATAAATATAAATATTAAATATAAATATAAATATTATCAAAGAGGATACTGTGGACAGTGAGAAAATGGGATGATGCAGCATAGTGGAGACTGGAATGTATTCCCGGGTATAATGTATTAAAGTTTCAATATTTTTATCTGAGAAGAGATGGTGGGTGGGAGGAAGACCATTCCACAGCCAGGTGGAGATTTTGGAGCAAAATACTGCTTCTCTTTTGTAATTGTAATTAAATTGTAATTTGTACAATTGTAATTTACAATTGTAATTGTAATTTGTAAAAAATAAATTTTATCCCAGAAGAGACTATGGATAACAATATAATGGATCGCTGCAGCAAAAAGGAGACCGCGGAATATGTTACCAGGTTTCCTTAATTTAATGTTTTATCAAAGATGACACGATCTACATATCATCTAACTTGAAACTGCGGGCAGTGAGAAAATGTGATGCCGCTGAGAAGTGAAGCTTCCTTTTATTTATTTTTTTGTAGGAGGACGAGGAGGAGCCTTCACCAGCCTTGCAGGACATCAAACTGGAGGACGCCTCCCCCAAATCGGCCATGCTCACCTCGGACGACGAGGTCAAAGACGACACATCTGTGTCGTCGTATTCGGTGCTGAGTGCCGGCTCGCACGAGCCGGACGACAACAACAAGCTGCGTTGCGAAGACCTCGCCGACGACACGGTGCTGGTGAGGAGCGATGAAGGCGGCGGCGGTGGCGCCGACGACAAGAAGAAGAAAAAGAACTTCCACGACGCTGAGCCTGTTGTAGATGAGGACTGGGCAATCACTTTCGAACAGTTCCTGGCGTCGCTGCTCACCGAGCAGGCGCTGGTGCTTTACTTCGAGAGGCCCGCCGATATGTCGGCGCGCATCACCAACGCCAAGAACGTCCGTAAAGTAGGACGCAAAACTTTGCTGTCCGTCAGCGACTATGAAATCTCGCTCTCCGATTGAGAGGGGGGACCGTTTACCGCTTCGTATTTATACTTGTAGGCTCGAAGATAATTTACGCTAGAATAGTTTACATCCAAATTTACAGTAATCCTCCACTGTTACCGGCCAAAAATCTGCAACAAACGATTACGATTGCCTATAAATGCCACAAGATGGCAGCAAAGCAGTACTATAATCAAAAAGGAAGCTCCTCATTTGAGTTCAACATAGTTGAGCAGCACCAATATGCCAGAAAATTGCAGTAATGCGCTACATTAACAAAAAAATGAAGCTCCTCAACTCAGAACAGGGTTGTCTACCAACAAGATGGTGCCCAAGCGATGCTTTTATTGCTGTCGCCTAAAGTTTCTAATTCAAGGGCTGACAAGCCATTTTAATCAGAGCATATCAATTAATCACAGATTAATTACAGATTATCTTTTTTGTGGGGGGTACATTAGTACAGTGTATTAATGACATTCAAAATACTTCCCCAATGTCATTTTTGCCAAATGTAACGTTTTTACGCTAATATATTACAACTTAAAATAATAATGACATTCTCCCACCACACACCCGCAAAAAAATGTTTTTTTTTCATTTATTGGTGAGAAACATTTTTTACACATTAATGCAAAATATAGATAATGACATTAAGACACTTTCCTGAATTTTTTTTGTTCAAAATATTTAATATTTATTGGACATATCAAGACAATTTCTTTTTACTCTGTACTATCAAATTAAATCGTAAATGATAAAGTACTATGAAACAGACAAATGTTCTGCCTTGTAAATTTTATCTTTATTGTTGTAAATGTTAATTGTAACCTACGCCCCCCCTCCCCCAAAATACTCGTGAATGATTACTGTAAATTGAATTAGTGCAAATAATGTGACAAAAAAATCACCAGTAGATAGAACATACCGTAATCACGTGTAGTCACTGTACAGTGGACATCTGTATGTTTTTTTTTTTTTTTTTGAGGCAACGCACGCATAGTTTACATGAGAGAACTCTCACGTGCACCCACCAAACAAAAAATGTCACATGTTCACACTCTGTCCACAAAAAAAAAAATCTTAATCTAGAAAAAAATGCAAAATGAGAAAGCTGAGCCGCACATGAACGCATCTGCTCGTTCAAGACAAAATAGGGGATGGGGAAAAGAGGTTCACTGTATTTTCTTTTTGACAGTTCATCCAAGAGGAGACTGCGGGCAGTGGAAAAAAATGTGTCACTGCAGCAAAGCAAAAGAAGGCTATTAGATGTCATGTAAGAGGTGATGGCGGGCAGTGACAACAGAGCGTGAACTTTATCCTGAATTGATCGTGTTTATCTGAAAGGAGACTGTGGGCACAGAGAAAACCGGGCTGCAGAATAATACAGGGTCTTAGTAGTTTTACATTCTCCAAAAAGAGACTGGGCAGCAACAAGCATCATATGTCACTTATTTTTTTGTCATTGTTTTTAATCTCGGATGACACTGGATATTGTGGAAAAAAAACTGGGACCGAGCAGCAAATAGACAATGTGGAATGAAATACTGCAACATCCAAGCTAAGGCTAAGGCACCTTACTTTTTGTTGTGTAAATTTGCTGTGTGAATTTCAAAATCCCCAAAACGAAGAAACGTTTTATTGGAGGAGACACTGCCGGCAATGAGAAAATGGAAACGCTGCAGCTAAAACGTAGACTAGAGCGCAGCAGGAGCTAACGCTAACCAATTGTTTTGTCATTTCTAGCCACAACCGGCTCAATGTGCCCGACCAATCACAGACCGGCAGCGTGTAACAGGCTCAGGAAACAATAGCCGCCATTGCCGGTGGAAAAGCCGGTGGACCCAAACAGGTGCTGTGCAGTTGACAAGCGATGTACGGTTAGTCTGCTTCCTTTTGAAATTTCACATGATTTTTGCAAACCAGTGGTAGAAGACGTGTTGAAATATGCGTAGGAATTGAAAGGCTTTCATTCATGTCTCATCAGGACACTCAAGCACTGCTGTACGGACACACTAATGGTCACTTTATATGCGGGGTCGACAATCAAATACAATTTATGTATTTGATTATCTACCCCATGGCTTTTTGTGTAATGTTTTTGTACCGTTTGTTTTTGTTGCTCCATTTTTTTAAAATGTACTGGATAACTGAATATCACTCCGTCAAATTAAAATGAATTGAAAACAGCGTTCCCTGCTTTATTAGTCGTGGCCGTTATCAAAATGATTACTCTGGCGAGTTTCATTTTTCTTGTTTCGATTTGAATTTGATGTCTCACAAATAGTGTATTTAAAGGACAACCGACACAATTTTTTGTTTCCTCACTGACATCAGAAAAAGCTTTTATAGCATCTAAAATATCCAAAACACGCAGGCTGATGTTTTTAGTCAAATGCAAAACACCAATAAAAATGACCTAAAGTGTCCCAAAACTACTTCAAAATGATCTCAGAAAGTTTCAGTTTCAGAAGGTCTTGCCCCCTTGTTCGAGAATCAAACCAATGGCTTCAGATTCGGAGAAGATGCTTTCTTGTTACTCATCCAGTTATGAATATGATTCAAATGGTTCTGAAGAGGAAAGCATCAATGTTTGCAATCGATTAACGAATTCCTCCTATATCAATTCGAGCCGTCAATGACACCAATGTAGCGTCCCAGAAAGTGCACAAGATGGCGCCCAAGCTTCGTTGGAAATGGGCTGAGTTGTCTGCCGAGAATTAGTGTCAACTAGTATCAAATAGTAGTCTTGGTGCAACACACAACGATTCACCATTGCATTATTTATGTTTTTTCCTTCTAATTTCGCCATCTACACATTCCTGACGTCACGTCACGTCAGGAATCATCACCAACTCAAAAACAAGACTTCCTGAATATTTAGCGCGAGTCTTAAAACGTAAAATATAGCTATATGCGGTGGAATCTTTGAAAAATACGCTCAGTAGAAGTCATTTGAAGTGATTTTACAAACTATGGACACAACTTGTCCGGAGGCGTCTGTTGTCCTTTGAGGTAAAAAGTATAACTAAAAAAGTAACCCTATTTTTTTTTTTTTTTTTTTTTTAGGTAAAACGGATGACTTAAAAAGTACCTCATTTTTGGGTCACGCTGGCATACGTACAAGGTTCCTTCCCCAGGGCCAAAATGCTTATTTTTCTCAAGTTTCAGAAAAATAAAATCCATCTTGCTGAACCGAACCACCAAAAAAATAAAAAATATAATCATTCACTGCCAGACGTGCAAAAATGTGTCCACTCCAGTGCCAGTGTGATATATGATGTTAAGCAGATTCCTTACTTACAGACAGTGTATTGTAGGTGTTCAAATACCTGACATGTTTCGGCGACTACTTCCGCCTTCGTCAGAGTGTCACGGATGTTGCTGTGACGCGCCATTTTCAGCACTGCAAAAGAGAGAACCACATCATGGACTGGGAGAAGGCCAGAGTCATCCGCACCGAAGACAACAAACATCAGCGCTGGATCAGGGAGGCCATTGAAATCCGAAAGCGAGGACCAAGGACCATCAACAGGGATGAGGGAGCTTACATGCTCTCTACTACCTGGAGCAGCATCCTGGAGGGACGAGCGGACAGCGGGGGGCGTGGCTTGCCTGTCAGTTCTGACAGGTAGGTCACGCCCTCATAGCAACACCAGCTGAAAATGGCGCGTCACAGCAACATCCGTGACACTCTGACGAAGGCGGAAGTAGTCGCCGAAACATGTCAGGTATTTGAACACCTACAATACACTGTCTGTAAGTAAGGAATCTGCTTAACATTAGTTATCAAGTAGACAGGATGAATTTAGTACAACGAGTGTGATATATGTGTGTGTATGTATGTATATATATATATATATATGAGTTTATTTCTCAATGGTATGGGTCTGGAATTATATGAGCTGGAAATGGGGGCAGCTGTCCAAAATAATACATATTGGTTTATATTGCGTTGAGCTGGAACAAAGCGCTAACATTGAAAGAAGGAAAATGCTGCAGCCTTGTGGAAAAGAAAAAAAAAACATTGCCTGAGGCCATGGCCAGCGCTTTATCGGCTCCCAAGCATGGAAAAAAAAATGCCATTCCCGAATAAATTCGGGAATGGCAGTGAATGAGTTAATATTGATGTATGTTTTTTTAATGACATTGATATTTAAAAAAACAACTACAATATTCTATGTTAATATTAGAATGAAAACCTGCTTCAGGAAAAAAAAAAACAGGCAGATTCAAAAAGACAAAATGCATCTTTCGGTCTAGCTGTTAAAGTATGCTTTCATTTTGAGTTTTTTTCCTCTGCAGTGTACGGATAAGTTTTCATCACATGCATCTATAGTACAAGTTGTTATGAAAGTGCTGTCCAAACCGCTCTTATCAGCTCCACTGTGAACTTCAGTCACAACTTTTACCTATGTCGCCGTGATGCCTTTGCCCCCCCCCCTCCTCGTTTGCCCCATGAAAAAAAATGGAGAGCTTGTATATCCCAGAACAGCCAAACACGACATAGTTAGTGAGAGTTTGTCAAATCCTCCAGTTAATGTGTTAATAGTTAATGATGATGCACAATGACATTTGCCTGTCATGCTCATCAAAGTGGGGACGAGAGGGCATCGTGGGGGTGGGGGGTGGGGTCAAATGTGGCCTATGACAAGGTTGTTTGTTTGAGAGGGCTCAATTGAACATTGACTTTTTGACAGTCGCTGGACTTTTGACTCCCAGGAGGGGGGACACAACAGCCTCGTGTATCATAAAGACGCCGGGAGGGTGTGTGTAGGGGGGCGTCCCACACATAAATAACGGAGCTAAACCACATCCTACCTTCCCTTTATGGACTACAAGCTGCTAATCCTACCTGGCGACACCTGACGATCCACATTTCACCCCATGTAAGTCTTTTTTTCTTCAAATGGCATTTTTGTGCCTTCTTTTGATATTTTAAGAATGTTTCCCGACTTGAATTGAAGAATGGTACACTCTCATTTGGGGGGAGGGTGGAATTCACGACACACGACCAAGCTAAATTATTTTAACATACAGATTATAGTTTAATATTACAATGCTAGCATAAATTGATGTGAAATGTGGTGCTTATCACATTTATAATACATAAAATAAGGTGTATTGTGTGTAGTTTTAAGGCTTATTTAGTTGAAAAATATGTTTTATGGGGACCTGGGAACAGATTATTCTCATTTTAAGGGTTTCCTATGGAAGATTAATGTTTATAATACACACTTTTCACCTTACACTTTCTGGGAACCAATTAAGATTGTAAAACAAGGTATCACTGTACTTTGTTCCGCCTTCAGCTGTTTTATATATATATATATATATATATATATATATATATATATATATATATATATCTCAGCTGTCTTCGGGCACGAGGCGGGGGACACCCTGAATTGGTTGCCAGCCAATCGCAGGGCACACAAAGACAAACAACAGTCACTCTCACACTCACACCTAGGGACAATTTGGAGTGGTCAATCTGCCTGCCATGCATGTTTTTGGAGTGTGGGAGGAAACCGGAGGACCCGGAGAAAACCCACGCGGGCCACTGTGAAGCCGGTGTGCTAACCACTCGACTACCGGGCCGCCTTATATATATATATGTGTGTGTGTATGTGTGTGTGTGTGTGTGTGTGTGTGTGTGTGTATGTGTGTGTGTGTGTATATATATATATATGTGTGTGTATATATGTGTGTATATGTGTGTCCGGGATAGATGGAGGACATTGATTCGCTGTGGCGACCCCTGAGGGGAAAAGCCGAAAAGAAGAAGAAGATGTGTATATGTGTGTGTGTGTGTGTGTGTATGTGTATATGTATGAGTGTATATATGTATTTAAATAAAATCCTCGTCTCACCCCCCATGGGTGGTGTCTGTCCCCCATTTTAGCTCGGGTCCTCTACCAGAGGCCAGGAAGCTTGAGGGTTCTGCGCAGTATCCGTGCTGTTCCCAGCACTGCGCTTTTCTGGACCGAGATATCCGATGTTGTTCCCGGGATCTGTTGCAACCACTCGTCGAGTTTGGGGGTCACTGCCCCGAGTGTTCCGACCACCACAGGCACGACTGTCACCTTTACCTTCCAGGCTCTCTCCAGCTCCTCTCTGAGCTCTTGGTATTTCTCGATTTTCTCATGTTCCTTCTTTCTGATGTTTCCATCACTCAGGACCACTACATCCACGACAACGGCTTTCCTTTGCCCTTTATCTATGACCACGGTGTCTGGTTGGTTGGCCATTACCATCTTGTCAGTCTGTATCTGGAAGTCCCACAGGATCTTTGCTCGGTCATTCTCTACTACCTTGGGAGGTGTTTCCCATTTTGACCTTGGGGTTTCCAGTCCATACTCCGCACAGATGTTTCGGTAGACTATGCCAGCCACCTGGTTATGGCGCTCCATGTAGGCTTTTCGTGCCAGCATCTTACACCCTGCAGTTCTGTGTTGGATTTTCTCAGGTGCCTCTTTGCACAACCTACACCTTGGGTCTTGCCTGGTGTGGTATATACCTGCCTCTATGTCTCTGGTGTTCAGGGCCTGCTCTTGGGCAGCCAGGATGAGTGCTTCTGTGCTGTCCTTTAGGCCAGCCCTCTCTAGCCACTGATAGGACTTCTTGAGATCAGCCAATTCTGTTATGGTTCGGTGGTACATCCGTGTAGGGGCTTTTCCTCCCATGATTGTCCCTCTTCCATCACCTCATCCTCTGCTCCCCATTGTCTGAGACATTCTCTGAGTACATCATCCGTTGGAGCATTCTCTTTGATGTATTCATGGAGCTTGGATGTTTCATCCTGGACAGTGCCTCTCACACTCACTAGTCCCTGCCCTCCTTCCTTGCGGCTTGTGTACAGTCTCAGGGTGCTGGACTTGGGACGGAACCCTCCATGCATGATGAGGAGTTTTTGGGTCTTAACATCCGTGGTCTGAAAATCTTCCTTTGGCCACCTTATTATTCCTGCAGGGTATCTGATCACTGGCAGGGCATAGCTGTTTATTGCCCGGGTCTTGTTCTTGCCATTGAGCTGTCTTCTCGGGACTTGCCTCACCCGCTGGAGGTATTTGGTCGTAGCCGCTTTCCTTGTTGCTAGTTCGAGGTTGCCATTTTATATATATATATATATATATATATATACACATATACAGTAAAGTCTCGTCATATCGATATCGGATATATCGGTAGTCCCGGTTATATCGATACTATTTCGATGCACGCACGGAGAAAATTACATGCAAACAGGGTCGGATATATCGATAGTCCCGGTTATATCGATATTTTTTCGGACTCCCTTGAATATCAATATAACGAGACTTTACTGTATATATATATATATATATATATATATATATATAGTACACATATTTTGACACTTGTTTGTTTGTCTTTTGTCATGACATTTCTGAACCGTCACACACTCCCTAATTTGATCCGCCTTCTTGCATCACTCGCACACAAATTTTGAGGGTGTGGCACACGCCGGTGGCGTTTCCTGAAGTTTTCCTCGCACATGCAGACTCGATGGCTTTGTCAATGCTATGTAGCAAAAAAGTTTTTGAAAACTGCTGAGGATAGTTTCTGCGGGGAAGACCGACGTGTTTGTGTATGTGTGTGTGCGTGTGTAAGAGACCTCCAGATTGTGGGCAACATGGTCGGCCTAAAACCCTCAGATGTTCCCCCGCCCTTAGGGGTGAAGATGGCCAGTGCGGGGGCGGCGGCTTGCATCGCCGACATCGTCACCTTCCCCCTGGATACCGCCAAAGTCCGACTACAGGTAAGAACTTGCGTGCACGTTTGTGGGTGTGGTTACAAAGATTTCTCAAAACAAGTTTCTCGAGTTCAGATCCAAGGCGAGAAGAAAGTGGCGGCGGCAGAAGCCAAGGCCATCCGCTACAGGGGTGTGTTCGGGACCATCAGTACCATGATCCGGACCGAGGGTCCTCGTTCGCTCTATAACGGGCTGGTGGCGGGTCTCCAGCGGCAGGTGTGCTTCGCCTCCGTGCGAATCGGACTCTACGACAACGTACGAGATTTCTACACCGGGGGAGCACAAAGTATGTTTGCAGATTTTCAGATTGAACCCGTGTGAAATTTGGTTGGCATGAAGACCCACAAAAAAGTCTTTTAGGGTCCATGTGCATGTTGGACAAGATACTTCCAAAATCAACTTTTCCAAAAGATTTGGCAGCTGGGCCATTCCAAGTTTTATTAAGAGTTATGTCATGTTTTCATATATTTATTCATATCTTTCTTTATTTATGTGTTTGTTTCTTTGTGTTTATTGATTTTAATTTGTTTTGTTATAATAAATTTTATTTTTTAGTTATTGTTTAGTTATTTTCTTAATAGTTATTTCATGTTTTTATTTATATATGTATTTATTTGTATTTGTTTATTTTAATTTGGTTAGTTTTAATTGGTTTTACGTTATGGTTAAAATTGTTTGAGTTTTCTTAATAGTTATTTCATGTTTTCATATATTTATTATTATTTTATTATCTTATTAGTTTTATTATATTTTAAATTTTAGTTATTGTTAAAATTGGAGTTTTCTTCATCGTTATTTTGTGTATTATTTTTTTATTTTTTGTGGGGTTTATTGTGTTTATTCATATTAATTTGATTAGTTTTAAATTTTGGTTATTGTTAAAATTGGAGTTTTCTTAATACTGTAGTTATTTCGTGTTTTGTTTTATTTAATTATTCATTTTTTTTGTGTTTATTAATTAGATTTGTTTTAAATTATGGTTAGAATGGTTTGGAGTTTCTTAATAGTTATTTCGTGTTTTCATTTCATTTATTTTTTTCATTCATTTGTTTGTTTATTTTAATTTGGTTAGTTTTAATTGGTTTTACTTTATGGTAATGGTTAAAATTGTTTGCAGTTTTCTTATTAGCGTTTTTATTTATCTAGTTATTTGTTCAGTCATTTATTTGTTTATGTGTTTAGTTTTTTTAATTGGTTTTACATTATGGTTATGGTTAAAATTGTTTTCTTCATCGTTATTTTGTGTTTCATTTATATTTTTATTCATTCATTTATTGGTTTACATGTCTGTTTATTTAAAATTTGATGAGTTTTAATTGTTTTTTAAGATGAACGCTTCACTTTTTTTATCTTGTTCTTAGTTTTATTTAATTATTCATTTAAATGTAAAATTTAAGGTCACACAGTGTTGTGTAGCAACACCAAAATAAACTGGCAAAGATGAAAAGAATATAATGACTATTATTCTTATTCTTTCTTTATTTTAGAAATGTCTTCTTCTTTTTTTTAAGACGCAGGAGTGCTGATGCGTATCTTGGCCGGTTGCACGACGGGCGCCATGGCGGTGTCGTTCGCTCAGCCCACCGACGTGGTCAAGGTCAGGTTCCAGGCTCAGATGAATCTGGACGGCGTGGCGCGGCGCTACAGCGGCACCATGCAAGCCTACAGGCACATCTTCCGCAACGAAGGACTGCGGGGACTCTGGAAAGGTATGTGGCGACAATGAATAGTAACGTCCATAAATTGATTTTTGGATACGGCTTGAAAGATTTTGGGGATGTGGCAGACCTGGTTTTCGCCTGGGATCTGTATTTCCACAACCCACAAAAGACATTTTTGCAAGCCATGGACAGGAGACTTCATATACAGTAAAGTCTCGTTATAGCGATATTCAAGGGAGTCCGAAAAATATCGATATAACCGGGACTATCGATATATCCGACCCTGTTTGCATGTAATTTTATCCGTGCGTGCATAGAAATAGTATCGATATAACCTGGACTATCGATATATCCGATATCGATATAACGAGACCTTACTGTATATCATTTAGAAAATCTAATATAGTGATACCTCGGTATCGAACCCCTTGGCTTACAAACTTTTCGGTTTATGAACGTTAAATTTATGAAAATTTTACCTTAACAGACAAACTATTTTTCAGGATACACACAGAGCTGCCACAATGAGTGATGTGTCGTTTGCGAATGAGCCCGTTCTCCTGACAAAAAAATGGCAGCCGGCTTGTTTAGGTCCTCTATTCCCGGCCCCCAGTCGTCGGTTAAAGCCACGTAATTGGTTAACAATGCAGCAGTGACGGCGTGGGGGTTACAGACAGAGAGAGAGTGAAGCCGGTCTCCGAAAGGAAAATGGCTGCCGCCTTTTTGTTTTGCCCTCTATTCCCCGCCCCCAGTCGTTGGTTAAAGCCACATCATTGGTCAAGAACGCAACAGTGAGGGGAGGTGGTTTAAACATTAAAGAGACAGGCAGAGAGTTTCAACTTTTATAGTTCAAAGGCAGAGTGTAGACTGCAAGGTTAAAATATCCTATCAATCAGGCTCCACAAACAACCCGCACAAGCCATCTGTACACTTGATGCAAAAAGCTATCAACCCAGCTAAACAGAACACAATTGATGAGGAACAAGGTAAAATGATCGCAGAGAAAGCACCTACAAGGGATCATTCCTCAAGATGGTGAAAGAAGAAGGCTATGTTCCTCATCAAGTGTTTAATGCTGATGAAACCGAACACTCCATTCCATCAAGCCATCAACGACCTTCACAAAGATAAATAAAACGACTTTATTATACTGTAGTGTTTATTTCTTTAATTGTAATACCATAGCCCATTTATTATGTAATATAATAAATATTAATAAATAAATATATCTTCTCTAAATAAGGTATATTTTGTGTAGTTTTAAGGCTTAGAAAATTAGAAAATAGAAAATTATGTTTTATGGGGACCTGGTAACGGATTATTCTCATTTTAATGGTTTCCTATGGGAAATAAATTTTGGGATACACACTTTTCACCTTACACGCTCCGTCTGGGAACCAATTAAGTTTGTAAGCCAAGGTATCACTGTATGATCATTTAAAACGTGAAAAATTTACACACAAAAAAATAACATGCAGAATTATCCATCCATCCATTTTCTGCCGCTTATACGAGGTCGGGTCGTGGGGGCAGCAGCTTCAATGGGGGAACCCAGACTTCCCTCTCCCCAGCCACTTCTTCCAGCTCTTCTTGGTGGACCCCGAGGCATTCCCTAGCCAGCTGAGTGACATCGTCTCTCTCCCATGGGTCATGCCCGGAAACACCTCACCGGGGGGGGGGGGGGGGCATCCTCATCAGATGCCCGAGCCACCTCATCTGGCTCCTTTCAATGTGGAGGAGAAGCGGCTCAACTCTGAGCCCCTCCCGGATGACAAGCATGATTATCATTTTTCAAAACACAATATTTTCAAGCATTTTCAACATATCATCAATTTCCATATTTTGGCGACATTAAAAAAATTCAGGAAATCCCACAAAAAATAACCACTTTTTAATGTTTTTTTTTTTTTACTGTCTCTGCACAGGCAATGTTGGAATATTGAATTACCGTATTTTCTGGAATATAAGGTGCACATTTAACAAATTATATATTGATACATACTACTTTCATTCCTTTCACCTTCCTTTCATAACTTTGCTGCTGTGAAATGTAAATGTCTCCACTGCTAGACTAATAAAGGTAAATCCAATCCAAAAACGTTTTTCATACATAAGGCACACCGGATTATAAAAATAATAATACATTCCATTTATAAGTGCCTTTCAAAACTCTCAAGGACACTTTATAGTCAAGTTATGTTTTCTGCAGGTGAGCAGCGGCAGCCACACGCGCCAGCATTCACTCAACCCGGAAGTAACGTGGTCATCACAAGAAAACCTTTATTTGTCTTACCCAATGACACAGTTTACAGCAGCGATATAATCCACATCCAAAATTTTGAAAATTAGAAAAGTACCTGAAAAATTATTTGCCAAAATTTTGAAAATTAGAAAAATCCCTGAAAATTATTTACCAAAATGTTGAAATATAGAAAAATCACAAAAAATGATTTACCAAAATGTTGCAAATTAGATAAATCCCAGAAAAAATATTTGCCAAAATTTTGAAAATTAGAAAAAGGCCTGAAAATTTTTGTGCCAAATGTTTAAAAATTAGAAAAAATACAATTAATAATGTGAATAATCCATTCCTAGGTCCCCGTAAAACATAATTTTCTACTAAATAAGCCTGAAAGGACAACCAACACCATTTTTGTTTCCTGACATCAGAAAAACGTTTTATAGCATCTAAAATACCCAAAACACGCAGGCTGATATTTTTAATCAAATGCAAAACACCAATAAAAATGACTTGAAGTGTCCCAAACTACTTCAAAATGACCTCGGAGATGGCGAGTTTCAGAAGGTCCCGCCCCCCTGTTCGTGACGTCACGCCAGGACGTCTTGCCTTGCTCTAGAATCCAAACAATGGCTTCAGATTCGGAGAAGATGCTTTCTTGTTTCTCATCCAGTTATGAATATGATTCAAATAGTTCTGAAGAGGAAAGCATAAATGTTTGCAATAGATTAAAGAAGTCCTTCCGTTTCATTTTGAGGCGTCTGGACCCCAACGTAGCGCCCCAGAAAATGCACAAGATGGCGCCCAAGCACTGTTGGAAATGGGCTGATTTGTCTGCTGGGAATTTGTGTCAACTAGTATCAAATAGTAGTCTTGGTGCAACACACAACGATTCACCATTGCGTTATTTATGTGTTTTCCTTCTAATTTTCTGACCAAACAAAGTACCGCAAAATGCATTGTGTGTCGCTTTCTCGGTCAGGGGCGTTCCAAATGTGACGTCACATAGGGGATCGTCATCAACTCGAAAACAAGACTTCCTGAATATTCTTATTAAAATACGCTCAGTAGAGGTCATTTGAAGTGATTTTACAAATTATGGACACAACTTGTCCGGAGGCGTCAGTTGTCCTTTAAAAAAAACAATACTTTTGGTGCGCCTTATAGTGCCGAAAATATTTTAACACAAATGATTCAAAATGTTGTTTTGGAAGAGTGATGCTTATTTTATTTTTTTTGCCACTGCATTGCTCCACCAGGAACGTTGCCCAACATCACGAGGAACGCGTTGGTCAACTGCACCGAGCTGGTGACGTACGACTTGATCAAAGAGGCCATCTTGCGACACAGGCTCATGTCAGGTGACGTGCAGCGCGTTGGTCCGGGGGGAGGGGGCGTGCTCAACTGCAGATTAAGACCCTCAGTGGTGTGTTTCTCCCCCTACAGACAACCTGCCGTGTCACTTTGTGTCGGCTTTCGGCGCCGGCTTCGTTACCACGGTGATCGCCTCCCCGGTGGACGTGGTGAAGACGAGGTACATGAACTCACCGCCCGGTCAGTACCGCAGCGCTATCAACTGCTCCTGGACTATGTTGACCAAAGAGGGGCCCACGGCTTTCTACAAGGGGTAAGCGGGGCAAGCCCCCCCCCCCCCACGAGCAGTTTCTATTCTACAGTCCCATATTTTTAAAAAACACACATTTTTTTTTAGCTTTGTGCCATCTTTTTTGCGGCTGGGCTCGTGGAACATCGTCATGTTCGTCTCCTTCGAGCAAATCAAGCGTGCCATGATGATGACCAAAAAGCACTTTGACGCCTCCAACTGAGCACCGGGGAAAGCATCAGACGCAACATTAGGTACACTCAGCCGTGATGATGTCATCGAATAATTTATTATCTGTTTATAAGGAAGTAATTGTAACCACGCCAGATGAAATACCTTGTCGAATATGTTGGTGAATGACTACAATATGTCATATGAGATTTTAGCTTTGAATGGTGTGAATGGCTACATTTCATCAATATAAATAACAATTAATTCAACGCAAGTGCAGTGGCTGCAGCGGACGACTTCCGGTGTTTTCGGGTGGCAAAATCCTTATTTTTGATGTGTTTTGACAAACATATTTAATATGCCACCAAGAAATAGTTGGGCCAATTATTTCATATATTTCCGAAATATATAAACCAAGGGTTGGCAAGACGAAAAAAAAATGTCTACAAAAAATGTAAAGTCTTATAATGAAGGCAATTGTACATGAAAGGGTGTTCAGTTTTATTTTTTGGGCTATGATGCAAATCCCTATTGACGAAATGAAAAGTGACTGAGAGTTTTGAAAGGTGCTTAGAAATGAAATGTATTATTAGTATTATAAATGTTTAAATTTTATATTTATTTGACACATTTTTACCCCAACAGAAAATGTGAATCATGCTTATACTTTTCCAGACATCAGATTTTTAAAAACTTACAGAAACAAGATTTGCGTGTGGGTGCGTGCGTGTGTGTATATATTATTATACACAAATATACACACACACATATATATATATATATATATATATATATATATATATATATATATATATATATATATATATATATACACATATATATATATATATATACACACACATATATATATATATATATACACATATATATATATAGACCCTTGGTCTAAATAACCCAAAACTCCTCTGAGGTGCCTTATAATCATCAGTGGTCTCCAGGGTGCTTTTATTTGACCATATCAATGTATTTTGTGACATTAAATCCATTTTATAATTTATTTGACGAATTACGTCAAAGTAATTCTTATAGATCTAATGTGTACCTAACGTTGTCTCGGATGTGTGATACATTTAGTATGAGAAGTGGGGTAAAGGGAAGGTTGTGGGCGGTTGGTTCACATTTGCACTTTATTAAATCGTCCAAATGTCCATAGTACTCGCATGTAAAAGCTTGTTTACGTGAAGAATACTTTCTATAAACCAAGTTCACCTCGTTTACACTCTTGCCGTGTGTGTGCATTTATTTTATCATTTCACATTCCAAACACAACAACTTGGAAAAAAGAAAAAAAACATGAAGGACGTAAATATCAAAATCCTGAGGTGGCCAAGCATTATTAGCATTATTTTCTATTGTGTGTATGATGACTACAATTGGTTAGTGGACAAGAAAAGTTGAATATCATTTTCCGCTGCTGAAGTGTCTTTGGACCCTCATTATGGTGCTTCTGTCGCTTTTCCAGAGGTCTTGCTCAGACTGGGGTGTTCCCAAGGGGGACGGGGGGCTGGTTTAGGACCCGGAACTCAGAGTGAGAGACACTTGTGGATCCTCCAGGAGGGTCCGGACGACATGATGGAACTTCTCTCTGTATTGGTTGAACAGCATGATGCTTTCAGGTTCCTCCGCAAGCCAGAATTTATCAAATTCAAATGCCAGGTAGCCTGCAGCAATACACAAGAAAAAATTATAATAAAATAAAAAAAAAATTATGTTGCACAACACGTTATTTTTGTAGACATCATACAGAATACACTGTTTGATATTTGGTGTTTGGTTTAAAAGGCAGACTCACAGTAAAGTTGATGAAAATGTGGTAGCTTGGGGGCACCCTGCACCGCGTTGTAGAAATGCGCTTTGAGAGCGCCGCTCTTCAGCAGGCTGTAAGCCATCTCCGTCAAGTTGATCCCCACGATGGCATACGAGTACCTGGAACACGCGTCACATGTCGTGACGGCGGTAAAATGTCGCAAGGGTAGCAAGAGGGGGGGGACACCCTGTACCGCTTGCCAGTCAATCGCAGGTTACAACCATTTGTGCTCACACTCACAACTCGACATTTTTTTTAGTGTTCAATGAATCTACCATGCATGTTTTTTGGAGTGTGGGAGAAAACCGGAGTACCCAGAGAAAACCCACACAGACATGGGGAGAACGTCAGCGCCACACAGGTAGGGCAGAGCTGAATTGAACCCTGAACCTTTGCACTGTAAGCTGACACGCTAACCACTGCACCACCAAGTCTCTCTCTGTGTCGCTGTCTCTCTCTCTCTCTCTGTGTCTCTTCTGTCTCTCTCTCTCTCCACATTTTTAGTATATATTTTTAGTGTATACATATACAGTAAAGTCTCGTTATATCGATATCGGATATATCGATAGTCCCGGTTATATCGATACTATTTCTATGCACGCACGGAGAAAATTACATGCAAACAGGGTCGGATATATCGATAGTCCCGGTTATATCGATATTTTTTCGGACTCCCTTGAATATCGATATGACGAGACTTTACTGTATATAATAAACAGTCAACGTAATTCTTAAAAAAGCGAAACAAAATGAAAGTCCCTCACCCCAATTTGGGATGGTTGGCATGAGACAAGACCAGGCGAGCTTCTTGTGTGTAGTGTTCACTGAAGAAGCTGTGAAGGAAACATGCAAAAAAATGTGGTTTGCCAGAACAAAGATTTGTAGGCTGCCCAACGTTTCTCACAGGGAGAACCCGCTCACAGAAGGTTGGCGAGGCCCAGCACGCCCATTCCACGGAAGTCCGTCTTGGGGTCATCCCCTTGGAAGCCGATGTCCCCCCACTGTTTGGTCACTCTGGATTCCAGAGTCACGCTTGGCATGAGAAGCTCCCAAAGCTGAGGGTGAGGTGGCGAGATCAGACACCCAAAAAATGGCAACCAGGTTATCACCCATGATGGCAGTGCTTTTCCTTTTTTTGTTGTTTTTGTTTCAATATCAACATCATCACGACTCCGGAATGGATTCCTTGTCCATTTCTTTTTTCTATGCGCACCTTCAACAACATGGCCTCATGTTGAGGGTTCTCCGGGCAGAAGGCTTCCTTCCTCACGTCTTCGACGGACGCGTACAGGCTCTTGTACCCCGTGATCTGCTGGAGCGACGTGTGCAGACTTTCCTTGAAACTGGACGGGAAGAAGGTTAGTGATCGAAACACACTCTGCTGCTCGGTTTCTTTAAACGCTTTACCGAGGATTTGTTTGCTCTTTGATGTTCTTCTCCTTCATAATTTGCTGCACGTGTTGTTCTAAGTGCTCCTCGGTGGTTTCCACAGCACCTCGTAGAAACTACAAAACCAGGGGAAAGTTTCAGGGAAAGCACAAAAGTGCCTCACAAGCACCTTTATTGATTGTTTTTTTCAAGCTGGTGTGATAATAGTATCAAGGCGAGAGAGTTAAAAACCAAAACAAATCAAGATGGGCCCTGTTTATGCTGCGGACCTTTGCACTCCTGATAATTGCGGTTGAGAAATGGGTTGAAAGGTTCTCTCACACTGGCATATATGATTTTACGGCCAAGAGTGAAAGTCTTGACGACTGGCCAGATGCAACATTAGCCGCTTACCTTACTCTTTGAAGACTTCAGGGAGTATTCTGCAATGGCACAGAAGCTATCATGAACACAAACTCCATTGATTGTTTTTTTATCGCTGGTGTCAGGTCTAATTACAGTATTAGCAATTCACCAAGCTAAAGCGTTTTTTTGCTTTAGTTTATGATGATTTTTTTCCCTCGGAAAATATAATTTTGTTGATGCAGGGATTACGCCCAACACCAACGATATATAGATAAGTGAGTATTATTTCTACCTGTATTTAGCGTTCTGGACGCCCCCGGTCCGTATCCCGAGCATATCCTCTGCAGCTCGCACGTGCCAGTTGCCTGCCTGATGAGCCATTTCAACCAGTACCTCAAGTAGGTTGTGCACAGGTACTGCCAAATGTACCCCAGCATGTTTGCTGCAATGCCAACCCAGAAAAAAATATTTACGACTAAATAGGCAAATATCAAATTGACGACGAGTCGGGAAGTGTTTGAATCAACCCCAATGTCAATAAAGCGAAAGTGTCGTCCAGACAACAGGTGAGTTGTCAGTCGAGCGAGCAAAACAGTAGTTTAGCTACCGTACTTGGCGAAGGACTCCACACTACACATAGACAACCAATGTTTTTCGTTCAATGTTGTTTTTCTTACCCTTTTGATTTTCCTGTAATAAAAAAATAATAATTCAAAGCGTATCTTCAGAATCCATCCGGAATCGACGAATCTGCGATACACTGAGTGCAGGAACTTCCTGTAGCAACCGGATTTCCCGGAAGCGCCGCCTATGACCCGCCTGTGCTCAGGAGACAAACGCAAAGTGGGGGCAAAGTGTCGGCATACCCAGCTAATTTATTTCCGTTGAAAAGATGGCCACTAGATGACGCTAGAGAATTGTCCAAACTCCAGTTACGTCTGATCGTGTTTGTGCCTGCGTTTATTTCTCTTCGGTTGGATTTCTTCAGTTGTTTCGAAAGCTAACTTTTTTTGTTCGTCGGTTCACATTGTTAGCAAAGCAACGTTCGAACCGAAACAGCACGTCATATTTATACCCCCACCACCCCCTGGCGAGCATTTTTATGGACCTTAAGTTGTGTATTTTAACAATTATTGAAAAATATACTGATATCTAATGTACTCAATATCTTATCATCTATTCATGAAGTATTGAAGTAACAATGATTCATATTCCATATATAATATATTATGTATTTAAATATGTAGTAATAAAATGCTGATTTTTATTTTATGTTTATTTTTTTGCGTGACAAAATTTTACGTTTTGATAATGCACTGTCGTGACCAAAACAAAAAATAAAAAAAAGATCCCACTCATTCATTCATCACATTAATTTTTGTTTACACTGATGCACTTTGCATCGCTCGACCAGCCGACCTCGCCCCCCACACACACACCCATCCCAAAAAAGAACGAAACGAAAAAAACTGCCTCTCGTTGGCAGAAGGAGGGCGTGGCTCATGTCACAGAGTGTATGTCTCCATATTCATGCGAGGGCTACTTCAAGCCTGCTCATCTCTCGCTGACACGGATGCACCAACCGCAGCACCCCCGTCAAGGTAAGCGACCCCCTCGCTCTTGTTTCCACACCCCTTATCCACGCACCGCGATCGCACCGTGCTTGGTTATTTCCTTGCGTGCACCCGCAAGGTCAAATGTGAAAAAAAAGGGGGGGGGGTGAATCACATTGCATGTTTGTGGTGTGAATTCGTGTTGCTGCAGAGCATCAGAAACGCCTTACCAATTGTTTTTAATCAATTACATTGAAGCCGAATGTATTTAGAGGCAACAAGGATGTTTTTCCTCCCCATCAATGTTTGCAGTGTGATGACAGACGGGTGCATAAATAGTGGGAGGGTAAACAAACGCTTCAATTGTCTACCCGCTACGGCACCTTTCATGTTGAGTGTGCCTGTGACCCTTTTCAATCATTTGATATCAACGATCACTCCATAAAAAAAAAAACAGTCAAAGCTATGGACAGCAACTGATTGCCTATAACAATGCCGTAAATATAATTGATGAATTAATGATACGGTTTGTCTGTATTCGCATCCATCCGTCCAACAGTATCCCAGCATTTCCTAACCTTCATTTTATGTTCAACAGATTTTACGATACACCGTCAGACAAAAAAGACGTGTGCGGTGTATAAGCCCGAATAACCATACAGTAAGGTATCTGTTCAGTAAAACAGCATGAAATGATTCTGCTTTGATGTCACGATACAACACTAGCATGAATAGATTGTAAAAAATATGGTAAATTTACTTGCAGCAAATAAGTAATTATTTTCAGAGCATTTTAGTGAAATTGAAAAAACTGAATTTCACAGCTCGCCCATGTGCAGAATACTAGATTTACGCTGGGTCCGAGAGGACAGTAATTTCACTTGCGGTGTATGTCATGCATATTAGCATAGTTGACAATAAAGCTGACTTTGACTTTGACTTGATTTAGAGAAAAGAAAGCCACAGCTGTAAAAACTTTCCATAACAACCCAGACTAAATTTAGCTCCTCCCCATCCCACAGAGTGTCTCTTTAATTGAAATCTCTTACTTCAGCATGTTGCATTTGACCAATTGTACTACTTTCCTAAACAGGACTTTTGTGCATATGGTGGTTTAGAACAAGCACAGAAGATATATATTTTTGGGATGTCTTCATTTTCTACTGCTATTGTTTTCAAATATTATTATTATTATTATGATTACACAATTCAAACCTGTATTGAGAATTAACGGTAAGACCCGATCCTTAAAATCTTTCATTTCTTCCTACTCCTGTTGAACTTCCATTTGTTTCAAAATAAAAGATATTCTTCCCTTATTTTTTAGAATCAATTATATTTTAGTTCATTTTGTATATACAGTAAAGTCTCGTTATATCGATATCGGATCTATCGATAGTCCCGGTTATATCGATATTTTTTCGGACTCCCTTGAATATCGATATAACGAGACTTTACTGTATTAAAAACATTTTTTTAAAATGAAATCAATCACTCTCTGGCAGTATAAAAAATATTACAATAAAGGAAAAATACTTGATAACGCTGAAATAGAATTTCTATTGTGCCTAATAAGTGTGAAGTTGTTGTCATGCTTATGCTAATGTTTATTGTCTATGGCAACAGGAGGTGACAACTGCATTGCCATGAAGAAAAATAGTTTGCTCCAGCAACATTCAAATGGAGCTTGAGAATATTTCCCGACTTTTCCTGAGTCATTTCGCATCATTCCTATCCATTTTTTACCCCTGCTGTAGGAGAGTGATCACGTTTGGATTACAGCGGCAATTCCAGCGCAAACGCATCCGTCCAGCATGGGATCCAACCCAAAAAGGACAGTGACCGTCCAGATGGTTCCTCAGGTGCCTGCGGCGGACACGCTCGCCAATAAGGAGACCAACGCCAACTGGACCACGGAGCCGAACCTGAAAGCCTCCCAAGTTTGTTACGCATCGCCAGGCCGTAAACTGGATAAAACCGAGCCGGTTTTGCTCGTTAGCACCCGCAAGCCGACTGAGGACACGTCAACCAAAAGTGTGGCCGAAGTGGGAGAGCTGAGAGATGCTAATGCTAACATTAGTAACACGTTAAGTCTAGCTGACGAAAAAGTTTCTCAGAGTCCTGGCTGCCGGGTAAAAACACCTGAGGATGAAGCGAGCGTCCAAACGGTGGAGAGTCTTTCGGTTCACAAAGATAAGAACAGGTCAAGTCCCAAGGAGTCCGGTCACAAACGAAAACACTCTGTTTCGCTTCAGGAGTCAACCGAGCTCAAAGAAAGCACAGAAACCGTGCCCCTGTTCCACTCCACGTTGCCTTCAACCAACACCCAAGGTGTCAACAAAACACCTGTGGATAAAGTATCTGTAGACAAAGTACCCATAGACAAACACCAACCAGTACCCTTGCAGACGGAGCCCCTACTATTGCCTTTGGTCACGCAAAAAGTTCGGGAACATCAGGAAAGTCCATCCGAGTCTCGCCGTACGATCTACAGGGAGGTTTCCACCATGACCTCCCCTCGACTGACTTCCGCCGTGCCCGAAAGGGGCCGTGACGCCGAAGTCCAAGCGGTAGCCGCCACCAGCTGCAAGGCCGTGTCCACCAGCCCAAGCCTGCTGCCCTTCAGGCTCAACGTAGGAACCCTCGAGGAACCGCAGAGTCTCAGGATCGTCGAGCAATCTGGCGGGAGTTTGGGCTTCCACCCGATTGAGCCACCCAAGAAGATTCACTCGCCGCTCACCGTTGAGGCGGAAATGTGCCCCTCCGCCGCGGTTGACTCCAAGCTAGGGGCGAAGCCGAAAGAAACCGCGCCGTCTCAAGGCGGCATCCAACCGGTGTACCAGATCCACATCGATCACAATCATCGCAAGGAGCCAGAAAACAGAAACGCGTCTGAAAAACCCGTGACCGACTCCCAAAGATCCGCTGACCGGACCAGGTCCGCATTTGCAGACCAGTCTGTTACAGCTCATATCAAACTATCAACGGCCAGAAACACGTCATCCACGTTTGAGGAAGCAAAAGGTACAAAAGAACTGGAAAGGAAGACCAATCCTGGGAAGCGGCAAACAGGAGTCGAGGAAAGTGACGACGAGAAGCAAACGCGGAAGAGCATCCACGACGTGGTCTGGGACGAGCAAGGTATGACCTGGGAGGTCTACGGTGCATCCGTGGATCCCGAATCCTTGGGCTTCGCCATCCAGAGCCACCTGCAGTGCAAGATCAAGGAGCAGGAGAGAAAACTGATCGCCCAGACCTCCTTCCGCAAATCCATCAGCGGGCCGGACTCTCCAAAGGCGGGTAAGAAGAGCAAGCGGCGGCAGCACAACCCGTTTCAGTCCATCCTACGAAATGTGCGCCGACCCAACTGCTGCGCACGGCCCCCTCCCTCGGCCGTGCTCGATTAGATGTCGAGCCAATGTTCAAGTTTCCCGTGCTCCACCAACCCCACCCACCTCCATTCCCACCAGAGTCCAAGGTGGCAGATGTAGTGAAGCCACACGACGGGGAGGCGCTTCCCGTGAGTACTGTATCTCAGAATGTGCTAGACTATAGAACATTTGTGACGTTTGTGAATCGAAGGAAGCGAAAAGGGTCTTGCGACCAAGAACTCGTTTTGATAGAAATGGATATGTAAATATCCCAAAATGGAGGATAAGTCTATAAAACAGAACGTCTTTAAAGTCAACTAATCCGAGGCAATAATGGAGAACCGCATGTGTGTTAGTCGCAATGGCAACGGTTAAATGGCAATGAAAAAAAAGTGGTCGCTGTAACAAGCTGGTATGATTTCTTGTCCAAGGCCTTGTGCAAATATACGAAACCAACATCTCATCATAGTTTTTTTGGGTGCGAGATATTGGGGGTCCTGTATTTTGAAAGCCTCCCCCCCCCCCCAGAGCCCACCTTTCATGAATGTTTACTTTTGAGTGCCGTCAGAAAAAAAGACCAAGAGACTGTATGCATTCATGTCTGTTTACTCTTTGGTTTTCTATTTAAAGATGACAAAATAAAAAAAAAAATCTTGCATCTGTCCGGCTTGCACATTCGTGCTGTCCATCGCAAGTATATTGTGTTTGTCCCCTGAGCTTCTAACACGGATTCCAGGAGGCTGACGTGTCTTCACGGGCACCTCCCTTCGTGTTATCATCACAACTGTGATAGCTCGGTTATGTGGGCAGCCTGTGCAGCGCAATGTCACAAGGCATTAAAGGACAACCGACGCCTCCCGACAAGTTGTGTCCATAATTTGTAAAATGGATTCAAATGACTTCTACTGAGCGTATTTTACAAAGATTCCACCGCATATGGCTATACAGTAAAGTCTCGTTATATCGATATCGGTTATATCGATAGTACCGCTTATTACGATATTATTTTCATTTCCCTTGCACATTTCTAGTCTTTTTATGTATAATTAGTACCGTTTAGTATGATACCCGGTTGTTACGATAATCCGGTTATTACGGTGCTCCTTTTCATCCCCCGCCGGCCATTTTTGTTGTTTACATCGATATATCCGTCGCGCCATTGGTCAACTTGGTCACGTGTCTTGTTACGTGAGCCGCCATCGGTCGCGCCATTGGTCGACTTGGTCACATGAGCCGCCATCGGTCGCGCCATTGGACAACTTGGTCACGTGTCTTGGTTACGTGTCACGCCATCAGTCGCGCCATTGGTCGACTTGGTCAGGTGACTTGGTTACGTGCCCAGCACCCGTGTAGCAGGGCCATTTTCATTTTCAGACGCTAGCTCGTGTGTAGCAGACGAGATTGAAGTGTTTGTATTAAAAGGTAAAAATGGGAAGCAGAAGAAGATTGATGACTTTTTTAAATTGTATACATAATACAGTAAGATGTAAGCGTTGCAGTTTCCCTGTTGTGTTATGTACATGCCCACTGTACTGTATATGAATGCAATCGTTTTTTGCAACAATGTTTCTTGTTTTGTCTGCTGAAGCGCGATGATTTTGAAAATTATTAACATTCCATTCTGTGTATTAAAGGACAGCCGATGTCACTTTTTATTCAAATGCAAATAAAAATGACTTCACGCCAAGACGTCTTGCATTGCTTGTGAATCCAAACAATGGCTTCAGATTCGGATAATATGCTTTCTTGTTACACATCCAGTTGTGAATATGTTTCAAATACACTGTAGTTCTGAAGATTAAAGCATACATGTTTACAATCATTAAAGAATTATATGTGCCATTTTGAGGCAACATTGGGGGAACAAAAAAAGGAGCTAATGGCCAGCTCCGTTTCTTATATGGCGCTTGGCTGTCCTCTTTTGGCGGCTTTTGTTTAATGCAGTTCGGCGCAGGATCGGATATATCGATAGTCCCGGTTATATCGATATTTTTTCGGACTCCCTTGGATATCGATATAACGAGACTTTACTGTATTTTACATTTTAAGACTCGCGCTGAATATTCAGAAAGTCTTGTTTTTGAGTTGGTGACGATTCCTGACGTCACGGAAGCAACGCCCCTGACCGACAAAGGACACACTGTAGCAGTCCTTCCATCACGTCAATGCATTTTGCGGTACTTTGTTTGGTCTGAAAACTTGTTGATGGCGAAATTAGAAGGAATACACATAACGCGATGGTGAATCCTTGTGTTTGTGACAAAATTTTTGAGCCCATTTCCACGGAGCTTTGTCGCCATCTTCTGCCTTTTTTGGGTGCGACAATTCCCCCCTCTGATGCCTCAAAATGACCCGGAATAAATTCTTTAATCGATTGCAAACATGTATGCTTTCCTCTTCAGAACTATTTAAATCATATTCATAACTGGATGAGTAAGAAGAAAGCATCTTCTCCGAATCTGAAGCCATTGTTTTGATTCTCCAGCAAGGCAAGACGTATTGGGGTGACATCACGAACAAGGGGGGGGAACTGGCCACTTCTGGGTTAAATTTTTTTGCAGTTTCAGCACACTTTAAGTCATTTTTATTTGTGTTTTGCATTTGACTAAAAATATCATACTGCGTGTTTTGGGTATTTTAGATGCTATAAAACGTTTTTCTGATGTCAGTTAGGAAACATAAAAATGGTGTCGGTTGTCCTTTAAAAAAAATGCCGACTTGTAACTGGGCACCTCAGCTCACTAGTCACACGTGTCTGCTCCCTTTTCAGAATCAAAACGTGTGTGTGTGTGTGTGTGTGTGTGTGTTTGTCATAAGAAAAAATCACAAGTTATCTATCTATCTATCTATCTATCTATCTATCTATCTATCTATCTATCTATCTATCTATCTATCTATCTATCTATCTATCTATCTATCTGTCTGTCTGTCTGTCTGTCTGTCTGTCTGTCTGTCTGTCTGTCTGTCTGTCTGTCTGTCTGTCTGTCTGTCTGTCTGTCATAATACATTCCATCCAACTAGCTAGCTATCCATCTATCCATCAATCACTCGCTCGCTAGCTAGTGTTGTTTGTCGCTAACAGTCTGCCCTCATAAATTGGAAATCCACCTATCTGCCTGTAAAACAAAAAAAGGGGAGACTTATATTTTGGGAGTAAACACAGCTTTTTCTGAAGTGCAAAATTGACATCTATCAGAGAAAGTAAATCTTCAGATTGCAGCGCCGAGGTTTTCCGCACAGTTAATCCCGCACTAATCCGGGATTTGAAACTGCAATTTTGAACTCTGAAAACCACTAAGAAAAGTTGTGCTACATGATGCTGCTTTAACATTAGCGATTTTTGTTCCTTCAACAGTAAACTGTCAATAGTTTGAGTTTCTTAATAATTCAAAATTGCCATTTAAAAATAGAATAATGCATGACTATGAACCCTTTCATGCACCCAGAAGAAAACCTGTCACCTGAAAACACAATCAGGTGCCCGTTGGAGTGAGCACTGTCCCTGAAAGGGTGAAAGGAGAAATTACGCAAATGTCTGTTTCTGGGGACGTACTATTTAGTGCTAAATCTTGGTGTTGGTCGACACTCTCTTTTGATGCCTTTTTATGCATTCCTGTCTTCTACCTGGCCCGTTTTCTCTGAGACCGTTATGAAGCAGCTGTGCTTCTCCGAGAGCGGAGTGATTAAAAAAAAAACAACGTAATCTGCAGAATGTTTCCCGCCGTGAAGCAGCACGCGAAAGCTCCTTCCTCTTGTTATGAATCCCGGGCGTTGTGTCGTCGAGAAAGTCGTCGCTTGTCTTCCTGAATGCTGATCCTCTCCCGACGGAATATGTGGCCTACATTTTGTTTTGCGGTGCGGCGTTCGACTTGAGTGCCCCTTCATCAAATCCCTCATTTTTTTCTTTCACTGCTTTAAGTGACTATTAGTGGAATTGTTTATCAATATTAAAAAAAAAATCACAATTATGTACACATCTTGGATGTTAATCTAAATAATTTTATTTGATTTTTAACACAACATATGTTAGCTTTCAATGTATTTTTTAGCTGAAGCCGTTAAATTGTTTTATGTTTACCCAATCACGTCGAATGTTTAGAAAATGAGATATTTGACTGTTTTTTTAATCACGATTATGTACACATCTTTGATCTTAATCTAAATAATCACTTGTCTTTTTTTTAACACACCATACGTTAGCTTTAGATGCTAAATTTTATTAGCTGAAGACACTAAATTGTCTTATGTTAATACAATCACGTCTAATGTTTAGAAAGAGATATTTGATTGTTTATTTTTAATCACAATTATGTACACATCTTGGATGTTAATCTAAATAATTGTCTTTGATTTTTAACACAACATATGTTAGCTTTAGATGCTAAATTGTTAGCTGAAGACGCGAAATTGTCTTATGTTTATACAATCATGTCTAATGTTTAGAAAGAGATATTTGATTGTTGATTTTTAATCACAATTATGTACACATCTTTGATGTTAATCTAAATAATTACTTGTCTTTTATTTTTAACACAACATATTAAATTCGCTAAATTGTTCGCTGAAGACGCTAAATTTTCTTATGTTTACACAATCACGTCGACTGTTAAGAAAATGGGACTTTTTTTAAATCACAATTATGTACACATCCTGGATGTTAATCTAAATAATTGTCTTTGATTTTTAACACAACTTATGTTAGCTTTAGATGCTAAATTGTTAGCTGAAGATGCGAAATTATCTTATGTTTATAAAATTGCGTCTAATGTTTAGAAAAAGAGATATTTGATTTTTTAATCGCAATTATGTACACATCTTGGATGTTAATCTAGATAATTACTTGCCTTTTATTTTTAACACAACATACGTTAGCTTTAGATGCTAAATTGTTAGCTGAAGAGGCGAAATTCTCTAATGTTTATACAATGACTTCTAATGCTTAGAAAGAGATATTTGATTGTTTTTTTTATCACAATTATGTACACATCTTTGATGTGAATCTAAATAATTACTTGTTTTTTATTTTTAACACAACATACGTTAGCTTTAGATGCTAATTTCTTTAGCTGAAGACGCGAAATTGTCTTCTGTTAATACAATCACGTCTAATGTTTAGAAAGATATCTTTGATTTTTTTAAAATCACCCTCTGTCTTTAATGTTTTCAAAATACCCTTTTTAATTTTATTTCTTTATTTTTACAAAAACACAGTCATCACATCATATTTTTAGACATTTTGGGGAACACTTGACATTGAAATGTTGGGGAAAAAAAACAATTATGAGTGTGGCGGATTGATGGCGAGTAAAGCTGCCCATTGTCTTTTAAATCTATCCGAGTGGCACATTTTCGCTTGGAATCTCGTCATTTTTGTGCACAAACAAGCGCACGCAAGAGTCACCTTCTATGACTTCATTAGAGACTGCCGTATTATGGCTGACAGATGTGACCATAAATCACAATAGCTCCTCCAAGCAAAGATCTCCAAACAAATGGCGATAATGGCGAAACGCAGCGCATTTATCAATCCGCAATATTACCCCCGGGAAAATAAAGCTCGGCGAAAACAAAATCGTCTTATGTCAGAATTTGTCCCTCTTTTTTCCCCCCTTTGCTTTTCTTGCTCCCATGGAGCCGTAAACTGCCTTTTTTGCATCATCCGTTCTGCCTTGCAGAGAAAATAAAAAAGTAACTACTAATCCGATTATAAGAACTCAAAGCAAGGAATATTAGTCTCTCTCTCAGGAGGGGAAATATTCAAAATCAAAACTGCTGTGTGAAAAAAGTGGGGTCTTAGTAAAATGATTATAAAATTGATTAACTTTACTCCTTTAACATTTGTCTTGTTAACCCCATTATCAATACTCTAATATCTTACTGTTCATCATCATTGTCAGTATTAATGTTACGATTAGCATCGGTGTTAACATTACTTTTCCGACTTTATAAGGCCTATTACAGTTACGTATCTAGATCCCTTTTTTTGTGCGGACATCAGCATTGACGCTAACAGCTCATTTCAGAGTCATAAATAGTACAATGTGGCAAACCCATATGCGTGGTCTGATACTGGTCGAGCAGCCAGGATTCTTGTTGTCATTTTAGCGTTAGCATTAGAGCTAACATTACCTTTAAAGGATGTTTGTCATATATGTACTTCGGAATTTACGAGGTGGAGTTACAGTTACTTTAATACAGTGGGCCACCCAGAAGACCTCACTCGTGGCGTTAGCATTAGCGTTGGCTCGAGTGTTACTTTGCTTATTTGTATGCTGTCCTTGTGATATCTACAAACTCTATGTCATCTGTACAATTGTCCAAGGCTGAGCGAGTCATAATATTTAGCTCGCTAGCTAGTTAGCTCGCTAGATAGCTGGATGATGGATAGATGGATAGATAAATGCATAAATATATAAATACATAAATAATACAATTTCATTTTATTTAGCACGTGACCGAACCAAATTGGTTTCAAACAAACTGCTAGTCACCTGGGCTTTGTCTGATAAAAGCTACTGATAAAGACGCAGTTCATCTCATTGCTCATTTACTCACCTTTAACCTGAGGCCAAAGTACAAACACACACACACACACACACACACACACACACACACACACACACACACACACACACACACACACACACACACACACATACATAATTTACACATACCCACACTCACAAGGCACTGTTCAGTGTCTCCGCCATGGCGAGAAAAGGAAACATGGAGCTGTTCACGCAGAGAGGATCTTCCCGGGGTCTGAGCACCCTGGAGATATGGCTGATGAGCCTCTTCTTGGTGATGACTTGTGTGAGCGTGGCCCTGGTTGTCCTCTACTTCGTCCAAAACGAGGAAGACCCTGCGCCTCTTCAAGAAGGTGAGGATGAGGATGAGGAAAAGCGGTGTTGAAAATGCACGGATGTGTTGAAATCTGACTTCAATGGGAATATTATTGATCTGGGTCAATGAATCACAAATACTGTAAATACATACATCTTGAAAAATGAAAATGTAACATATTTTTTGAAGAGTGAAAAAAATTAAATACGGCTTTGAAAAATACAATTAACTGTAGCAAATTGACTGAAAAGATAACCGGCAAAATATTAAACAAAAACAAAATTCTGATTTTTAAATAAATAAAATATATATTTATAAATAAACAAATAAATGAACTAATACATAAATGAATAAGTAGAGAAGAGGATAAAATATAATTAACTGTAACAAAATGGTCGAAAAGATAACCGGAAAAATACAATAGAAATGTAAGGAGAGCCAAAAACTCAGCTTTGTAAATAAATAAAAGTAAAAAAAATAAATATATATAAAATAATATATACTTATAAATAATATTAAAATATATATATATATGTGAAAATAATAATGATACATTTCATTTATAAGCGCCTTTCAAGGCTCTCAAGGACACTTTACAGTCACAGGATATTTTTTTCTACAATACAAACAGATTGAAATGAGTTTTTTTTTGTATTGGCCAAAGACATCAATTGAATTGAAACACCAAATAAAATAGAAAGACAATCGTTGTTTAAAAATAAATAAATAAATAATAACCTGCCAATACTTGGGACGTTTTAAATCCCTCGACGGTGGTTATAATAGCAACACGTGACAAATACAGCACACCAAGATTAATCTCCTGTCCCGAATGCAATAAATGCCTCATTAGTCATCCAAATGAAGCAGTTGTGGGTTTATGAGTGGAAATCCTCAGTGACAAAAAAAATGTATTCCAACTGCGTACAGCCCCATGACGCCAAAATCCCACGGCTGCTTCGGTAATAACCATGTAATCAATGCTGTTACCATAGCGACAGCATTGACGTTTAACTAAGCGACGCTGTTTGTTGTTACAAAAATGTTTCAGATTTAAACCAGCGCTGTCATGATACTGAAAAATTATATGCAATATATAGGCAGACCGTTGGTTATGTGTTGAGGTGAAGGGTTCAATTCCACCTTAGGCCTTCCTGTATGGAGTTTGTATGTTATCCCCATCCTTGCGTGGATTTTCTCCGGGTATTCCAATTTCCTCCAGCATTCCAAAAACATGCATGGAAGGTTAATGGGATACTCAAAGTTGTCCGCAAGTGTGATTGTGAGTGCGGATGGTTGTTCTCTCCCCTGCAATTGTTCCGAACTACTGGCCCTATGACTGCGTCATCTCCCCAGGGCTGGACTCTGGGTGCGGAGGTCCACAAGAGCTCACGGCAGCTTCGGGCACCTTCACCAGCCGCCACTACCCGAGTAGCTATGACAACGGGAGGAGCTGCCACTGGCACATTACCGTCGACCCTGATAAGGTGACTCAACACCCGCCATAGCATCCCAATCACAGCTAGCCAAAGCAGCTTTCTGAGATCTCGCATCTTTGGAATAGGCCACATATGGACAACCGACACCATTTTTTTGTTTCCGAACTGACATCAGAAAAACGTTTTATAGCATCTAAAATACCCAAAACACGCAGGCTGATATTTTTAGTCAAATGTAAACACCAATAAAAATGACTTAAAGTTGCCCAAAATTACTTCAAAATGACCTTGGAGATGCAGAGTTTCAGAAGGTCCCGCCCCTTGTTCGTGATGTCACGCCAGGACGTCTTGCCTTGCTCGAGAATCAAAACAATGGCTTCAGATTCGGAGAAGATGCTTTCTTGTAACGCATCCAGTTATGAATATGATTCAAATAGTTCTGAAGAGGAAAGCATAAATGTTTGCAATCGATTAAAGAAGTCCTGCCGCATCAATTAGAGCCGTCAGGACGCCAATGTAGCGTCCTAGAAAATGCACAAGTTGGCGCCCAAGCTCCGTTGGAAATGGGCTGATTCAACACAACGATTCAACATCGCGTTATGTATGTGTTTTCCTTCTAATTTCACCATCAACACGGATCAACACAAAGTTTTGTAACCAAACAAAGTACCCAAAATGCATTGTGTGTCGCTTTCTCGGTCAGGGCCGTTCCAGACATGACGTGACGTCAGGCATTGTCGTCAACTCGAAACAAGACTTCCTAAATATTCAGCGCGAGTCTTAAAATGTAAAATATAGCTATATGCGGTGGAATCTTTGTAAAATACGCTCAGTAGAAGTCATTTTAAGTGATTTTGCAAATTATGGACACAACTTGTCCTTTAAGTTTTTCTCATTTCACTTGTTCAATGAGCGTGTCTCCATTTTTTTTTTTAGTTTAATTTCTCTGATGATTGATAGCTTTCTCATTGATCTTTTGTGATGGTGAACATTTGTGGCCTTTATAGGATAATTGGTACGGCGCCCCGAAAGAGGGGGAAAGGGGGAAAAATGCATTATCCGAGATAATGAAAATTAACCCACAAAGTAACCAACTAATTAGTTAATTAATCATTTAATCACTGGACAATTTCACATTTTTCATTCCCCATCGCCCCTCATTTGAAACTAGCGCTCAATCAATAAAATGCACTTGAGTCATCTGCTGTCACCAGAAGTGGATACCCTTCCCTGAAAAGCAGCTTTTGGTTTGAAGTGCTGGCACGGAGGCTCAGTACATTGCCAGATAGCGAGTGGAGTTGGTTTACCGATTGTCTCATGTGAAGCTAAGCAGTTGAGGACAGCTGGAATGGACGTAAAACAGACAGATGGCAGAAAAAAAACAACTTTTGTGTAGCCGTCCCTCCTTGCCAAGATTTACACTCTTGTAGCCTTCACAATGTTGTAAAGCTCGCTAGCTATCTAGCGAGCTATCTATTAGATATCTGGTTGGCTAGCAAGCTAGCTATTAGTTATCTATTAGCTGGCTAGTTAGCTTTCTATGTGGGTTGAGTGCACGCTGGCGCGTGTGGCTGCCGCGTGTGACTGCCGCTGCTCACCCACAGAAAAAAACGTATTCTGTGACTGTAAAGTGACCTTGAGAGTTTTGAAAGGCGCTTATAAATGAAATGTATTATTATAATTATGGTTCTTATGATTATTATGATTACTATCTGGGTGGCTATCTAGCTAGCTACCTAGCTGGCTATCAATTTGCTTTCTAGTAAGTATCTGGCTGGCTCGCTAGCTATCTAACTGGCTATTAGTTATTCGGCTATCTAGCTACCTAGCTAGTGTTCTAACTATTAGCTATCTATTTTTTTTTTATTTCATCTGTGCGGTATGTCATGCATATTGGCGTATTTGACAATAAAGCTGACTTTGATTTTGGCTATTGGTTATCTATTAGCTAAAAAGATTTCTATCTATTTGAGTTACTTCCGGGTTGAGTGACCGCTGGCGCGTGTGGCTGGCGCTGCTCACCCACAGAAAAACTGATCCTGTGACTGTAAAGTGACCTTGAGAGTTTTGAAAGGCACTTATAAATGAAAATAAATAAGAAATTATTATTATTTATTATTATTATTATTATTATTATTATTATTATTATTATTATTATTATTATTATTATTATTATTATTATTATTATTATGTGTCTGTGTGCGTGAAGCACGTAAGCAGCCAATTGCAAGCGAGCTCGGCCGGAAAAAGGCACACAATACAAAATCTAACTTACTTTCCGTCTTTCCGAACATTTTTCGACATACTGTACCCGCAAACAAGTTCGTATGTCCCATTTTTCGTAACTAAATGTTGGTAAATTAGGGAGCGTCTGTATAAAAGATGAGTGAGATGATGAAATGTTTGCTTTGGACGCAGGTGATCTCACTCTGGTTTGAAGAGTTTGCCTTGGAGGATACCCACTTGTGCACAGCAGACTTCGTCACCTTGCGAGATTCCCTGGGAGTTATCGGTCAGTCAAACACAGAGACGCTTTGAAAACCAAAACATGGCCTCTGATGATTCATTTATGTATTTATTTTGGTGGCTTCGGCAGGCAAATACTGCGGCTACAGTAAACCGCTGCCTCTGGTGTCTCTGACCAACCGCCTGACCATCTACTTTGACACCAATGACAGAAAAACAGAGCAAGGATTCAAGGCGCATTACGAGGCCGTGTCTCCGGAGCGCACAGCGGGTAAGATGACGGCACATATGATTGACCTAGAAAATGGAGTGTCGCCGGCTGAAGGTGAAGGCGGAACGGGGCGGAGACGAATTGGGCGAAGGGGGATTGTGTATGTATGAGTGTGCCCTTGGAAATGAAGCATCTTCGATCATTGCCACCAGAAATAGCAGGAGCTGGTGGCGCTCTACAAGGTGACCAGGGGGATCTGCTGACCCCTGGCTTTCCCGAGCAAAACTACCACAACGGCGCGCTGTACCAGGTAAAAAAAAGAACAAAAAATGGCTTTGAGAGTTTTTGTGAAACTCAACTGTAGATAGTATAAGCATTTAATTCAAGGAAATGTGTCTGTGTAAGCTCTCAGTTGTACAGGAGTGGTCCATCGATGAGAAGCTTTCTTCAGCCGTCATCTGTACTTTTTCAAAAAAGTACAGATGACGGCTGAAAAAACCTTCTCTTCAAGGAGGTGTGTTCTCTAAAAGAATGTAGGGAGGGGGTGGATCCTGACATTAATACTGGCTCAAAACTCAAAGTAAAGTTCGAAAAAAATAGATAGGTTTCAAAGATCAATACGCAGTTTGGTTGATGTTTCTATCAAAACAGGACCATCTGCAAATGTGTACTTTATTTCATTAATTTTTAAAAAACTATTTATTTAATTATTTATTTATCTATTGTGAGTATTGGTTTGCTTCGTTTGAATGCTGCTGTGCCAATGACCATTTTGTGTATGGGAGCCTTTTATCGAGCATCTTCATCTTCAACTTTATGAAGTTCATAGAGTTGCTTGTTCTGTAGCCATGCACAAGGGGACATAAGCCAGTGTCTTATTGTGCTTATTGTGGTCCCAAGCCCGGATAAATACAGAGGGTTGTGTCAGGAAACAAACATGCGAATCAAACCTCTGAAGACGGAGGACACTGATTCTCTGTGGCGACCCCTTGAAGGGAAAAGCCCAAAGGAAAAGAATATTTATTTATTTATTTATTTATTTTTATTTATTTATTTATTTACGTGGTTTTTTAATAAAATGGGACACATCCCCAAAATTTAATGCATCAGCAATTTGTATTTAATTTAATTGTATTTTAATTCATTATAGTGTATTTTATTGTTTTGTATTGCATTCTATTCTATTATATTATATTATATTATATTATATTATATTATATTATATTATATTATATTATATTATATTATATTATTCCGCACAAAATATTGAGATTTAGGACTACATAAACATTCAATACAGTGTTAGAAACCTTAGACTTTCCTCTTTAATCAGAAAAAAAGAGTTACTTCCTAAATTATATGGGTCTGGAGTTACATCAGCTTGAAATGTGGGTAACTGTCCAAAATACAATACAATACATACATATTGGTTTAAATAGCGCTTTAACAGCAGCTGAAGCCGGAACAAAGCGCATGGAAAAAAACATGGAAAAAAAGCAATGCTGCCCCCTTGTGGAAACGAAAAAAACATGGCCAGAGTCCATTGCCAGAGGCCATAGCCAGCGCTTTATCGGCACCCAAGCATGAAAAAATAAAACCCGAATGAATTCAGGAATGGCACTCAACATCATATTTTCAATTCCTGACTAAATTTGTGAATGGCTGTGAATGAGTTAATATGCATTCTCCCCATAATGTTGCGTATGTCTAATTTTGGGTTGTGTGTTTCAAAAGTGGACAATCACCGTGCCCGCCGGCGAGCGGGTTCGACTGACATTCACTTCCTTCGACCTGGTACCCGAAGTATGCGGAGACTTTGTGCAAGTTTACGATGGCTCTTCATCATTAGGTAAACACTGCAAATGAACTCCGATTTTGAAAAAAAACGTCTTGAATGTTGACTTGTTTGTCACAAGGTAAAGTTTGTGGCGGAGCCCTGCCCAAGCCGGTGGAATCCAGTAGCAACACCATGATGGTGCGCTTCAAATCGGACAGCAGCAAGAACTCCAGAGGTTTTAGTGCCACCTATACAAAGTCCAGCCTTCCACCTATTGTGATCCCCACCACCATGAAACCAACAACCACACCCAAACCCACCACCCAGACCCCCATGCCCACGACCACATCTCCTGGTAACCTATTGATTGTTCTATTTTGCTCCTGCAGGTGTTGGTGGTAATTTGTTCAATCCATTGATTCGATGGTCAGAGCAAAATTAGCAACATAATCATTTAGTACATCTGAAGCCATTGTTTGGATTCTCCAGCAATGCAAGACATCTTGACGCGACGTCACGAACTGGGGGCGGGACTTTCTGAAAATGCCCAATTCGCAGCTCAATGTTTTGCAGATTTTGGACACTTTAGGTCATTTTTATTGGTGTTTTGCATTTGAATAAAAATATCATACTGCGTGTTTTGGCTATTTTAGGTGCTATAAAACGTTTTTCTGATGTCAGTTAAAAAACAAAAAAGTGACGTTGGTTGCCCTTTAAGCTCAACTCACTTCAGCATAGTTCATTTGTCCACCTCTTCAAAATTTCAAATTCATTTTTTCCCCCCAGGTGGTCCGATTATTCTAAACGGGCGCAAGGGGGTGATCCAGTCCGCGGGTTTCCCCAATCCGTATCCCCCTCACCAGAATGTTTCTTGGAAGATAAACGTACCCAAAGGATTTCTGGTGAAGCTGCACATCGTTGAGTTAGCCATCACGGGAGAAATGGGAGTGTGCAAAGAGGACAAGTTGGCCGTTTCGGATGCTTACGGCACATTAGGTGATGTTGATTGGTTTTATTTATAAAATGTCAGAAAACGTGTCTGATGTTAGCTAGATGATAGTCAACTAACTAGCGACGGAATAAACTGGCCAACAAACAAATGAATTAAGAAAAGACGAATTAAGAAACTATCTAGCTCACACATCATTAAGCTAACAAAGGGACGTCACGATATTTTATTGTATTTTTTTCACATAATAATGCAATTAAAAAATGCTAAGGTTAGTTTCGCAAATCTTGCGTTGCTTTAGCAATTTTTAATTCAACTGTATTATTCTTCATAGACATTTTGGACATAGTTATATATGTCTGTAAATTCTTCACTATTTGTTCACCATTTATTTATTCTTTTCTGATTTAAGAATTCTCCAGAATTCTGTAAATAACGTTTACAAACGTTTTTTTTTCAGGGAGGAAGTCAATCACCCCTTTTGTATTCATTTGTTCCATGCAGCCTGATTACTCCTGTATTCTGATGAATATTGCTTTTGTGGAATATGAAAAAAGAGTTTTTAAAAAATAGCCTGTATTTATCCATCTCGGGGGAGACATTTGTAAATAATTAAACTCACTCACAAAAAAAATTCCAAAACAATTGACTAAAAATATTATTCTCCACAGTCTCAACGTAGCTTCACTCGATCTCCAAAATCTGCCAACTTGTTTCCCCTGTATTTCATACGTTTTTGCTATAATTTCAAATAATGTACGTCGTACGACAACTTTTGTATGGGGGAAAAAAATACATACTGAACCGATCTTAAAAAGACCATTTTGGCTCAAATCCAGTACATCTCAACTGCTGGTAGCCAAAAACAATGCTGCCGTCGATCGCTACTATTATCATGGCAAACCAGCAAAAGTATTCCTCAATCGTCTCTCTCTCTCTCTCTCTCTCTCTCTCTCTCTCTCTCTCTCTCTCTCTCTCTCTCTCTCTCTCTCTCTCTCTCTCTCTCTCTCTCTCTCTCTCTCTCTCTCTCTCTCTCTCTCTCTCTCTCTCTCTCTCTCTCTCTCTCTCTCTCTCTCTCTCTCTCTCGACTGCTGCGAACGGTCAGATCGATAAAAAGCATAACATGCGCATGCGTGGTAAACTGCCTTTTTTTAATCATTTCAAATAATGTACGGCGTACTACAACTTTTACATAGGAATTGTAATCATTTATACGAGCAGCTATTAGCCAAGGTTGACAGGGTAAAACATGTCCACTTACAGTGTACTTTGAAATATTGTCAGAACGCTATCAGATTGTAGATACAGATTGAAGATATTTCCTTGAAGTGGGCCTCTTTAACTTTGAAATGAGGATTCATGATGTGGATATGATAATGGCATAGCACCCGACCCCCCGTCCACGCACACACACACACACACACGCACACGCACACACACTCACACACAGTCCCATAACAATGATCTGAATGATAAACAGTGTCCTCTGCATGTCCGCCTAATGGCCTCCATGTCAATTTCCAGGCACGCACTGTGGCTACATGCGTCCTCCAGTTGTGGTGGCCGCCACCCACACTCTGTCTGTCTCCTTCTCAACTGACGGTCGCCTCAGTGACAGGGGCTTCTCTGCCAAGTGGGAGGCCGTGTACCCTGAGGATATAGCAGGTACGCACGGGTATAGTGAGGAGCGGCTAATCTCTGCCTTCCTGTCTCGCACACCAACGCGATATGAAAAGTATGAACTTCGTCACGTTGAGTTTCCACGGGCACACATCCAAAAAACAAAAAAAACAATGATTAAAAATATATTTTTTATGACTTGATAAGAAAACAAGGTCGTGCATGGGATGATGGAGATATAAGTCATGTTGTCGTAACATGAACTAAGCTAACAATCATCATTGTTGTTTCTACACACACAGATACGCTCACCCACTATACAGTACAGTATGTATACAGTATATCATATCGCAATCGCAACTATCAGAATGATTGAGCGGTTTTGCTTTGTTGTTGTTTTTTTTAGAAATGGTTGGTTTGTTCATTCAATTACTTTTTTGAATGATTTGTTTGAGTTATGGGTTTGAGTTTTAACTTTTGTTTCTATGAAACAAACATTCTACAATCCATCCATCCATCCATCCATCCATCCATCCATCCATCCATCCATCCATCTACCTGTCTGTCTGTCTGTCTCTCTCTCTATCTGTCTTTATCTGTCGAGCTGTCTATCTAGCTGTCTATATAAAATAATTTTACTGTCGATTTTGTATGTACTGTATTTATATTTATTTATTTATTTATTTATTTATTTATTTATTTATTTATTTATTGCCTTTATTTCTGTAGTTAGTTATATCATTACTGTTTTATTTATTTATTTATTTGTGTATTTATTTATTCTCAGAAATCCAGGGATGCGGCTTGTCATCAAAGGAGGAGATTGGTGTGCTAAAGTCTCCGAACTGGCCAAAGTACTACAAGGCCAACGCCGAGTGCATGTGGAGCATCGCGGTGCCACTCGGCAAGAAAATTACCCTGACGTTCACTCACTTTGACCTCGAGCCCAAAGACTTCCTGTCGTTGAAATGCTACGACCACGTTGTAGTGTACGACATTAACGGCTTGACCAACGCCTTGAATCAGAAGCACGGTGGGTACTCGCGACATGCAACAACCGTGTCACCAACAATTCAAATTATTCTCGGATCCTTCTTAGGACCATTTTGCGGCACCAAGATCCCTGGAGCCATCCAGACCAAAGGAAATAGACTGGTGATACGCTTCCATTCAGACTTGTTCACAGAAGCCAACGGTTTTAGAGCCTACTGGACTACAAACCCCAGCCTGCCTGCGCCGACCGAGCCACCCATTCCACCGAATCTTTGGGACGGCATCGAGATAGGTGGAGTATTGCTAAATGGGCACTTTTTGTTGGGTACAACAAACATGTACAATGTTTGTTGATGTACGTTGAGCCGATATTGCACAACACACATAATAATTAACTCATTCACTGCCAGACGATGTGCAAAAGCATAAGAACCCTTAGACTCTCTTCTTTTAGCAGAAAAAAATAGTTGTCATTTTGAGTTGTTTCGATACAAAAAGAGTCATTTGTGATGCGTGTTGTGCCGCTTTGAGGAAATAAGCAAATGCTAAGAGCGTGGTGGCCTCCAGGTGGGGCCAAAAATCAGATGAAAAATTCAACTCCCAATATCGTTTTTTCTCATGAATGTTATTTCTAATGAGTCAAACGTAAATATGATTCAATTTAAACGAGTGAAAATAATTAACTCATTCACTGCCAGACGATGTGCAAAAATGTGTCCACTCCAGTGCCAAGCTTTTTGTCATTTTCACTCGAATTGCAGGACCCACAGAATATTGAGTGTTAGAACTACATGAACATTCAATTTCGCGTTACAAAACCTTAGACTCTCTTCTTTCATCAGACAAAAAGAGTTAATTCCGAAATTATATGGGTCTGGAGTTGTCTGATCTTGAAATTGGGACGGCTGTACAAAATACAATGCAATACATACATTGATTTATATAGCGCTGATGCTGTAATGAAGCGCGAACATGGAACAAAGGCATATGCTGCCCCCTAGTGGTAGGGAAAAACCTTACCGGAGGTCTGACCAGCACTTTATCGGCACCCCCAGCCCACTACGTTCAACCTGTCAATCATATTATGTTTCTGGTTCTCTCGCAGACTGGCCCAGCACATGCGGCAAACCAGCCATCCCTCCCGCTATTATGTCGCGCATTGTGAACGGAGAACCAGCAAGGCCGCATTCGTGGCCCTGGCAGGTGTCTATGCAGGTGGGAGATCACCGCCCCTTGTTTTTTAACCCCAACCTTCTTTTACCAATATTTGTTTCTTAACTTTGACATACGGTGGTGGTCTTCACTATCAGGTATGGCCGTCCAGTCAACCAGAACCCACTTTCTTCCATACGTGTGGCGGAACTCTAATTCATAAGAAATGGGTACTAACGGCAGCTCACTGCTTCATCAAGTAAGTTCATAGCTGTGATCATAAGTCACGTCAAAAATTATGCCAACTGTTTGGCGAGTCGTACATTTATTGTGACTCATTCCATTCATCCGTTTGGAAAAAAAAATGCAATCAGCCTTTTTGTTGCATATAACTGACAAAGAGCTATTTTAAAGGTGAGTTGAAGCGTTTCATTTCGGCAAAAGCTGCATTTGCCCTCATCGGTAGTCAACCCTTTTTTTTGGTTGGGTGTTCGTCACTTATTATTTTTAGGACTACAGTCAAACCTCGGTTTTCGAACGTCTTGGTTCTTAACCTATTCAGTTTTCAACCATCCATCCATCCATTTTCCATACCGCTTATTCCTCATTAGGGTCGCGGGGGGTGCTGGAGCCTATCTCAGCTGTCTTCGGGCACGAGGCGGGGGACACCCTGCATTCGTTGCCAGCCAATCATAGTCATTTTTTTATCCATTTTTTTACGTCTCGGTTTACAACAGAAAATGTGTTCTTGACCAAACTGAGCGGACCTGAATGAACCACTCGACTCTCTTCCACTTTCTTATACGTCACTTCCTTGTGTCACGTCTCACTGTGACTGACCCATTATCCTCGTGTAGCGTCCCATTGTGAGCAGGCGTGTTTGTACATATTGTTCAATCACGATACAAGAATAAAACCAAAAATTGATGACATTTATTATGAGAAATATTTTGGTTTTCGACCAAATCGGTTTTCCAACAGGTTTCCGGAACAGATTATGATCGAAAACCGAGGTTTGACTGTAATTTTAAAAATGCAATTCATTCCATTCAAAAAAAGGCAGACACTTTTTTTGTGAAAACACTACATTTGAATGAAAAGGACTACAGAGAAAAAGGTCTTATTTTTGAAATGAAAATACAAATTATCTCTTGTTTCTATTCATAATTGTATTTTATTTATTATTGTATCTATGCTTGCCTGTGACGGTAAAGTGTCCTTGAGAGCATTGAAAGGCTCTTGAAATAAAATTTATTATTATTATTATTATTATTATTATTAGCATTATCATTATTATCCTTTACTATCCTTTCACCCCCCCCACACGATCCCCTTTCAAATTGCTGCTGTGGACTGCAAATTTCCCCATTGTGGGACGAATAAAGGTTTTCTGATTATTATTATTATTATTATTATTATTATTATTATTATTATTATTATTATTATAGATTGGATATTGTCAAATTGATTTTGCAGTTTTAAACAAAAGACATAAAACAAGTAATACATTTCATTTCTAAGCGCCTTTCAAAACTCTCAAGGACACTTTACAATCACAGGATATTTTTTCTGCGGGTGAGCAGCGGCAGCCACAAGCGCCAGCGTTCACTCGACCCGGAAGTAACATAAAGTAAAAACAAGCACAAAAAAATAATACACGTAACAAATTATCCAAACATAAAGACACAGAGAGTCATTCATTCTTCAGCACTTTTTGTACCCTCTTTGTGACATGAAGCAGTTCTAGATGAAAGAGGAGAGGATCAAAGCGTCCTTTTCAGCAGTGGATCAGGGACGTCATGGTAGAATGATTCTGTATCCTCTTTGTGACATGAAGCAGTTCTAGATGAAAGAGGAGAGGATCAAAGCATCCTTTTCAGCAGTGAATCAGGGGCGTCATGGTGGAATGTGCACGTCTACTACGAGCTAAATGTTGAAATAAAATCAACGGAGGCACACAGAGCGGAAAATGTTACTCGTCACCAGGTGGCGCCCTAATTTTCTTAAATCAGGGCTGTCAAACTCAGTTTAGTCACGTGTTCAAGTGAGTGTAAGCAGGGTGACAAAATTATCGCAAAATCTCAACATTGTTTTCTTCCACATGACAAGTTCATATTTCGCTACAGATTTGATCAAGTTGCCGCTCATGATTTGCTTTCGCGGGTCGCATAAAATCACCTGGCGGGCCCGATCTGGCCCATGGGCCTTGAGTTTGACCAAAAAGAAGGATGAGGGGGGATAAAATAAGTCCCAAAACTATGCTCCTATTGGTCAGGGGCCGCAGCGAGGGGTCTGGAAAAAATCCACAAGAATAAAAGACACAATTATATAAAAAAATGTCACAAATCACAATTTTCCATCCGTATTTTGCAAGAGATATTTTGAATAGGATTTACCTTTATTCGTCTCGCAGTGGAGACATTTACATTTCACAGCAGATATTTTCTCTTCATATTTGAATTTATCACACCTCCCATCCAGCTATGCGGACGAGCTTCACCGCTGGCAAATGTGCCTGGGCAAACACAACTTAACCATGACGGAACCCAGCGAGCGCTGCCTGGGCGTGAGGGGCATCTACCGCCACGAGGGCTTCAGGTACCCCACCGTGCCAACAGTGGAGTTCGACATCGCCCTGATCAGGCTGGACGGAGACGTTGAAATTGCGGATGAGATTGCCTATGCCTGCCTCCCCTCCCCAGAGGAGGTGCTACCAGGGGGAAAGAAATGCTACGCCACCGGCTGGGGGGATGAGACAGGTCCGTTGGTTCCGGTTTGACGATGGCCCGTTTAATTGGCAGGGGAAACAAATGGTCCGTCCCTCTTCTGTGTCTTTAGGGGATTCTCTCAATGCCAAAGTGGCAGAGGCTCTCAACCAGGTGGCTCTTCCAGTGGTACCATACGACACGTGCAAGCGAATGGACTACTGGTGGTTCCAAGTAAAGCCTTCCATGATCTGCTGCGGTTACACGTTGCCCGATGAGCTCAAATCCGTCTGTCAGGTAAAAATAACAAAACACGAGGGGCTGAAGTGTTACGTCAAGTGACTTTTTTTTTTTTTTTTTTGGTGGCGCCACACAGGGAGATTCCGGCGGTCCTTTGGTGTGTCAGGATAATCCAGACAGTCCGTGGGAAGTGCACGGAATCACCAGTTTCGGTCCCATTGGGTGCATCATGAACAAGAAGCCATCGGTGTTCACCCGTTCGTCCGCCTATCTTCCGTGGATCAACAATGTGATACGCAGGGATATCTATGACCAATACAGTAAGCTTTATTCTTGAGATTTTTTTGTTTCAGGAAGAGGGCGGAAGTATTCATGTTCTTTCTAACGCTGTGTGTTGGACATTTGAGCCCCCATTTTTCTGCCATTTTGCTTTTTTTTAATACATGAATAATTTCTATGTAGTGTTTATATTAAATTGTATCTTTTGCTTATTCTGTTGCCACTTTTGGCCATATTGAACACCACAAAAAATTGTCTTCGGCTTGATTTTCACCATCTATCCTCACCACGTAGTATCCGGCTGCGGCGGAGCAAAGTATTTGAACGGCACAGGTGGCACGCTGTCATCCATGGGCTTCCCGGGAAGCTACAGCAACAAGGCCCGATGCCAATGGAACATCCATGCGCCAGCTGGCAAACTGGTGCATCTTCACTTCACCAACTTTTCTTTGGAAGAGAGTCCAATGTGCTTTAGCGACAAAGTTAGCATTTTGGACACAACAGGAAGTTTGGGTATGGAAATGTGATTTTAATTTTTTAATGTACAGTGAGACCTCAACTTACGAACTTAATTGGTTCACAGACAGAGTGTGTAAGGCGAAAAGTGTGTATCTAAAAAAAAAAAATCTCCATAGGAAACCATTAAAATGGGAATAATCCGTTGCCGGGTTTCCATAAAATATACTTTTCAACTAAATAAGCCTTAAAACTACACACAACATACCTTATTCTATGTATAATAAATGTGCTATTGTATTGTAATGAAAGAAATACACTGCATTGTATCATAAAGTCACTTTATTTACATTTGTGATGGTCGAAGGTCAAAGGGAATTGCTGTTTGGAAAGAAAGGCGCATTACATGACGACTGTAATTAAATTAAATTAAACTGTGCTGTAAAATAAAGTTTTATTTACCTTTTTGATGGCCGTTGATGGCTTATGGAAGGAGAGTCACCTTCCATAAGGACTGTTGGTAACTTAACCTCTGGTGCTTGTCGGTCGTGTGCTTCCGCCGAAGATCACTCCGCCAGCCGTGGTGGGTGTGTATTATGAAAATAGTGCTTATTATAAGGTTTAATTTTGTAAGTTGAGGAAGTTTGTAAGTTGAAGTGTTTGTAAATTGAGGTCTCACTGTACTTGTAATTTTGATGTGCTTTCACAAATACTGTGTTTTTTTTATTTTACAATTAAAAAAACATACAATGTACGTACAGTGATACCACGATTTACGGACGCTTTAGCTAACGAACTTTTCACCTTACGAACGTTAAATTCGCGAGAATATAATCTTGGCATCCAAACTATTTTTCAAACACGGAGCGCCACAATGAGTGATGTGTCGTTCGCGAACGAGCCGGTTCTTGGAGCTCCTAAAATGGCAGCCGGCTTTTTTTCCCCTCTATTCCCCGGCCCCAGTCTTCGGTTAAAGCCGCACGTGATTGGTCAAGATCTGTGGTAGAGGAGGGAGGGGACACACGCAGCAGTGGGGGGGGTGGGGTGGGGGGGGGGTTACAGACACAGAAACACACATACACACGAAAGGGAGACGACAGAGCTTGAAACAAAAAACAAAAGTGAAAAAAAACACAAGTGAAATGGTGAGAAAATGGATCAAAAACACAGTGAAATTTGGACTCATTTCAACTTTATTGATAGTTCAAAGGCAAGGTGTAGACTGCGAGGTTAAAATATCCCATCAATCAGGCTCCACAAATAACCCACACAAGCCATTCGTACAATATGAAGAGAACATACAAGCAAGGGAACCAGCTATTAATGAAGTTTCGAGTGTGTCTGCCTGCATCTGTTGCAATATCACAACTTCTAAAATGTACAACCCAGAGCTCCATGAGACACTATGCTAAAAGCTACCCATTCCATCAAGTCGTCAACGACCATCACAAAAGTAAATAAAACTTTATTATACAGTACAGTTTATTTCTTTAATTACCATGCTTTCTTTAAATACCATAGCACCATTATTTTCCATGAGATAAGGTATATTATGTGTAGTTTTAAGACTTATTTAGTTGAAAATTATGTTTTATGGGGACCTGGGAACGGATTATTCTCATTGTAATGGTTTCCTATGGGTAATTAATGTTTGGAATTCACACTTTTCGCCTTACACACACTTTCTGGGAAACAATTAAGTTCGTAAGACAAGGTATCACTGTATTTATTTACGGACAGCATGTGAATGTCACTTCCTATTCTTTTCTGTCAGGCACCTACTGTAGTCACACGCCACCCATGGACCTGGTGAGCGACGGGAACTCACTTGACATCAGCTTCTCATCTAATGACCAAGTAGTAGACACGGGCTTTGCGGCCACCTGGAAGGCGGTCGACCCTTCGGAGGGTAAAACCGATTTCCTTTGACTTAAATTGCATATTATAACATTTGTCGATTTATGTAATGAGAATCCATGCAGATTTACTGAGTATCAATAGTGGTAATAGGCTCCCTCTAGTGGTCTATAAAAGATTCACCGAATTACATTCAGCCATTTTAAATTGTTTCATTTGTTTTGAAATGTCGCCTCCTGGACCAAAAAGAGAACCCAAAGTCTAAAGAGGACATGATTACGTTACAGCTCCTTGCGGGGGAACATTCAGCAGTCCGCAAGGTGAACTCACTACTCCCAACTGGCCAAAAGACTACCCCGCACAGGCAGTGTGTACATGGAGGATCCGGGTCCCCACAGCCAAAAGCATCCATGTGGTCTTCACACACTTTGAGCTGCAAGCCGTCAACATGATGGGCAACTGTGTGGACTATGTGGAGGTGTTCAGTGGGGGGAATATGACATCGCAAGGTGCGTTATATTTTGATATACATAAATAAGACAAACGTCACGAATACGGAGATACAGTATGTGTTGTCACCAGGTCGTTTCTGCGGCTTTGCTCCGCCGCCCAAACTGAACACTCCGGGCGACACCGTGGTCATCCGCTTCTTGAGCAACAGCGTCAATCGGCAGCAGGGTTTCCGCGGCTATTGGACCATCGACGCCGGCGTCGTCCCGACTCTACCCCCGCCCACGCCAAACCCGTGGGACAACATCACCATCAGTGAGTTGGGAAATGTAATCATTTAAATTTGGATCATTCATACAATAGCCTGCTTAGGCAACATAGGATTGGTAATACTGATGAGGTGATACCGGTCGAAGTGGGGCAATCAGGCCGTTAGTCAGAACGCTAGGAACTATCAGTGTAGTAGCTGCAGGGAGTAGTCCTCTGCTCCCCCCAACCTGAGAGCAGGGACCTATCTTAGCAGAGTCCGGCTCCGCAATGTCTGGACAGTAGGGATATATATATATATATATATATATATATATATATATATATATATATATATATATATATATATATATATATATATATATATATATATATATATATATATATATATATAGGGCCTAAACTACCAGGAAGACTTTAGTTTGCTGACTTAATCAGTAGTTACTTTGAGTCGGGTTTAGTAACAAAGAGCCTTCAAGTCTTGGCACAGAATCAAAATATTGTGATATCTATCCGGAGTTTGAAGAGCATTGCATATTTAATACATGGGATATCTTGCACCAGGCTGGCCAGAAGATTGCGGCAATCCGGCAGTGGCCCCCAATAGGGGCGCAACAAAGGTTGTTAATGGAGAAGAAGCAATACCTCACTCCTGGCCTTGGCAAGTCTCCATGCAGGTAACAAGGTCCAAGAGAGAATACTTGAAATCATGATTAAAAAGGCAATGTTTTTCCATGAGATTTTAATTGTTATAAAAATGAAAAAAATATAGAAACGACTGGCCCCGAAAGCTTAACGCTGACATACAAATGGAAAATAGCATTAGCATGCACACGATAACCATTGTATGGCGAATAGATCTATGAATCTAAACTGTGACCAACAGATATCGAGATAAAATATCACTGTCTTCACAGCCATTTATCTATTCATTCTTTATTTTATGTGAAGTAAAAAACGAATTTCCTTGTCGCTTTTTGAATCACGGAGAAAACACAAACGGAAAAGTGCCACTCTTCTTCGTTTGTCGGTTGACTCTATGACGGTGCTACCCTCCAGTGGCCAAGTTGGGCACACCAGATACATTGCGGAATGGAGAGACGTTAAAAATGTTATTGAAGAGGGCTCTTTTCGTTTCAACTACAAACGTTTAAGCACTGTATAAATAAATATTTATTGTGTAGTATAAAAAACATTTTAGGAGGGCGAGGGGGGGAAAATAATGCTTTGTCACCATTGTGGCATTTATAAGCAATTATAAAGAAGTTTGGTGGTGTTAATAATTCACGTTTTTGTTATTAGTAGCTGAATCAGGCAAATTTGAGACATAAAAGACAAAATAAATACTAAACACGAATTGAAACATGTAAAATATGTGCATAGACGTTTATTGTTTCCTCCGCAGGCCTCGCCGATATCTCCCATTCCTTACATGCATGGCTGTGGTGGTTCATTGATTCACGAGGAATGGATCCTAACAGCTGCCCACTGTTTCATGGCGTAAGATGGCTAAAAAACAAAGATTACTTTTTTTTTGTCATCGCAAAAGTATAGTATCACTTTCAAATGTTCTTTCTCACCTTCAAGCCCCCTCACCCAAGTCTCATACTGGCGCATGTGCCTTGGGAAGCACCACATGAACTCCTCTAGGGACATCCCGTCAGCGGAGGCTTGCTACAAGGTGGACGGCATCATCCGCCACGAGGACTTCGTCTACGAGGAGGACCGCAGTGACATCACCCATGACATTGCCCTGGTGCATCTGGCCACCCCTGTCAACTTAACACGGGAGATCAGCCCTGTTTGTCTACCTCGACCGGGGGTAGTTGTGGAGGCTGGGACCCGTTGCTTTGTCACTGGTTGGGGGGATGAGAAAGGTGATTTGTTCTTTTTTTGTGTGAAAGATACAATTTTCAGGTTTCTGGCAGTTTCAGAGTTGTAACACAGACAAGACGATGCTTGAATGAAATGTTCAGTTTACTTTTGCTAAGCATGAGCTTTTGCTCCCAACATAGTTTAATGGACAAGAAAAATTGTTTATATAACACATCGATGAAAAGGTTTCTTCAGCCGTCATCTGTACTTCTTTGAAGGTGTCGGACGTTTCACTCCTCATCCGAAAAGCTTCGTCAGCTAACTAAAATTCTGCTGGTAACACAATTTATGATTTACAAAACATTTCAGGATAATTTCAAACGCTCAGCATCAGATGAAAAAAAAAATCTATGTATGAAGTCAAGACATGAACAGAAACCAAACTCTCACCACGGCGGAACAGTACATGAAGCGCAACGTGGAATTTTTACCTTCTTTATTGATTTATTAGGGAACATCTTCCCCAAAGTGTCTGAAAAACTCAACCAGGCTGCACTTCCTGTGGTGGATTTCAAGACCTGCAGCAAACCTGCCTACTGGTGGGACACGCTGCGGCCTTCGATGATCTGCGCCGGGTACGAGTCCCCGGATGAGCTCAAGTCTGCATGCCAGGTGAGAGGACATGACTGTCACTGGTATTTTGTTTACGTCTGACTGGTTTGTACAACTGGCAAAGACAGGAATGGTGGGGGGGGGGGGCATTAAGCGGACTTACTGCTGGGTCGCTGTGTGAAAGAGGCTCAGATGAACATCAATCGGTGTATTTCTGGACTTGCGTGCTAGCCTCTCACAACTGGTGCTTATGTAATGTCTTGTTTTGTTTGCAATCATTCATCCGAAATACCTCCTGTGTTTGTGCTGAATCTTACACAAAGACCAAAATAGCGGCATTGTAATATTCTTGGCTTCAGTTCCATCCAAGTCTCCCCTTCACTCCGCAGGGCGACTCTGGGGGCCCCTTTGCGTGTAGGCTCGGCAGGGCCAACACCACTTGGGAGGTGCACGGCGTGGTCAGTTTCGGACCCCAAGGATGTATCAGGGACAAGAAGCCGTCAGTGTTCACCCGCGTTTCTGCCTTTAGCCACTGGATCCACAATAACATCAGGAAGTTCACGTACGAACGCAACAGCTAAGATACGATGACTTACAAGTTGAATTTGTTCTGTGAACAAGCATGCAGCTTCAATCAGTTGTGTCAGAAATGAAACAGAGCACTTTACAGTCTTGAAGTGTATAAAAGCAAATATTTTAAAAAATAATTTGACAAAATGTCAGTTGTTTTATTTTTTGGTGCAACCTGATTTTATGTTTTAATTCAATGGACATTATTATGGGGCTTTTTGGCCAGATCATACACACATCCAGTACAAATCACAAAAAAATGCAAAATCAAAACACAAGCACAGAGCCTCATCAAAAATGTGATTATGTTATCAATACACACTATATATTTATATTCTCAAGATATTATTCATACTACAAACATATATATATATATACCATTTTCAACAGTCTTCTTCTTTTCCTTTCGGCTTTTCCCATCAAGGGGTCGGCACAGCAAATCAGTATCCTCCATCTTTAGAGGTTTGATCTGCATGTTTGTTTTGGCTAAGCTTTTACGTCGGATGCCCTTCCTGACACAACCCTCTGTATTTATCCGGGCTTGGGACCGGCACAAGAAGACTTGTGTCCCTTTGTGGCTACAGAACAAGCAACTCGCTCAGTCAAAGGCTCCCAAACACAAAATGGTTATCGGCACAGCAACATTCAAAAAAGCAAAAACTATACTCACCATTCAGGTCTAATGGTAATCATTACTATACAGTATGCCTATTTTGCTTGATTGGATTGGATTTGCCTTTATTAGTCTCGCAGTGGAGAAATTTACATTTCACAGCAGCAAAGTTATGAAAGAAATGAAAGTAGAAAAGCAAAACATAGGAGCTGCTGGAAAGGCAGCCACTCTCGCGGCGCCGTCTTGAAGTCAAAATAACAAAAAAAACTAAATAACAAATAATATGACAACACAAAGGCACAGAGGGACATTCATTCTTAAGCACTTTCTGTACCCTCTTTGTTACATAAAGCAGTTCCAGATGAAAGAGGAGAGGATCAAAGCGTCTCTTCACCAGTGGATCAGGGACATCGTGGTGGAATGTGCACGTCGACTACAAGCTAAATGTTGAAAGCAAACACGCAGCTGTAGCATCCATTGATGAAAAGAGATTGTCTCACATCTCCTGTTCCACATAAATCTGCTTCAATTCCAAGCCGCGACAGTTCCACATACGCATCGGCGCTCTGCGCTGATGCTCCTTCCTTCTTATCGCGGGCTCCTCAAGCCATGCATTGTTTATTTGCATGTGTTTTGTCAACCGTGGACAGTAAATCACGTTTTGCGTTTCCTTTGTTAAAAATGATGGTAACTACTCATGCATTTGTACTAAGTAAAGTTTTGACAGACTTTTCCTTGTGTCACCCCAGTTAATGCGCTGAAATGTACCTGTTCCTTTTTTCTTTAGTATGAACTTTGCATGGTGTCGCTCAGTCCATCAGCACGTTGCTGGTGCCGCAGTTTCCAGGCACTTGTGTATATTCGAATTAAACTTATGAAGCTGGAGGACACTGTTTCGCTGTGGCGACCCCTGAAGGGAAAAGCCGAAAGGAAAAGAAGATACAATATTCACTTTCTGTACCCACTGTATTTATTTTGTAACATTTAATTTTCGACATAAATTTAATTTACATATTTTTTTGTAATTCTTAAGTTTTCAGGCACATTTTCACAGTCATGTTTGAAATTTAACAAAATAGTTTGTGTTCCTGCAACTGCGCATGCGCCGAAGTTTGGATTTTAGCAGGCCGCTGTTTGAAGTTGGGGGGCCAGGTCACGTGCCCAATCCTCTAAGCCAATGGGGGAGCCCGACTTAGAATTCAGTCCAAGAAGGCCAAGACTAGCGGAAGGAAGCGATTCAATGAAAATCAGGATAAAACGAGCGACAAAACTTTTGCCGGCATCTTTGACGCAGTAATCTGCGGTTTCGTGTCGCTATGGGGTAAACAAATAGCGCAGTTTAGAGCGAAAATGACTTCACTTGATTGTCGGAAAGTTTACTCCGGACGGCTTTGAGAGACGGATTTCTTCTTGGCCGCCCCACATCCTCACCTTGGATCGAAGAATGGGCGCCGGAGCTTTAACCATCTGTGTGAGTATATTCTCCCAATTTTTAACGTCCTAAATGAAGTCTTGCGTGACTTTGCACGACGGTACTTTCGTACACTGTCGCTGTGGTCTTCTAATGACGTGTACTGGTGTTCCAAATAACTTTTTTCAAACAAAAATTATAAATATGTATATATTTTCCTCCTGAAAATATACTCCCATAAAGTAACTGGTGAGACGTGACGTCATCAAACAGGGACCAGAAAGTGGACATTCAGCGTAGATGTTCTTTTTTTCCCCTGAGCATTTACTCTGTGACATCACCCAAAAGGAGGAAAAGCACACCATAACGTCCTGAGAAAAGTATGCAGTCATCAGAACGCACTGAGACGTCATTTGCATGATAATGTAGTGACCATTTTCGCCAATCCAAAACCAGAAACATACATCTTGGGGGGGAAAAAAGTTGCAATAATAACATTCAGACTGGCATGGCTGAAAGCAATATGATTGTTCGAATTCTGAATTTAGACGCCTTTTTTAAACAAAAAGAGAAACTCAAATATAACCCCAAACAAGTTGAGTGTATATATTCCACTTTTTCACAACTTTCATGCAGACTATAGCGTATTATAGTATGCTATGACACCCTGCCCACCACCTTTTCCAGCTACTCCCCTCAGGCAGGCGCTACCGATCCATGCGCACCAAATCCAGCAGACATTTAAATAGCTTCTTCCCCCAAGCCATTAACTCTTTGAACTCTTTCAACAGTAGCCAAAATGGAACTGTATAGTGCCACTTAGCAGTTTTTTTTTTACAACGATACTAGTGCAGCGTGTTCTACCGGAAACAAATTCCTTGTGTGTTCTACATACTTGGCAATAAAGATGATTCTGATTCTGATTCTACATCCATTTTAAATAAATAAAAAAACATGTTAATACTGAGGGAAGAGAAGCGAGTTGGTCAAGATTGCAAATTAAACTTTAAAATACATTGATTATTCTTGAATGGCCATTAAAATCAGCTGATTTCAACCCATGCATTCCAAATACTGCAATTGCTTTCCCCATAAGGTAAAAAATAAAACAAAAATAAAAAAAAACTGCAACAGCTCATATTATTTGAAAAGGTTAATTCGTTCATGTTTAGGCGTGTCTCTTTGTTGGTAAAGGAAATGCTAATAAATAGCCAAAGCTGAAAGGAAAAAAAGAAGTGTCATATTGGGAAATACAATGCCAAAATGTTGTTTAAACATTAAAGCACATATCACTTTATTGGTAAATAAAATTTCTGTGTCATGACCATGCTGACAACCCACGGATGTGTGAACTCCTCTGTTTCGTGCTCTGGTGAATATCATTGCTGCAAAACATGCTTGTGAACTCTGCAATACCGGTGGTAGGGGGGGTTGATTGCGGAAACATGTTGAGTCAGCGTAGCATCTGCCACCGTCAGTGCCTGCTTTGCAACATATGTGAGGAGGTGTGGGATCAGAGGGTATGGGATGGGGGCTTAAGCAGCTGACCCTGGGTGGGCCATAAACCACCATTGTAATCCACAGTAAGGGTTCATTTACTGCTATGTGGGCTGTCCTCCCATCGCCATGGAAACCAAGTCTTAATTTATTCAAAGGCGGTCTGTTCGACTTTAACTCATTCGCTGCCATTCCCGAATTTATTCGGGAATTGAAAAGCATGACATGGAGCGCCATTCCCGAATTTGTTCGGGTTTTGATTTTTCTTGCGGGGTATGCTGACAAAGCGCTGGTCAGACCTCAGGTAATGTTTTTCCCCTCCCACGAGGGGGGCAGCATTTGCCTTTTGTACAGCTGCCCCCATTTCAAGCTCAGATAACTCCAAAGCCATATAATCCATAAATTAACTTTTTTTCCTGATGAAAGATGAGAGTGCACGGTTTCTAACACTATATTGGATGTTTATGTAGTCCTAAAATTCAATATTCTGTGGGTCCTGCAATTTGAGTGAAAATGACAAAAACCCTGGCATGAGAGTGGACACATTTGTGCACATTGTATGGCAGTTAATGTCCACGCGTCGATGTATTTATGCTAAGGGGGCTTTTGGTTGTTTTTACAGGGAGCGTTTGACCAATTTTAAACAAAAATAAACACAACAGGAACATAAATAACAACAGGGACATGTCCCTGTTTTGCTTTGTGTCGTCTATTATATGAAGCGCTTTGTTAGAGCTGCAGCTGTTATCAAAGCGCTATATAAATGAGGATGTATTGCATACCTGCCAACCAATGTTCCCACTAATTTTTCATGTGTCTGAGCATACACACAAGCTCCCTGAGCACACTGAGGACCACTGTGAGCAACATCAGATGTGTAGAGTGATGTGTCATTCACGAACGAGTCGGTTCTTAGAGCCTTATCTCTGAAGTGAACGAAGACAGCCGGTTCCTAAGAAGGAGCCCAAAATGAGAGTCAACTTTTTTTTTTCCTCTATTCCCCGCCCCCAGTCTTCGGTTAAAGGCACACATGATTGGTTGATATCCGTGGTAGAGGAGGGAGGGGAGAATTACAGACACACGCAGCAGTGAGGAGAAGGGGGAGGGGGGTAAGGGTAGACAGGTGGACAAATGTTATCACATATGTTGTTATTATTCAACTGTTATATTTTTACTAGTTGGTATGATAGCATTATTAATATGGAAAGCAAATTAGTGACAGCTGACCAGAGTAATGACAGGGAAAGTGATTGTGGATGCTCTCTGTGCACATATAAAATCAAGCCATATAAATAAAAATATTTGATATAGTATATTTTTCACAGTAGTAATTTGTTTTTCACATAATTTTACATGTTTTTAGTAATTAATTTAAGCAAAAAAAAAAAAAAAAAAAAAAAAAACAAACTGATGAGCACTTTGGGAGCCAAAAGAGCCGGGTCGTTTTAGTGAGCCGTGCCAAAAGAACCGGCTCTCTGAAAAGAACCGGAATTCCCATCACTAATGTGTACGCAGTGGTCACATACCAGTTTCACGCCAGTATCACGGCGCGTATGGGCAGGGCACATTCTCGCCGTTCTGCCCCGATTGGCTGCGTAGCGTACGTGAACTGTACGGCATTATTGGCTGGACACCTGTCACTCATTGAGTTACATTGCAAAATGTGCGCTGCATAGATGTTCTTGTGCGCTGAGTATGTGCTGCCAACTACTCCGGTTTTGCCGTAAAAAACACGGTTTTCATTATCCCATGTGGTACGGGTCTTTCCTGGAATCCAGAGCAGCCGCTGCTCACCCTCAGAAAAAAATATTATCCCGTGACTGTAAAGTGTCCTTGATACACTAAATTCTACCCATCTTCCACTCAGCCGCCCTTGAGGATTTCTCATTAGGTGTCTGCGTGTGCATCATATTTAAGGTGTTGCATGGTAATCCGAGATGTGTCGTAGCAACGCTCTCCCGATATGCGGGTTTAACATGGCGACGGCGAGCTTCTTCTTGATCCACCGCTCTCTTCTGCGCAGCACAACAAAGCGGCGGTGCAGGTCAAAGAGGACATAAAGAAGATGGTGCAGATGCCCGTGATGAGACCACGCTCGGTGGCGGCCAAGCACCAACGCTTGTTCGGGGCGCCCCTCTCCGAGTTGGTGGAAAGGGGCTTGACGGAGGACGGCGTGCCCCTGGTTGTGCGTAGGATGGTGGAGCACCTACGTGATCACGGTGAGGCTCCAAAAAACGGTGTCACGTGTCTGGGGTCGATCCCGGTTGAGTGGTATGCCCTGGACTCGTCGCTGCGCAATTATAGACGGACAACGATTTACAATCACAGTATAGGGAAATTGGGGTATTCTAAAAGCAAATGGATCATGATTTAATAAGAAAGACAGTTTATTTGTTGGAATTTTTAGTTGTTTCTATACAAAAAGAGTCATTTGTGATGCGTGTTGTGCCGCTGAAATAAGCACATGCTAAGAGCGCGGCGGCCTCCAGGTGGCGCCAAAAATCAGATGAAAATTCAACTCCCTATATCGTTTTTTCTCATGCATGTTATTTCTAATGAGTCAAACGTAAATATGATTACATTGAAACGAGAGCAAATAATTAATCCATTCCCTGCCAGACGATGGGCAAAAATGTGTCCACTCCAGTGCCAAGGTTTTTGTCATTTTCACTCGAATTGCAGGACCCACAGAATATTGAGTTTTAGGACTACATCAACATTCAACAAAAATAAGTTAAGTTAAGTTAAGTTAAGTCCGAAGTTATAATCCTAGCTTGAAATGGGGGCGACTGTCCAAAATACAATGCAATGCATACATATTGATTTATATACCGCTTTAACAACAACTGAGGCTGTAACAAAGCGCTAATATGGAAATAAGGGAAATGCTGCTCCCTTGTGGGGAGCAGCATGACTCAAGCATGAAAAAACAAAACCCGAAGAAATTTGGGAATGGCGCTTTACGTCACACTTTTCAATTCACGAATACATTTGGTAATGGCAGCAAATGAGTTCAATAAATGAAGAGGACCACGGTGAATTTAAGCAAAGGAAGAGCAAAATCGGCTGCGGGATGAATTCTGAAGTCTTTCTGAGAATTCTCTGCTCATGTTCAGCCACATATTTCGGAAGCTTTTAGGTGGTGCTTTACAGTTCAGATGGACAATAACCCGAGGCACACGACGGACGAAAGCAACCCTTTATTTATTCATTTGTGTATGGATGCATGTATGCATTTTATATATATATATATATATATATATATATATTTAATTTTATTTGGCGAAGTTGTCGTCTACTGCTAATGTAGGACCACTCGATGTCAGTATGAGAAAACAATCATGGCTGTGATTCTCCCCCACCCCCAGCACTGAAGCAGGAGGGCTTGTTCCGGGTGAACGGCAACGTGCGAGCGGTGGAGTCCCTGCTGCTGCAGCTGGAGAGCAATGAGGACGCTGACATCAGCAGAGACGCGGACACGTGCACGGTGGCTAGCCTGCTCAAACGGTACCTGAGGGACCTCCCCCAAGGCCTGGTGGAGCCTGCAGTTCAAAAAGCGCTCGTGCATTACTACCAAGGTGAGGAGAAGGTGCCGCTTGAGTCGTTTGGTGAGCTTGAATTCCTTGCAGGCAGATCAAACGAGATGAGACAAGAGAAGTCTATATCGTGGACTCAGTCTTCTGTTTCTTTAGTTTATTTCCATTGCGGTTCATCATCAAAAAGTTGTGAGATGTATTCAAGCTAGGGTTTCATTTGATTTTTGTATGCTTGTACAGTGAGACCTCAACTTACAAACACCTTATCTTACAAACTATTTGTCTTACGAACGTCTAATTTCTAAAAATTAAACCTTATAATAAGCACTATTTTCATAATACACACCCACCACGGCTGGCGGCGTGAATTTCTCCACTGTGAGACTAATAGAGGCATATCCAATCCAATCCAATCTTCGGCGGAAGCACACGACCGAACAGCACCAGAGGTTAAGTTACCAACAGTCCTTATGGAAGGTCACTCTCCTTCCATAAGCCATCAACGACCATCAAAAAGGTAAATAAAACTTTATTTTACAGCACAGTTTATTTCTTTAATTACAGTCCTCATGTAATGCGCCTCTCTTTCCAAACAGCAATTCCCTTTGACCTCCAATGCCATTCCATCAAGCCATAAATGACCATCACAAATGTAAATAAAGTGACTTTATGATACAATGCAGTGTATTTCTTTCATTGCAATACAATAGCACATTTATTATACATAGAATAAGGTACAGTAAAGTCTCGTTATATCGATATTCAAGGGAGTCCGAAAAAATATCGATATAACTGGGACTATCGATATATCCGACCCTGTTTGCATGTAATTTTCTCCGTGCGTGCATAGAAATAGTATCGATATAACCGGGACTATCGATATATCCGATATCGATATAACGAGACTTTACTGTATGTTGTGTGTAGTTTTAAGGCTTATTTAGTTGAAAAGTATATTTTATGGAAACCCGGGAGCGGATTATTCCCATTTTAATGGTTTCCTATGGGGATTTTTTTTTAGATACACACTTTTCGCCTTACACACTCTGTCTGGGAACCAATTAAGTTCGTAAGTTGAGGTCTCACTGTATGTCTATATTTTTAGATGTTTTTTTTTCTTTTTTTTGTATGTTTATTTCACTCTGTGTTTAGGTTTATTTTTTTTGTCAGTTATATTGGTTAACCTTCTAGAAAGTTGGTATATATATATATCTATATATACACAGTAAAGTCTCGTTATATCGATAGTCCGGTTATATCGATATTTTTTCCGACTCCCGAGAATATCGATATAACGAGACTTTACTGTGTGTGTGTGTGTGTGTGTGTGTGTGTATATATATATATATATATATATATATATATATATATATATATATATATATATATTTTTTATATATATATATATATATATATATATATATATATATATTTTTTTTTTTTTTTCGGTTTATGTAAAAATAAGGGTGCGTGAGGTTCTGGGGCGCACATGTCAAGGCCCCCAGGGGGATTAGTAGTCAGATCGGCACGATTGGAAACGGCCTGTGGTTCCCCGTCCCTATTAAGCCCATTGACATCCTTCATATATGAAGTGACATTTGGACCTCAATAGTGACCCCCCCCCCCCCCCCCCCCCCCCCCACACACCAGCGACCTCCACGGCTGGGCATGAGTCACACAAACCTTCACATAATTTCGTCTTTCCTTAAGAATGTGGCGATGGAGCTTCCTGCTCAGGCCTGAGGGAGCATCTAAAGCAGTTACCGGACGCCCACCTTGGCCTGCTGCGTTACCTGTGTCACTTCCTCACACGAGTGGAAAGTAACCAGCAGCACAACCGTATGAACGCCCACAACCTCGCCACGGTATTTGGACCAAGTATCTTCCAGTGAGTCATTATTTTTGCGTAAACTGAGCATAAATTGTCAGAATTTTTTTGGGTTAATGTCGGCGTTTTTAAAAATGTGCTTGTTTATTTATTCATTTGTTTGTTTCTGTATTTATTCAATCATTTATTGATCCATTTATTTGTTTTTATTCATGGTTTATGTATGTATGTATTTATATTGGGAGGGGGGGGTGGCAGAATTGAATAATAACAGACATATTTTTAAAACTACTCATTATTTTGACATTTCAAAAATTGGGAGTCTCTTAAAATTGGCAACACCCGAAAAGTCTTACCAGCTGAATTAAAGCGACGTAATGTGTCTTATGAACAATTTCCGACCACATCGACTGTGACAAGTGTCCACGTTTGACCATATTGAAGAATGCCATTAAAAAAAAAAAGTTTTCTTCTTGTTATTCAGCGTGGCTCCCGGTTTCGAGGCCCTCAGCGAACAGAACATCTGCAATAAGATCCTCGTCGGATTCATCCAGAACTACAGCGACGTATTCGAAACTGACGACGACGTCATCCCGGTGAAGGTATGTCCTTATTTGTGTTATGATTTCTGTGCAAAAGATTTTGCACAGAATTGAATTTTAGGACTACATAAACATTCAATACAGTGTTAGAAACCTTAGACTCTCTTCTTTCATCAGAAAAAAAGAGTTCCGAAGTTAAATGGGTCTGGAGTTATCTGAGTTTGAAATGGGGGTGGCTGTACAAAAGGCAAATGCTTCCCCCTCGTGGGACGGAAAACATTCCCAGAGGTCTGACCAGCGCTTTATTGGCACCCCCCGCAAGAAAAAAAACAAAACCCGAACAAATTCGGGAATGGCGCTCCACGTCATGCTTTTCATTTCCTGAATAAATTCGGGAATGGCAATGAATGAGTTAAAGGCTTTATTTTCTTATGTAATGTTTTAAATAAAATATTTGTAAATTGTGTGATTTAACTCATTCACTGCCAGACAACGTGCAAAAATGTGTCTACTCCAGTGCCAGGGTTTTTTTCTCATTTTCACTCTAATTGCAGGACCCACAGAATATTGAGTTTTAGGATGACGTAAATATTCAATTCAGGGTAAGAAACCTTAGACTCTCTTCTTTCATCAGAAAAAAAGAGTTAATTCCTACGTGCTTGATGTGAGGGCAGCTGTCCAAAATACAATGTTCATATCCCTCGTGGGAGGGAAAGAAATATTGCCAGAGGTCTGACCAGCGCTTTATCGGCACAAAGAAAAAAAACAATATGCGAACAAATTTGGGAATGGCGCTCCACGTTATGCTTTTCCATTCCTAAATAAATTTGGGAATGGCAGTGAATGAGTTAACTACATATGCAAATTACAAGAACATTACTGCCCCTGATATTTGCATATCACACCCCCTGTCCGTCCCTGTGATCCGATATTTGACTAACTTTCATCAAGTTTTGAACCACAGACTTAATTGTATTGGTCTGGAGTTATATGATCTTGAAATGAGGGCGGCTGTCCAAAATAAAATACAACACATACATATTGGTTTATATAGCGCTTGAACACCAGCTGAAGCTGGAACAAAGTGTTAACATGGAAAGAAGGGAAATGCTGCCCCTTGTGGAAAACAAAAATCATTGCCCGAGGCCATGGCCAGCACCTTATCGGCACCCAAAAAAAAAACCACACAACCTGAACAAATTTGGGAATGGTGCTCTATGTCATATTGTCAATTTCTGAATACATTCGTGAATGGCCGTGAATGAGTTTCGCATATGACCCATGACATCAGTTTCGACCTCATTACCCAGCGAGGCGGCGTACGGACAGCCGCTCACGTAACCGCGGGCTCAAATCGATTTCTGTATTGATTGCGGGCGGCGGACATCTTGTCACAGGAGGCCTGCGTCTTGGATGTTTATTGATCGCCTTGCTTAATCGGCAGAAAAACAACCTGAAGGAACCATGCATCTTAAAAACATCAATTTTACGATAGATACCGTGGCAAACATCAAAAATCTTGATTCGCAGTCTTTCACTAGGACAGTGGACCTCTTCAAGACCGATTTCGGAACGGGTGGTCTCATTAGCCATTTTTCCATACAATGCATGTGTCATTCCCAGAATATCCGGAAGGCTTTAGCATTGTTGTTTTCTGCCGACATCTCAGAGTCGGTGCACCCTTCAAATTACCCCACATATCCCCCTTTAACACCGACCATGTGACACGTGTGGCACGATTACAGTGACGCGGACGGACCTGTTTATGGAAAAGCTGTTTTACTGCATGCGCTTGCGGCTTTGCAGATGTTATCAGCTGACTCTGACAAGGTGGAAGGTTATTCTCACACCAACCGGCATTTTCAAACATTTGAATGACTTACTCGAGGGTGTTATAATCGAAATATAATTCAATATTTTATCCGTTACCGTATTGGCCTGAATATAAGACAGCTCTGATTATAAAACGACCCCCTCTTTTTCAAAACTCGAGTTTGAAAAATGTTGATACAGAAAATAATTACCTGGCCGAACTTCGACCAAATTTGCTCCATTTTCTGTTATCTCTTCTATTATTTTCTTCTTTTTTTCTTACCTCTATTTTTTCAGACCTCTGGCATTGTTTTTTCCTCCCACTAGAGGGCAGCAGTTGCCTTTTGTACAGTATTGTATTTCGTACAGCTGCCCCCATTTCAAGGTCAGATAACTCCAGACCCATATAACTTGGGAATTAATTTTTTTTTCTGATGAAAGAAGAGAGTCTAAAGTTTCTTACGCTGCAATGAATGTTTATGTCGTCCTAAAACTCAGTATTCTGTAGGTCCTGGAATTTGACTTAAAATGACTAAAACCCTGGCACTGGAGTGAACACATGTTTGCACGTCTGGCAGTGAATAAATTAATGGGATCTGAAGTGTTATTTGTGAAAAGTGGATGGAAAAAAAATTGGTATCCAAATTCTTTTTTTTTTTTTTTTTTTTTTTTTTTTTTTCGTTTTCACAGGTTGGACAAACTGGTAGTGATGCAGAACCTCTGTGCCAAATCAACAGTGGCATACCTGAGAAGACTAAGAAGAGGAAGGTACAATATCTACATCTGATTCATTTCAGGGCTTGACCACTCATCTGCTTCTTTTCCTTCCATTTTTTTATCCTCCTGCCTTGCCAGCCATAAACACATTATTGTTATGCGTCGAGGTTTAATTGGATGATGGTCACATGATTGATGGAAGTGTTTGGCGTAGGAAGCAAAACAACAACAACAAAAAAAGATCCTTGGCGGCACATGAAAGTGAGCGGGGACACATTCTTCCATTTTGCTTGGGGTTAAATTTTTTCCTCCAACTACAACAAGATCTGGTTGCCATGTTTTTGTCGCTTTCAGAATCAAGAATAAAATAATTAATCTGGGCCTCTTTTGAGGGGGCAGTCATGTCTCATTACCTTCCCTGAACTAATAATAATACTACTACTGCTAATAATAATAATAATACACTTAATTTATAAGCACCTTTCAAAACTCTCAAGGTCACTTTACCGTCACATGATACGTTTTTCAGTGGGTGAGCAGCGGCAGCCACACGCGCCACCGTTCACTCAACCCGGAAGTAACTCAAAAAGGTAGAAAGCTAGCTTGTTAGCTAATACCTAGCTAGCTAGGCAGCTAGCTAGGTAAGCAGCTAGATAGCTGGATACCTAGATAAATGAAAAGAAGTGAAGAGATGAAAAAAGAAATAAGAATAAAGTCAAGAAAAAAATACAAAAAAGCTAAATGGGACGAAAGGAAGTTGAGCCATAATGCAATCATGATATTCAAGATTTGTTAAGAAAATGTATAGATAGAATGAGGAGGGATAAAATCAAGAGCTTAAAAAAACAATACAAGCATTTCCCTTGTTGAGGCAGCACTTCATGGACTTTTAGGGGGTTGCGCTCAGTTGACAGCGACATAATCTGAAGTTGGCAAAAACACTGTCAGTCCTACTGCGGTTCAAAACCCCGCTGGTGCGACTATGTCAATCAGAAAAGTCAGACTTGGACAACTTTCGGCTCACTGGGTATTTAAAAAATCCAATCAATCACTTAGTCATTAAAAAAATACACAAGTGAATCTATAACAGTGAGCACAAATATTAAAGTAAAGAAAAAAGATGACGGATAGAGTTGAATCCCAGAAGTTGCTAGCTTTGACCTCCTTAATGATTGATTAAGCATCACTCATTAACTCAGTTCAGAAATAAAAAAGCGCCATCTCACCCTCAAGGCCAAATATACCCGTGACTAATTTTCAGGCAATAAAAAGAATATATTTTCCTATTGTTGCTGTCTGTGATTAGCACTGAGACACACACACACACACACACACACACACACACACACACACACACACACACACACACACACACACACACACACACACACACACACACACACACACACACACAGATATATCAGTGCTAATGTGCTAGTTGTGAATCCCATTAAATGGATGTCGTTGTTGGGAGGAAACCGGAGGACCCGGAGAAAACCCACGCGGGTCCGGGGAGAACATGCAAACTCCACACAGGGAGGCCGGACCGGGACGCGAACCGGCGACGTTTACAATTTATTCCTTTAAGTAAACACAAGCAGCCCGATTATTATTATTATTGTTATTATGGTTATTGTTATTGTTATTATTATTACATTTCCGTGGGTGAACGGCGGCAGCCATACGCTAACTTAATAGTAACTCAAATAGATAAAACTATCGAGCCAGCTAATAGATAGCTAATGCATAGCCAACAAATAGCTAGCCAGCTAGATAGCTATATAGCTAATATATAGCTAGGAAGATAGCTAATAGATAGCAAATAGATAATTGAGTGAATAATGCGCGCGGCACGCTGACTCGGCAGAATTTTTAATTACAAATTAAAAATGACAAGAATATTTACAGATGTCTGTAAACTACTTATTAATCAATTTGTTGTGCAAGTGTAATATGAGGTGATCACACGTTTTTGTTATACAAATATTTTAGCCATTTTTTACAAATTATTTGTATTAGTTTGTATAAAGAATATTTTGTAGGGGAAAAAAAATCTTATTTCAGAAAATGGGGAACCAGATACCTAAAAAAATTATCTCAATGTGGCTGTGGTCAGGTCACGATTCTTCACCTATCACACAATCGCCCACTCTACCGTTCCAGGTTGGCAGGCTAAACTAAATATTAATCGGCCTTTATTTTTTTACTCATTGATTTGTTTTATGGTTTCACCTCTTTAATTACTCCCCGCCTTCTGTAGCAATCCTTGAATGCATGTTTTATTGTTACCTGTCTGTGCGATATCCAATACGCACCATATAAATGCCAACGGCCGATCACACGCCACGCAAGGGAGCTCTCTTTTCCCCGTCACTTTTCTCTTTTTTCCTGTGGCTGCATAAAACAGGCGAGGAACGCCAAAACTAAAAGGGACGCTCTCCAAGCGCCCACCTGTGGCGGCCACGCGGCGTCAACACCCCACGACCACGGGCCTCTCGGCATCCCGACAGTGGTGCCTTTGAGGAGCGCCACCCCTGCCGAGGTCATGGCGATGACTCACGGAGACACCCCAGATGCTGCCTGTTTCCATGGCAACCTGGATGTCAGGTAAGATGGTACACAACTTATTTTCTGTGGGATAATAATCAGCTCACGAAATTAATTGATTCCCAGGCGAAAAGTATGTCTATGTGTATGTCTATGTGTATATATATATATATATATATATATATATATATTGATATTCATATATATAAATATCGATATACTATCGATATATCAGACCCTATATATAATATATCATATATGCATATATATCGATGAAAAGGTTTCTTCAGCCGTCATCTGTACTCTTTGAAGGTGTCGGATGTTTCGCTTCTTATCCAAGAAACTTCGTCAGCAGACTAAAGTCTTACTGGTAGTTTAGGTGTCTACATATTTATATATATATATAAACTTCGTCAGCAGACTAAATATATACTATATATATATAGGCCCTATATATATATATATATATATATATATATCCCTACTGTCCAGACGTGGCGGTGCCAGACTCTGCTATGATATCATAGCAGAGTGATATATTGTCTATATCAGGGGTGGGCAAACTTTTTGACTCGCGGGCCGCATTGGGTTCTAAAATTTGACAGAGGGGCCGGGCCAGGAGCATTTGGAGGGAGTGTTTGGGCCGGAAATACTCTGAACAAGTTATGTCCATAATTTATAAAATCACTTCAAATGACTTGGACTGAGCGTATTTTACAAAGATTCCACAGCATATAGCTATAGTTTACGTTTTAAGACTTGCGCTGAATATATGAAGTCTTGTTTTCGAGTTGATGACGATCCCCATGTGACGTCACGTTTGGACCGCCCCTGACCGAGAAAGCGACATACAATGCATTTTGGGTACTTTGTTTGGTCTGAAAACTTCGTGTTAATCCGTGTTGATCCGTGTTGATGGCGAAATTAGAAGGAAAACACATAAATAACGCCAAGACAACTATTTGATATTCGCTGACACAAATTCCCAGCTGACAAATCAGCCCATTTCCAACGGAGCTTGGGCGCAATCTTCTGCTTTTTCTGGGTGCTACATTGCTGTCATTGACGGCTCGAATTGATATCGGAGGACTCCTAGAATCAATTGCAAACATTTATGCTTTCCTCTTCAGAAGAACAAGAACAAGAAAACATCTTCTCCGAATCTGAAGCCATTGTTTTGATTCTCGA